>NW_026099576.1:8759618-8767741 GCF_025091365.1 Daktulosphaira vitifoliae | reverse complement strand
AAAAAAAAAAAAAAAATAAACACATCTTAGTAAAACCAATACCTTCTCAGCTTCGCATCGAAGCTAAAAGAATACTTATTCAAAGGTAAGCAAAAAAATGCTGAACATAAAATGTTAATATATTATAATTTTAAAGTTTAAATAAGTACTTTTAGTAAAATCGAATCTATATAGAGCAGATTTCTTTTGAGCTGTTATTGTACGGTTGGCGATTGCTCTGGATTATTGGTAAATTAAATTTACATATACATATATATGTGGTAATATTCCTTCTCTTTGGAATTGTATTAGTAAAAAGAAAAAACCCTCGGAACACTGACCTCGATATAAAAAGTAACTCAAAAAAATAAAATAAGGAATTAAGAATAAGACCATAAGAGTCTCAATTATTTCAATATATGTTCAAGTAACACATTTATATAAATATATAATATTGTATATTATATATTATTCTTGTTCTTTTAACTTTATTCTATTATTTTTTCCTTCCCGATTTTTTTTGAGTTACAACAATTGTAATACAACATTTTATGTCAAAGTCCTATTAAGGATTCTTAGTAGAGTATTAAAGTAACAAATAAAATAAAAAACCTTATATTATATCATAAAATGCAATTAACATGTGTTCGCCTGTAAGGCTGTTTTAAGAAACCCAACAAAATGTTTCTAATGAATTTAAAATTGCCAAAGGAACAATATTTTTTTGTTAACACGAAATAAGATTGTTCAGCTTAATAAATATAACTAAATAATTAAATATAAACAACCGATCTTTTATTATTACAGAATTAAATAATTAAGGAATATAATCATTCATATCACTTGCATTTAGTTATGCAAAATGCATGTTCCATATGAATAAAATGAATTGTACTTTATAAAAATGATATACTACCTGCAGTTACAATGTTCCAACCAATGTAAGAAAAAAGAAAATAATTATATGAATTTACAATAATAATATGAATAATGTATTTTAAAACGAAACTTGAACAAAGTTTATACTAATTCATACAAAAAAACACTTAACCAATTTAACTTAACCTATGTATTTTTACGAAAAGATCACCAATTTTATATTATCCGGGCATCTCAAATGGATTAACTAAAATATTTAAGAATTTTGGTATTACTTTGGTAACATCTAAGAGTAATAATTTAAGAGATTTATTAGGTAACCCTAAAGATAAGGTAGATGAAGGGGGGAAATCAGGCATTTATAAAATACAATGTGAAAGTTGTAATAAATGTTACGTAGGACAAACAAAAAGAAATATAGGGGTCAGGTTTAAAGAGCACTTAAGAAATATTAAAAATCAAGAAATTGAGAAATCTCCAGTGGCTGAACATTTATTGACACATAATCACTCCATTAAAACCATAAAACTAATTAAAAACGTAAATAATTACAAAAAACTTAATATCAGAGAAGCAATAGAAATGTTTAAAAATAAAAACAATTTAATTAATTGGGATCTTGGCCCACTGAAAAATTCATTATTAAACTTGTGTAAACTGGCAAAATGTGATAATGTTACTTAGTGATGACGTCACTAGGTGATAAGGTCACTAGGGGTATATAAGGGAGTTTTTTCTAGTCGGGGTGTCAGTATGTGTTTAGCGTTGATAATGGTAACATTGTTTCCGAAATACGTATCCGCGACTTTTCATTAATTTTTTTGTGGCTTTTGAGTTTAATATTTTTAATATTTTTTAGTTTTTTTAAATTAATAATATTTTTAATATAGTTTTAATTTTACTTAATAACAATTATTAATTTGCGTGATTCTATCGTTGATACAATATAATTATAGAATATTCTTTGTTAAAAGATTTGATAATAAATGTGCTTATTTATTAATATTCATAATTACACTTATGAAACATGAACCTCTTTGCATTGTCATATTATAAAGCTTATATTTAGAATACATAGTCTCAATATCAAGATCCTGATATTTTTTTTAAAGTATTATAGACTGATGAGAGTTACTTTAATAATAATGGTATTGAACAAACAAAATTCTTATTATTGGAGTAATACTAATCCATTTTGGACTCATGAAACCAAATTCCAAATAAAATGGTCAACGAATGTTCGTTGTGAAATTATGAATCATCAGTTAATAAGGCCATATTTTTATGATGGTGCGCTTACTAGTCAACGATACTTGTTCTTTTTGATGAATGTGTTATTAATGTTGGAGAACGTTCTACTTGAAATATGGAAAAATTTAAAATCTAGCACATAACGCTAGAAATGTTAGGTTATACCTGAATGAGTTATTTGAATCAAAGTGGATAGGCACCGATGGTCTATTAAAATGGCCATCTCGTACACTAGATTAAACTCCGTTAGATTTTTTCATGTGTGGGTATCTTAAAGATACAGTTTACTCAAATCAATCATCTTCAGTTGAAGATTTGAAAAGCAAAATAATATTAGCTTGTAGTAAGGTAACTCTAAAAATGCTACAATCCATCAAAGATGGATTGATGATAGATACCTAATATGTATTATAATTGATGGAGGTCATTTTGAGAATTATTTGTAATTATTTAATTTCCTGTAAAAATGAAATGTTGTTTTAAATCAATTCTGTAGATAATATTATTAAAAAATTATGTTATTTTATTAGTCAAATTGAATAATGACTGATAAGGACATATATCATCACATAATAAATTATAATAACTTTTTTATATCGTAAGTTTTGATTAAAACCTACGATAAAAAAAATCATATGTTAAACAATTTTATGGTTGTATCTGTTGCGTTAATACTATCATAACTTAGTTTTTAACATAATATCTTAAAAACATGTCTTAGATAACATTTTACTTTGATGTGAAACTGGGAAGGTATTGGTTTTACTATGATGTGTTTTGTTTTTGTGTCTGTTACCACTTTTTCTCAGCTCTCACCGAACGGATTTCTTTCAACGATAAGTCAAAAGATCACAAATCGTATCTAGTCAAAGACATTATCCTCAAAAATTGAAAAAAATTATTGAAAATTGTATAGATCAACACAATTTTTTTATGAGAAATAATATTTTTAATAATCCCTTTTTCATTCAGGATATTAATAAGGAAATAGCAGATCATGTAGCTTTTGGAATAATCCTCCAATTTTTTAATATTAAACACTATCTTAAGATTTGCATCGAAGCGTTTTTTATGATAGTGATTTTAATCACTGTCAGATATCATTATACTTGATCCATGTATGTCACGTCACCACTGTGCCGCGACCCCCCTGTGCTGCGTTTTTATAAATTATTTGATAAACTTAATTTTACTACGTGTTTTCACGTCATTTACAGATTGTCATTCGAATATAAATATTATTCATGGAAAAGAAATTGCGTATTGTCACCAGTAAATAACGTAATATGATAGTGATTACTTCCTTTACATAATATAGTTTGATACCACAGAAAAATCGTAAAAAAGTTTAAAATTTTACAAATGTCAAAGTGCCATAGTAATAACTAAATTAAAATAAGAGTTTTTGTATCAAAATTTATCTTTAAAACGCTATAAAATTATAAAATGGCTATCTTCAAAACTTAAAAATTTTATTGAAAATTGAAGCTGAAATAACTAAAATTAATAAGACATCATAAGGTAATACTTTTTGAAACTAATTTCAAGTATTTTACATTATTTTTATGTAGTTACAACCTATACAAATCTTTTCTTTTGTACATTTTTTTATCGAAACTTTTTTACTGCTAACATATCGTATTGTAATATTAACAATTATTACCAATGAACAATTAAGTAAATAAAAAAAAACAAATTAAGTATTATTTTTTTGTTTAAATTTATATTTAGGTTAAAAAAATATGAAAACATTTTTGGCAAATTAATTAAATTTATTCATCCATAATCTTTTAGAATATAAATGGAATACAATTTTCTACTATCTCAAAATCGACTGCTATAATATTATACATCAAAATGATAATTTTTATACTTGTTATTTGCATCATTTATTCAAAATTTTCAGTCGCGATGAATCAAATAGATATGCATTGCAATTTTTCTAAATATATGTTTAATTATTTCAAATACAGTGAGCAATATCTATTTAACTTTGAAAATACGATTTCTGAAACTCAACTATTTACCTATGGAACAGCAATCAAAACTCATGATGAAATAATAATGGTCATGTTAGAAGCATTACGAGAAATGAATAAATGTTATTGTGCAAAAGATTTGACAACGGTTAATTTATACTTGAACAATGTATCGGGATCCTTAAATATGATCGCTAAAAACGAAAATGGTGAATTTAGTAGATCTGAAATTTCTAAAAATTTACTCAAAGGATATAAAATAATTCACCAATCAATTGTTGAACGATTAAAGTATTTTATTGAATATAAATGTTCCAATGTATCCTTTGAAAATGATTTTATACTGTACACTAATTTTAAAAAACCAATTGAATATAGCTCGGAAAACTTACATTGTGTATTGGAACAGCTAAGAAAAAAAATCATTAACAACATAAAAGAATATTTAACTTTAAAAAGTATGTTTGCAATACATAACAATCCAATGTTAAAAAATTATAATGTCATTATGAAACATTTAGCGTTAGCATATGAAAGTAAACAGTATAATCGTTTTCATCCAAAATATTTTTTGTTTTATGACTTAATGGAGAAACGTCCTCATATTTTTGAACTAGATCTCACGTCAGGCTCCCAAGCAAAACAAAGAGTTACTTATAATAACGATGGCCAACTGAGCAATATTTTAGACGAGCTGCGATTTACACCAATTTTAAAGAAAAGTGAAAACAATTATCGAATAAGGTTATCAGATATATTTCGATTTATCAAATACGATTTTAATTTGCTAAATATCCAGGCATTTCATCTATTAGTAAATACAGCAACAATCTTACCCATTTTGAGAGTCTTGCGTCAATATATAGTCTTAATCGAACGGGTTTTAAAATATAATAATATAGAATCAGAAATCAATTTAAGGATTAAAATAATTAAAATGGGTGAAGATATCATTGATTTAATTGAATTACTAATGGATTTAAATCTATTTAAACATCAATAAGAAATTTTTTTAAAAAGACATGTATAATTATTTCGTCTTTCAAAGAACGTACATATTCATATATAAATAAAGAAGCTCCAATGCTTTCAAAATTAATTTACTCATATATCAAACTTAATTTTATACATTTAAACTTTATGCCGTTAGATAACATGAATTTTTTAAATTGTAGTGTCATTAAAATTTATGATTCAATAGTTGAGAAAATAAATACTATCATAATATACATATCAAAATTAAAAGAATATCAATATTGCTTTAAAATTGCAAATAGTTATATACCTCTACTCTACATTGATTCATTAAGATTGAGAAATGTTTTAAAATATAATTTTCCATTTGGTAAGTAAATGTGTTTATTAAATATGTTTACTAAAAATTAAAAATCGAAGTTTCTATTATTTCTTCTACATAAGATAGTATTTGTTCGCAAATCTATTTATAAAGTTTATTTTAGTTTTTCGGAGTATAGTAATAATAATTAGAAATGTGTGTTTGTTTTTCTTAACCCTACTTACTATATATTAATTAGGAAATTATTTATGGAGAATCATTTCCCTTAGAATAGAAATGTTCTTGTTGTACTGTATACATTATACAGTACAACCTATATTACACTATAGGATATCTAAATATGGTAAGGCACTGATGTATTCAAAAGTTATGAGAATTATAAATTTGTATTAAAAGATAAATTATGTTAAAGAGGTCAAGGTTTCGTTGTTTTGAATGTAGAATAACACGGCAATTAAATACCCAAATAACTTTATAATTATTAATATAATATATGCTACATTATCATATAAAAAAAGACCACAAAAAGTAATACTGTAGTTTCCGTGAGAAGGTGACTTTACACACTGGATCACGTTACCCACGATCACTTGGCGTAACGCAACCCGTTGAAAGACAAAAGGTAGCTATGTCGTCATCCAGTTTTATTTTAAATAACTAGTTACATATTATTCTTGATTTAATAGCTATGTAATACTTTTTAAGATTTATCTTATGCTTTGTAAGGGTGTTTAATTTATTTTTTCAAATAGAAACACATATTTTGAATTTAATAAAATGTTTAAGGTTTTATTTTAATAGTATATGATATTATATATTATATAATAAGAGTTTAAATGTAAAAATATTAATAATATTTTAAATGTTTTATTTTAGATCAATTGGGAAATCATGAAGACATATATCGTCCGCTGTATTTCTCAGATGAAGACTTAATTGATAAAGAAATACATGATATTCAAGTATCGAGTGATGAAAATTATGATGATGAGAAAAATAGTGATGACAATGAGGTTGTTGAAATAAAGAATGAAACGTATTACTCTCCTAAATACTTAGAAGATTATTTACTTTTCGTATAACTTATAAAATGTTAGGTAATATTTAATATATTTTTTATTTGATTTATTTGATGAAATAAATACATTAAATGTATGTAAATTTTACAATATTTAAACAATAATTGATCTTTTTGTCATCATGGTATTTATTCATATCAATGTCAATTTTAATGGCATTTTCAACAAATTCGTAATTTATTTAAAATTTGATGGATTTTTATTAAAATAATACATAATTATGATAAGGGATGTGCATGGTAATACACTCAACCCCTTTCCTTAAAGTGTTTACAGTGATTATCATGGGACAAATAATGACCAGCGTTATTTTTACCAAAAGATGAACCAAAATTTTAAGACAGTTTTCTTCCCCTTGGAAATTTTATTTTTCCTACCGAAGACACCAGATTCTGTGTTATTACACCGGAGTTAATGCTTTCCTTCGGTTTATTCAGAAAAAAATGTTTGTTTTACGAAATCCTTTCGATAAAATCCTTTATCTGACCGATTATTTCTAAACAATCTTTTATCTATAGAATCTTCTATTTATAATCTTCCATTTAAACAATCTTAAAACGAGTAGCTTTATCACTGGTGTAATATACATAATTGATTTAGTACAAGACTTTAAAATTGCATGGATTTCATCGAATGGGTTAAACTGAATAATAATCTTTATTTAGGGAAGAGTTTTGAATACTAGCCTATCATTTTATATCATTTGATAGTAGTTATTAGAACAACATGAAAATGTTAATTGGGCGATAAAGTTTTATTTTAACAATTTCAGCATCGAAGAAATTTTAGAGATGGATATCATTACACACGTCCAAAATTTAATGGTCCGATTAAGCAAATTTTTTAATCTTATTTGGTAGATTAATATTATGTACTGATGAAAACATTTTAGGCGTCTATTGAAAAATTAGGATAAGTAAAAAGGAAAACTAGGTTTTGCCTAGCTGGGCTCTGCCCCTAACCCGATGCCCTGCAAGCCTCATGCACTTGTGGGGTGTTAGGCCATTCACTGTTCATACGGGCAGGATACTGATTACGGTAGAAGTATTCGGCTGCTCCGTGCACGATATGTGTTGTGTGTAAAATACATAATTCTAAATTCAAACAGTAAAATAATTCCACTTGTCAATTAAATAATAATTAAAAAATGGTAGCACAAGGGGGTCACGGCAGAATGTGAACGTTGCAAAGTTGGGACAAGTATAGATAATATCTGACAGTGATTAAAATCAATATTATAAGAAAAGCTTCGATGCAAGTCTGTAGTGTATGATTTTAAGAAATTGGTGGATTATTCAAAAGTAAAATTCTAACTAAAAAAGAAATAAGGAAAAATCTTTACTGAATCGGTAAACGTTCGTCGCATTTGTTCTTTGATAAAATTGACAATTTAAGCTGATTCAATTGTTAAAATTAATTTTTTTGACCTAAAAGAAAAAAAAAGGTATAGCATTTTAAAGTAAAAAAAACGGTAGCACAGTGGGGTCGAGGCACAGTGTGGACGAGGCATAGATGGGACAAGTATAGATGATATCTGACAGTGATTAAAATCACTATCATAAGAAACGCTTCGATGCAAATCTGTAGATAGTGTTTCATTTAGAGAAATTGGTGGATTATTCCAAAAGCAACATCAACTCTTATTTCTTTAATTATATC
>NW_026099576.1:8758454-8759096 GCF_025091365.1 Daktulosphaira vitifoliae | reverse complement strand
AAAAAAAGCTCAATTTCAATCAATGAGGACTATTAGTATGTCATTATACATATTTTAATTCAACTTTTAATAAAACAAAATTTGGTTGGGAATTTTTTAAGAAATTTTTCCTTTGTTGACTGGCCTAGATGTCAATTTTAAACTTGTAATTGAGCTAAAAGTTATGGTAATATATTCAATTTTTTTTACTATAAACTTTCATAAATCTTTATCAAAAATTTTTCATCAACTTTAAAGAACCAAAAAAATAGGTTAAAAATGAAAATTTGGACTGATTATTTTTAACATATTAAAAATCAAATCAGTAATAATTTGAAAACAACTTTTTTTTTCTTTTAATTATTTTTTATATGTAATTAGTAATAATATAAAAAAATAGAACTGATAGATAAAGTCTAATTGCAGATTTGAAAACAACGCGAAACTTTGATTTAGAAAAATATATTTTTGCTTCTGATGAAAGTCCAGTGCATTCATTTATAGTAACAAACAGTTTTTATTGATAATTATTGTATCAAGCCCTTTAAATTTTTATACACGTAAAAGTAAAGCAAAATATAACTTCTTTATTATTTTTATAATTTCTCCGTTTAAATTACAATATTAAATATCAATTTCATACTAAATTTAATAATTATAATT
>NW_026099576.1:8757840-8758147 GCF_025091365.1 Daktulosphaira vitifoliae | reverse complement strand
AATATGCAGTCAGGATATTTTATAATTACTATTTACAGTATATTTATCAGCAAAACTCATTATTTTTTTGCATTTTTATCGTAATAGGACACTCAAATAGAAATCATAGTAATCATTTCTAAGTAACTTTTGGTATTTAAAAAGATTATACAAATGAAATATACAGAACTGAATTAATTTTAATGATTTACTTTAACTAAAATAAAAAAAAGTTATTATTTTGAAACCCTCTTGTGGGTAGGTAAAGGGTTAGATTTATAAAAAAAACCAAATGATAGATAAAGACATGCATCTAAATAAAAAAAAA
>NW_026099576.1:8756259-8757419 GCF_025091365.1 Daktulosphaira vitifoliae | reverse complement strand
TAAAAAAAAAAAATTGTTTTCAAATTATTAGTGATTTGATTTTTAATATATTAAAAGTAATCAGTCCAAAATTTCATTTTTAACCTATTTTTTGGTCCTTTAAAGTTGATGAAAAGTTATTGTGAAAGTTTATCGTAAAAAAAATTGAATATGTTGCCATAACTTTTAGCTCAATTATAAGTTTGAAATTGACATCATTAAATAGAAAATTTTATGATAATTAAAAAAATGGTATTTTTAAGATTAATATGCAGTCAGGATATTTTATAATTACTATTTACAGTATATTTATCAGCAAAACTCATTATTTTTTTGCATTTTTATCGTAATAGAACACTCAAATAGAAATCATAGTAATCATTTCTAAGTAACTTTTGGTATTTAAAAAGATTATACAAATGAAATATCCAGAACTGAATTAATTTTAATGATTTACTTTAACTAAAAAAAANAAATGAAATATCCAGAACTGAATTAATTTTAATGATTTGCTTTAACTAAAAAAAAAAAGTTGTCATTTTGAATCCCTCTTGTGTGGTGGTAAAGGGTCTGATTTATAAAAAAAAAATCAAATGATAGGTAAAAACATGCATCTATATAAAAAAAAAATTATACTGATTTGGTCATTTTTGATAAAGTTATAACAGTTAACAAAGTTAACACACAACAGAAATTATAAAAATAATAAAGTAGTTGTATATTCCTTTACTTTTAACGTGTATAAAAATATAAAGAGATTGATGCAATACTTTTTAATAAAAACTTTTTGTTACTTATGAATAAATACACTGGACTACAAGGAACTTGCATCAGAAACAAAAATATATTTTCTAAATCAACTTTTTTCGATGTTCTAAATATGCAATTAGGCTTTTTCAATCTAAATTTTAGTATTATTACTTATTATTAAAAAATGATTAAGAAAAAAAAATTGTTTTAAATTAATACTGATTTTGATTATTAATATATTAAAAATAAGGAAAATAACATATTTAATCTATTTTGTTAATCGTTTAAAGTTGATTGTTGTAAATGTTTATAATAAAAAAAAAAAAATTATTTTACCATAACTTTTAGCTCAATTGGTAAGTTTGACATTGACATAATTAAATAGAAAATTTTATGACAATTAAAAAAATTGTATCGTTAAGATCAATATG
>NW_026099576.1:8755521-8755851 GCF_025091365.1 Daktulosphaira vitifoliae | reverse complement strand
AAATTTGTAATATTATAGTCTAGTAGTAGCACACACAAATAGAGTAAAAAAATTATTAAATTACAAAGTAAAATGATTAAATTTTGTAGTTGAAACCTATCATATCAAACTTGATTCGTCAATAAATACTTTGAAAACATTAGAAATTAATGATTTTAATTGTTTGTATGGAGGAAATGGAATAACTTACTGTTTAATTGATAAATAAAAATTTTTTTTCAATTTTTGAGGGTAATATCTTCAACCTAAATACGAATTGTAGTCATTTGACGTATCGTTGAAAAAAATAAATAAAAAATTTGTTACTTATGAATAAATACACTGGACTAC
>NW_026099576.1:8753857-8755421 GCF_025091365.1 Daktulosphaira vitifoliae | reverse complement strand
ACAAGCACGCGTGTACGGGTACGATAACTAAAAATAAATTTTTATAGGAATAGTGTGCCGTCGTGTGTTGAGCGAGGCGTGGGGAGGAGTGAATGCGTTATGACAGTCTAGTCTAGACGACGGAATATGCGATAACGCGTGGCGTTTGCAGAGTTACATACATACATACAGGTGAAACTAATATAAGCGTGTTAAAAAGCGGAACTTGAATAAATATTGACTAAACCGATGATGTAATAAACAGCATATATTTTATTTACAATACTAATAGGCAATAAATAAATAGAAAAATAACCCAACCGGACGGTCTATTAATAGCAATAATTTTAGTGTATTTAAGCGACAAATTCAAATGAAATATAAGTTAATAGGCAGCTGGAAACGTCTGGAATTCATAAGCTTTAAGAATGATTTCAATGGTCTGTCCCTTTTAATTACATAGACTTAGGTAAGCAATGTTGCCAGTTTGCTTATGAACTTATTCCTAACCCGCGGGACACGAAAGAATAATTATTGAGTAATGTAGAACCTTTTTTTCTATCTTACTATTTGGCCACCAAGTCATGTTCTCTCGTGCAATATATTCATTGTACTATACATTTATGACACTTTAATTTTGTTCATCAGATTATTTGAATTTTCTCTCTTACTACTTGCCACGATTGACTTCAGTATTCATTTTCTCAAATCTCTGCAAATCGAATTCATGATAATCAATGAATTTGTCGTCAATTTATTGTTTAGTTTTCAATTAAGTACTCATTTAGTGCATATTTATCCCCTTATAAATTAATATTACATTAATTATCAAAACAAAAAAAAATATTTTCAAGATTATTATTATTTTAGGAGAAATTTAGTCGTCAATAATGAATTTATTCATTCTGTAAATCTATTTAAATATCATATTTAATTTTTTTTGTGATTAAATATGTAACATGCGATATGAGGACAGCTGATATGAGCGTAGATGATGGGGGAGATCATGTCAAGTGAATTATGTTAAGAAGAATTACAAATATGACATATTCAATATTTTTAATATATACCCCTTTAAAATTGTTTTTATATAACCGTTAACAAAACATCTAATTTTATTTGGTTCGTGGGGGGTGGGGTGGCTTAGCCCCTTTACTTGCATCTATGATTTGCGAAGATCATTAAAGCGTTTAAGAGGTTGAATTTTTTTTTCGATTAACGTCCGAGATTTCCAAAAATGTATGGTACATGGAAAGTTTCCTTTAGGACTTTCCGTACTTGGAGAAGCAATAGGATCTCATAAATTTATAGAGGCGAATTTTAATAATAAAAAGCAAAACCTACAAAATTTCAAGGTTGGGTTTAATATTTAATATTATCAACATACGGTCGAGTAACAAAGTGCATTTGAAGACGATTTCATGTTAGCTAAGATGTGTTATATAACTAATTGATTTTGATAAATATTGATTTTAGCTTCGATGCGAAGCTGAGAAGGTATTGGTTTTACTATGATGTGTTTTTATTTTTATTTTGTGTCTGTTACCACTTTTTCTCAGCTCTCACCGAACCGATATCTTTCAAT
>NW_026099576.1:8747890-8753757 GCF_025091365.1 Daktulosphaira vitifoliae | reverse complement strand
GGCGTTATCGAAGTTTCTCGAAGGTTTTTTTGATAACGAGAACATTCGAGAATATTCGTTGCGTATGTTTTGGTCGCTACAAACGTATCGTTGAGAAAAATCGGTCCAGTGAGAGCTAAGAAAAATTAGTGACTGATACAAAAAATAAACACATTATGGAAAATTAATACCCATGTATTGAAGCTAAAACAATACTATAACTACAAAATATTTAGGTATATACACAATTATACTTCATAAATTTAAAAATTTAAAAGCAAACATTTAAATTTTACCTTTGATGCGAAGCTGAGAAGGTATTAATTTTACTATGACGTGTTTTTTTTATGTCTGTTGCCACTTTTCCTCAGCTCTCACGGGATGGATTTCTTTAAACGATACGTCAGATGTTTAAAAAACGTATCTAATTGAAGACATTACCCTTAAAAATTAAAAAAAATTATTTCGCTCTCTGTAAATGAGGTAAATCACCCAAAAAATACAATTTTTATATTAGGTAAAATTCGACATTTTTTAAAACTTTTTTTCTTAGAAAAACTTTTGTTTTTGTACATAACTATTTAAAAATTAACAAAGCAAACAATTTTTTTTTTAATCTGAACCTTTACCTGTTACATAGGAAGATTTAAAATAGCAAATTCTGCACAAAAATTTAACTTTTTCAATTTCAATTTTAAAAAAGGTCCGGTAATATTCTGAGCTTCAAATATATGTTAAAATAAAGCATATGTTATGTACTAGAAGATCAAAAAAAAAAAAAAAAATGAATATTTAAATTTGTAACTTAAAAAAAATGAGAAATACACAAATCTACCAAAATACCATGCGTTTCATGTCAAAATAAAATTTTGCAAGAGTTTAATTTATTTATTATTTTCCAGTCAAATGTATTAGAAGAAAAATCGATGTCTTTGAGGAACGTTTGCACAAAAGCATGGCTGGTATGGGAACAGATGATAAGACTTTGATAAGAATTATAGTGTCAAGGTCTGAAATCGATCTCGGTGACATTAAATTGGCATTTGAAAGATTATATGGGATTTCTTTGGAATCTTGGATTAGCGTAAGTTGACAATTAGCAATAATTAGCCTGAGTAATTATTAAAATGGTAGTAGATTTTAATTAAAATTTTTGTTATTACAGGGAGATATTTCTGCAGATTATAAGAAACTTTTATTCAAATTGATTGGATAAAATGTAAATTTGTTTTTCTAAAAGATTTCTTTAATATTTACATCTTAAATCGTATTTATTAGCTTCGATGCGAAGCTGAGAAAGTATTGGTTTTACTATGATGTGTTTTTTTTTTTTTTGTGTCTGTTACCACTTTTTCTCAGCTCTCACCGAACGGTATTCTTTCAACGATAAGTCAAAAGATCACAAATCGTATCTAGTCGAAGACATTACCCTTCAAAATTGAAAAAATTTCCCTCGTTCCCTATAAATGGGGGAAACCTCCAAAAAAATTACAAATTTAAAAATCGCTAATTTTCGAAATTTTTTCAATTTTTTTTACTAAAAACTGCCGTAACTTTTTCAAAAATGAATATATCAATATAATTTTTTTTTATATAGATGCTTGATGTCTTTACCTATTATTTGGTATATTTTTTTTGTAAATTTGACCTTTTTTCTGCCCACAGGGGGGGATTTAAAATGACAACTTTTTCACAAAAAATTAACTTTTTCAACTTAACTTTTGAAAATGTTCCGGAAGGTCTGACACTTTTATATATATCTTAAATTAAAGCTAATGTAATGTACTTTAATTTGAAAAAAAAAAATTTGACCTCTGGACTTGTCTTCATGGTGAAAACGGCTACCGAATGCTATTTTTGTGTGAAAATTTTCGATTTTATAATTTACATTTTTTACTTTAAAGTGCTATAACTTTTTAAAAAATGTATGGATCAATACAATTTTTTCATGAGAAGTAGTATTTATATACATCTTTCATTGGATATACTTTTTTTTTAAATCAGACTATTTCCCTATATATGGGGGGGCTTCAAATATAAAAAATGCATATAGAAAGTAGAACTTTTTCAACTTAACTTTTGAAAATGTTCCGGAAGGTCTGACACTTTTATATATATCTTAAATTAAAGCTTATGTAATATACCTAATTTGAAAAAAAAAAAATTTGACCTCTGGACTTGTCTTCGTGGTGAAAGTTGACATCAAAGTTAATAAACAATTACGATTTTTGTAATTTATAATTTACATTTTTTACTTTAAAGTGCTATAACTTTTTAAAAAATGTATGGATCAATACAATTTTTTCATGAGAAGTAGTATTTATATACATCTTTCATTGGATATACTTTTTTTTTAAATCAGACTATTTCCCTATATATGGGGGGGCTTCAAATATAAAAAATGCATATAGAAAGTAGAACTTTTTCAACTTAACTTTTGAAAATGTTCCGGAAGGTCTGACACTTTTATATATATCTTAAATTAAAGCTAATGTAATATACTTTAATTTGAAAAAAAAAAATTTGACCTCTGGACTTGTCTTCGTGGTGAAAGTTGACATCAAAGTTAATAAACAATTACGATTTTTGTAAAATAATTTTTTTTTATATTTTTAACTTAATAATTCTCTAATTTTTTCAAAAATGAACATATCAATATAAATTTTTTTATATAGATGCTTGATGTCTTTATCTATCATTTGGTATATATTTTATGTAAATCTGACACTTAACCTGCCCACAGGGGGGGATTTAAAATGACAACTTTTTCACAAAAAATTTACTTTTTCAACATAACTTTTGAAAATGTTCCGGAAGGTCTGACACTTTTATATATATCTTAAATTAAAGCTAATGTAATATACTTTAATTTGAAAAAAAAAAATTTGACCTCTGGACTTGTCTTCACGGCGAAAATGGCTACCGAATGCTATTTTCGTGTGAAAATTCTCGATTTTATAATTTACATTTTTTACTTTAAAGTGANAATTAATATAATTTATATAATATTTAACTTTATAATGCTATAACTTATTGAAAAGTTTATGGATCCACACAATTTTTTTATGAGAAATAATATTTTTTAATAAACCCTTTTTCATTTGACATACTTTATCTTTATCGAGATATTAATAAGGAACCAGCAGATCAAGTAGCTTTTGGAATAAAACACCAATTTTTTTTAAATTAAGCACTATCTAAAGATTTGCATCGAAGCGTTTATTTTTGATAGTAATTTTAATCACTGTCAGATAACATTATACTTGATCCAACTATACCACGTCACAACTGTGCCGCGACCCCCCTGTGCTGGGTTTTTTAAGCTAATAACTATTAAGTTTTATAAAACCTTTATTTATTATATTATTGCAAGTTGAATTATTTTTAAAATAATGTACTTTAGTACTATATTTAATGTAAATTTGTTACATGTATATAAGTCTATTACAATAAAACTTATATATTATGAAAATTAATAGTAATCAATACTATTTTTCTAATTCATATTAAAAATTCAATTTTTTTTGTAATTTAATTTCAACTAGGTAAATTTATTGGTAAAATAGAGTATATTAATATCAGATATCTTCATCCAAAGAAAATGTTGGCAAATTGATAATTGACAGTATAATTATTTTTAATCGTGAAAAAAATACTTGTGACCTAATAAATATGACGTCTAAAATTATATTATTTTAAGAGAATTTTTGTCATTTGTATTTGCATATAATTACAAAATAAAAAAAGATGACAACTGTGCAATTATACGCGTTCAGAGTTTTTATCTAAAATATATGTTTACTTACATTTGCTTTCAGTATAAAAATGAAACATTTTGTTTTTACTTTTAAAACAAGAAAATTTTATTTCTGTTTACTTAAATAATGTCAATATATAATAATATTATGAATTAGTTTATAAAATAATACTAAAATATTAATACTGAAAAAGGGGTCGGCTTGGCCTAGCGGATAGAAAAGCATGTTTTGGCGCTCGGGGTCTCGAGTTCGATCTCTAGGGCGCCAGCAAGATTTTCCTTGTGATACTTGTCTCTGGTAAAAGCCAGCCATATTACCTTTAACGTCCATCATTGACCTAGCCAAGAAACATTTTTGACTTCTTAACATGTGAAATAGGACCACCACCATCTGTAGCATGTAAAGTTCGGGAAGTAGAAGAATGTAAATCTGATTGTTAATACTGAAAAAAAATATAACTTGTTGTGCATATAATTGCATAAGTGCAACTATTATTATGAATGAATTTTAACACTCAAATAAACATATAGAATTTTTTTTCAACATAATATCATTACTAAAAGATAAGCCCCTACAATCACACTCTAGCAACCATCTCTTGTGAATCGTTGTAAACTGCTTCAGTGTTGTTGCAACCATAATAAAATGAATTAAAAGTATACACTATCATAGTCCGCGTTTTTATCGTATTACGCGCATATGCATTGCTTTGAGTTTTTGTGCATTCGTATACGATCAGTAAAACGTGATTACTGTCGAATGCACATTAAAACCACGTTTTTTTCGAATTGATAATTCTGATATGATATCAATAATAGATATAATTTTCAAAACAACACCACATTCGATCTATGAACGATGTTGTGTGCAAGTCGCTCATAAGTAGGCTTTTGCACGCTAACAGCCAAGACTAACTGTTACTAACTGTGTCTTCGCACATTTAAGGAATAATTTCATTTGAGTAACTCTTTTTCTTAATTTAAAAATCACAGGAATGAACTATGTTCACATTAGTTTACCGAACCTGAACCATAGTAATCACTTGCATATTCATGGACATTTTGTACTTACGCAATCTGATTGAGAAAAAAGGAACCACCGAGATTTTTACTTCCTTAACCCGCTTGCACCTAACCCCAAAGCCTACCAAGACCTTTAATTTTTTCTTTTTTGCTCATCAATTTTTTCAAGAAAAACTCAGTGTCGTATTAACGTAAATATTTTACTTATTGTTTTGTGGCTGATATATTGTTTATAGTTGTTTTATCATAGTATTAGAACTATCTAGAAGTTACTGCACCTATCATATAATGTAGGCCCATATATTTACGAGGGGCCCACTGAAATTTTCTCGGTTATTCGTCTAGCCTATTAGTTCACGTATACTTACCATTCCACATGTTTCTCTCCATTTTTAATTTTTATACTTAGTGAACAATGTTTACTGAACGTACTTGAACTTAAATAAATACAATATTTAATAACTCATCGTTCGTAATTTACAACTATAAAAAAAAACCCAGCACAGGGGGGTCGCGGCACAGTGGTTACGTGGCATAGTTGGATCAAGTATAATGATATCTGACAGTGATTAAAATCACTATCAAAAAAAAACGCTTCGATGCAAATCTTTAGATAGTGTTTAATTTTAAAAAATTGGTGGATTATTCCAAAAGCTTCATAAACTGCTAGTTCCTTATTAATATCCTGATTAAGACAAAGTATGTAGAATAAAAAAGAGATTATTAGAAAATAGTATTTCCCATAAAAAAATTATATTGATCAATACACTTTTCAATAAGTTATAGCATTATAATGTTAAAAATGTAAAAAATAAAATTGAGAATTTTCACACAATAATAGCATTTGGTAGCCATTTTCACCTTGAAGATAAAATAAAGTCCGAAATTTTTTTTTTCCATGATAAAGTATATTACATTAGCTTTAATTTAAGATATATATAAAAGTGTCAGACTTTCCGGAACACTTTCAAAGTTTAAGTTGAAAAAGTCAATTTGTTGTGAAAAAAATGTCATTTTGAATCCCCCCCTGTAGGCAGGTAAAAAGTCAGATTTATAAAAAAAATATACCAAATGATAGGTAAAGACATCATGCATCTACAAAAAAAAG
>NW_026099576.1:8743747-8747057 GCF_025091365.1 Daktulosphaira vitifoliae | reverse complement strand
TTGAAAGAAATCGGTTCGGTGAGAGCTGAGAAAAAGTGGTAACAGACACAAACAAAAAAAAAAAAAAAAAAACACATCTTAGTAAAACCAATACCTTCTCAGCTTCGCATCGAAGCTAAAAATGATTAAAATAACTGTTATTTTAAAAATTATATTTTTTAAAAAAAGGCGCATTTTAAAATCCCTCACATATTAAAAAAAAAAACACCAAATGAAAGGGATACATCTAAGATATTAATAATAAAAAATTTGTTTGATCTATTTATTTATCAAAAAGTATGAAAAATGTTGAAATTTGTTGATTTCAAAAGTCATAATTTTTTTGAGATTTGTTCAATTTACCGGGAACGGGGTAAATTTTTTCAATTTTTAAGAGCAATGTCTTCAACAAAATTCGATTTGTAATCGTATGACATATTGTTCATTAAAATCGGTCCAGTAAAAGCTGAGAAAAGTTGGCGACAGACATAAAAAAAACATTTCATAGTAAAATTAATTTCTCTTCAATTTCGCATCGAAGTTAAAAAATCTTGAATATATTAAAATTGAGCACAGGAACAGCGATGAATTGCTAAGCGAAAACAATTTTTAGTTGGGACAGTATCTAATATTTCCCTATAAATGAAGAATCGTCTATCTGCCCTTCTATGGATTTGATTGAATTACAGCGATTGCTCTTACATCAATAAATAATATACTTACTTTGATTTTTGTTATATCTTTTTAGAACTAATTGACGGGTAATTTTTTTTTTATTAGAAAAATTTTTTTCATTATTTTTATAACCCATTTAAAAAAACCAAGTACAACACCACACTTTAATAATAATTTTAGCCAAAATGTTTGAAAATATTTCGTACAACTCGGGACAAGCAGTGCTGCAGTAGATACGACAAAATTAGTTTTGCTTAACTCACTCTAAGCACATAAAGCATAGAGTTGGGATACATTTATGATTTTTTTTAAACAAAGGACTTGGCATAATATCTTTATTCACTAGTAATAGGAGAAATGCAGATATTATATTGTCATCAGGAACGATATTTAATAAAAATTCTGAAAAGTAATAACAATTCAAACATTGAGTGCCGGCATAATAAAATTGGTCCGCACGTGTTAGCGAAATTATTTAAAGAAATATTGATAACGTTTTCGGCGAAATATCGAGTTACACCGCACGCCGCACCATCACCTGTTCATATTTTTAAAATATAATGAATAGGAACAGCACTAGTCGACAAAAAAATCTACAAAAGTTGTCTAAAACATATCTTAAAAGAATGCATTTTACTCACTCTGTATTACATTTAGAGCTTTAACATCTATTACAAAATTGAAAGTGGAAAATATTTCGAAGATAATCTCATAGCCATTTTAGGATTAACCTAATAGTAAGCTTGATAATTGAATTTGAAAATGTTTTTTTTTATTAAACTTCAATCAATTATAACTCTTTACTAATACAATATATCCAAAAACGTATATGAGATCATTTCCAAAATACTGTTCTCTTTCGTTTTTATAATGGGTGTTATTACTCAAAGTGCAGTACTTAGTGTCTAAAATGCATTTTAAAAAGACATGTTTTTACGCTCTAAAATTGGCTGTATAACGTCCTCTTGACACACTTATATTAGTTTCACACTTGTGTTTGCTTGTAACTCTCCACGCGCCACGTGTTATTATTTTCGCGTATCCCGTCATCTATGGCCTTGAGACTAGACTATCTTACGCATTCACCCCGACCCGCTCACCTCACACCACAACAATATTTTTCTGTGTAATTTTATTTTTGATTTTCGTACCTGTACACGCGTGTCTTTCATCAATATTATATGTATGAATATATTAACAAATTTTTAATCACCATTCGTGCCACCTTTATCAGCCGTCGCCCTACTATGAGTATTTTTGCTTGATTAACCAATACCGCGTGCCATACGACTCATGTATATATATTCCTACTGCCGCTGTCGCCGTTTATCCCTCGGGAATAGCGTTCCCACCGCACACCACCCGCCAACAAAACACGGCTGTAGCTCTTGAATGATACGTTTACGTACTGAAGTCGCCTTACTATATATATGTATTAGGGTGACCCTTAGCTACATGAGAGGTTTTTTTTTTTTTAATATTTGTAAGTGCCACCCCCTAAAATTATTCGAATACATGAAAAAATAAATTGTACAAAATTTGGAGACTATTGGTCAACTCTAAGACGTGCCCCAAGGGGGTTAAAAATAACCCCCAAGGGTGATTTTTTAGTTTTTTTTGTCTATCTCAAAAAAAAAAAGTTCAAATAAACTTTTTCGCAAAAGCTAAAGTTTTTGAGATAGACAAAAAAAACTAAAAAATCACCCTTGGGGGTTATTTTTAACCCCCTTGGGGCACGTCTTAGAGTTGACCAATAGTCTCCAAATTATGTACAATTTATTTTTTCATGTATTCGAATAATTTTAGGGGGTGGCACTTTGTAATTTTTAAATTTTATAAATAAGGGACACCCTAATATGTACATATATATATATATATATACATATGGCGAGCGCTTTGTGTCATATTTTACGTATATTGAGCGCCCGACGCTTTTATCACAATAATACTGATCCTTTTTTTTTAACACGCTTTTATTAGTTTCACATGTATGTTGTTTGTATATTGTTTGTATGTTGTTTGTATGTAAGTTTGTAACTCTCCAAACGCCACGCGTTATCGCATATTCCGTTGTCTAGACTAGACTGTTATACGCATTCACCCCTCCCCACGCCTCGCTCACAATACGACGGTACACTATTCCTATAAAAATTTATTTTTAGTTATCGTACCCGTACACGCGTGCTTGTCATCAATATTATATATATGTAAACAAATTTTTATTTTGACTGACCAATAACGCCCGCGTCTAATGCGCCTTACGTATATATATATATANTTTTTTATGATATTGCTATCACAGTCACGGATTGTTTATTATCAATTATGACTATCAATAGATATACATTCTGTATTGTCAGTTAGTGTATTTATAAACTCACAACAATGTGTCTTACTACCATTGATAATAACAATGCTTTGTACCTGCTAAAATCGATGTCATAAAAAACCAATTAGCTACATGTAATTTTAATCCCTAGTGTATTATACATGTATATTAACTCAAAAAATTGAAACTATAAATGTTTATATCTAATAAACGAATAAAGTTATATTAAAAATTCAAATGACATTTGTTATTAAATTAAAAACTCAAACATTTTATTAAATTCAAAATATGTGTTACCATTTAAAAAAACAAAGTTGACACCCTTAC
>NW_026099576.1:8725299-8742284 GCF_025091365.1 Daktulosphaira vitifoliae | reverse complement strand
ACGCTTTTATCACAATAATACTAGTATTTTTTGTTCATAATTATTTTAAAAATTATTTTTAACTTTTTAGTTCGATGTACTTTAAAAGCGTGTTTTTTTAGTTTTTTAAACTATATTTATTTCGTTTATTATTGTTTTAACTTATTTTAAAAATTGTTTTTACTTTTTAGTTTGATGTGCTTTAAAAGCATGTTTTTTTAGATTTTTAAACTATATTTTTACTGTTACTCTACGTACCGATAACCATGTTACTTTCAACACCCCCTTTTACACGTCCGTTAATACGATTCACATCAAAGCATACATTAATGTATTCTTTGATGGAAATTACAATTTATTTTTATTATAAATCCGAATTTACACACAAGAGTGATATTCTTAAATAAAGTACAATTTATTTATCACATTTTAATAATTATTATTTACTTAATAATAAAAATAAAAACAAATTCACAAATTCAAAACTCATTATGAGAATAATATTTATGGATTTTAAAAACCTGGATATTATCAAGGTTGTTTTTTAAAATTTCATTTTGTCTCGTAGTTGGACCAAAATGTAAATAGAATACGAAACACCACAATTTTACTTTAATTGCTCAATATCATATAATTAATGATACTTAAAGTATTGAAACGAAATAATATTAAAATTCTTGTAATGTGTATTTTAGGGTGTCATTATTATTCTATTTTGGAAATTCTTAAGTTTCACTCCCAAATTTTTAAACTTATATATTATGGTAATGAATAATATTCAATCCTATTTCTTTAATTTATATTAATCCGTTTAATTTCAATTATAAAGAGATTATTATTTTATTTCATTAGAATGAATACACTAGGGTGGTCTTCAGTTATTGATAATGAATCATGGTTTTTATAAATTCCTCGGCATCTAGATTTGTGATTTGTCCCAAATTTGTGTAAATAATTGTAAAAAAAAGTTCACTTTAGTCAGACAAATTTACCATCGTAAAAAATGTAGTAAAAGGAGATAATATGGGGATTGATTAAAAGAAAAGAGTTACTTTAGTTCGGGGTGTAGTTCGAGGGTGATAAAATAACGATGTGAATATTCTTATGGATTTAAAAAAATCTTACCTGATAAATTCTTATTAATTGTTATAATAACTTCAGTAATAATAATAAATAATGATAAACAAAGTAACACAAATTCAAGTTTTTGTTCACAAATTTATAACGTAAGAACTTCAACAGTGACGATTACGACGTTCGCATAATGTAGTCCAAAGCATGATAAGAATTTAGTATTTTTAGTTTTTTGCATGTAGCTCGCAAATGAGCCATTATAGAAAAAAATAGAACATAATTTAGAGCCAATGGTGTTTTCAATAAGTGTAATACATACAAATTTTTTTTTAACTTGTTATTTTTCCAGTAACACTACAAAATATACTGTTTTTGTAGAATCGTTAAAATTGACATAATTACAAATAATACTTAATATCAAACGAACACTTATAGATACGAATATATCTTTCATACAAAATTCGTTTAATATTTAATTTTGTAAAAAAATTAAATTTTGTATATAATGAAATATTTTTAGCTTCTATGCAAAGTTGAGAAGGTATTAATTTTACTATAATGTGTTTTTTTATATCTGATACCACTTTATCTCAACTCTCATCGTACTGAATTTTTTAAGTCAAAAGATCACAAATCGCACCTAGTTATTTAGTTATTGTATCATTATGTTACTTTTTGGTTCTTAAAGGTGCCATAACTTTTTGAAAAGTGACTGTAACAAAATAATTATTTTTGTTTGAAGAATGCAATTTATATCAATTTGATAAAAACTCTTTCATTTGATATACATTTTTTGAAAATATTACCCTTTACTTGCCCAAAACTGAGTCAAATTAGCATTATTTCCATGAAAGTTAACTTTTTGAATTTAACTTTTGAAAATGTTCCGGAAATAATGCGTCCTTTAAACATATGCAAAATTCTAGACTATTTTACGTTTATATTTTATTGCGTTACATTGTTTATATTTAAATCGATTTGAATGTTCACATATTAAATGATTTTAATTGATTATCATATAAAAGTAATAATGATATTAATAATAGTAATAAGAGGTAAATATTTCATAACATTTATTATAGTTCATATTAATAAAAACAAATTTTAATTATTTTAACTATGGTGTAAATATCTTTATTTTTAAAGCTAAAAATTAAATTTATGTTTAAAATTAGTTGTTAATGTTTTGAACGTATACGTTTCATTAGTTTTTCTGTAAAATTATAAAATAAATATTGTAAGTTTTGTTGATTTGACTCGTACTTATTAATTGATAGACATTTTTTGTGATAAAAATATAAATTAATATTAAATAAAGAATGTATTATCTTACTATATGTTTAATTTTTTCTGGCTGGAGTTAGATGAGTTTTAAATATTAATATATTCCTTCAGATAAATTTTATTTCAAACTTAATACTGGAATAAAAAAATATTTAGATAGAAAATTAAAGGAAAATTAGATTTATAAAATAAAAAAACCCAACACAGGGGTAATGTAGCATAGTTGGGTCAAGTATAATGATATCTGACAGTGTTAAAATCACTATCATAAAAAACGCTTCGATGCAAATCATTAGATTGAGTTTAATTAAAATAAATTGGTGGATTATTCCAAAAGCTACATGATCTGATATTTCCTTATTAATATCCTGATTAAGATAAAGTTTTTCGAATGAAAGTGGGATATAAATATTATTTCTCATGAAAAAATTGTATTGATCCATACATTTTTCAAAAAGTTATAAAATTATAAAATTAAAAATGTAAAATACAAAATCGAGAATTTTCATACAAAAATAACATTTGGCAGTCATTTTTACTGTGAAGGCAAAATAAAGTCCGAAATTTTTTTCTCCCGTAATGAAGTTTTAAATAAAAAAAATTGAAAAAATGTCGAATATTAGCGGGGTACGAGAGAAATTTTTTTAAATTTTGAGAGTGATGTCTTCGACTGGATACGATTTGTGATCTTTTGACGTATTGTTCATAAAAATCAGTCCAGTGAGAGCTGAAATTGAGTGGTAACAGAAACAATAAAAAGAAGACATCATAGTAAAACCAATACCTTCTTAGTTTCGCATCAAAGCTAAAAAACTGATTTTGTCGTAATTTATATAAAATGTAATTATTTTTAAGAGAATAATGCTAAATAAGTAGTTCAAATAGGTAAACAATTATTAATAGTAATATTTTTTACTACTTTTTTCGATACAAAGCTAAGAGGGTAATAATTTTACTATGATGTGTATTTTTTTGTGTCTGTTACCTCAGCTCTCACTGGATTGATTTTTATGAACAATACGTCAAAAGATCACAAATTGTATGTAGTCAAAGAAATTACCCTCAAAAATTGAATAAATTAACTCGTTCCCTGTAAACAAGGTTTAATTCCACATAAAATTACAAATTTAAAAATCTCTAATTTTCGACATTTTTTAAAACTTTTGTTTTTCTACAACTTTTTAAAAATTAACGAAGCAAAAAATTAAAATTTGTATATAAACTTTTACCTGCTACATTGGGGGATTCAATGTAGCAACTTCTGCACAAAAATTTAACTTTTTCAACTTAAGTGTTAAAAATGTTCCGGTAATATTCCGAGCTTCAAACTTATGTTAAAATAAAGCATATGTTATGTACTAGAAGTTTAATTATAAACTTTTACAAAATTTAACTTTAAAGGATTAAAAAAATAGGTTAAGTCATTTACCTTACTTTTAACATTGTAATAATCAAAATCAATATTATATCGAAATCAGTTTCAATTTAAAACAATTTTATTTTGTTCTTAATTATTTTTTTTTATATGTCAATAATTATTTTTCAATAATAAGTAATAACTAGGCTCCACCTAGCTGGGGCCCTTCGAGCCTTACGTGGCTTCGGCGCGTAAGCCTCTTCAGGCCGTCATCATAAGTAGGCCACTGATTCCGGTAGAAGTACCCGGCTACGCCGGGCACAATAAGTGTTTTTCAGAAAAAATATTACTTCAAAATCAGTGAAAACTATAGAAAACTATATCTAAAAATGTTATTATTAAAATCAGGAAAATTCAAAAAGAGAATATAGTAAAATGTATTGGGTATAAGGTTGAAGCCTCTTAATGAGGTATTCCCTTTAGGCCTATTCAAAAATTATTTTAGGAGGAAATTTAATATTTTTTACTTTGTTAAACATGTTATAGAAATTTTTTTGCTAAAATTAAAGTAATGATGAAAAAAAAGGACATCAGGTCCTTATATATTAGAAGTTGCCTAAAAAAATATTGATAGCGCTTGTTCAAGGAGGGGCCAATCTCTCTTAAATACACCCCTGTTATACACAAAAATTATTAATAATCTAATTATAATAATTGTGTTTATATTATAGAATAATTAAAAAAAAATTTAGCAGGTTATTATAAGTGGCACACTGTAAATTTAAATTAAAATTAATATTAAAAATAAAAATAAAAATTTAATTTTGATAAATATATTAGTAACTGCGATTTAACGATGAACATCATAGTTATCATAGATGAACCCCAATTCAAAAGATAAACTCATAGTCTCATACATCATATATGAGAAAAAAGAAAATTATTAACTCTGTACTTAGTACTGTTCTTATAATGAAAGTACAAACTTAAATAATTATAACGTCATGAAATTTATATATAACATATAACATTCCTTGATAAAAATAGGGCAAATGCAAAATAGTGTCCTAATAATAATACACATAATACACCATTAAATAAGGTTCATAATACGTATCAGCAGAAATGAATCACTGCGCATAATACAACCATGCGCGTGGACTTAAAAAAAAAACATCTAGTAAAACGGTGAAAAATGAACGGATTGAATTAATTTTTTTATCATATCTCAGGAATGTCATTGGGCGGGTCTGATGAAAATTTCAAACCTTAAGTCGTAAAACGCTGGCGTCAGCGAGCGTTTTTCTCGAAAACGGTCGAAATTTTAAAACGCTCGCGGGCGAGCGGCAAAAATTTTCCGACCTTCGCCAATAATTTTCCCGGAATCTGGTGACCGAGTGCTTTCGTTGAAAAAAAAAATTTTGAAAATCCGAGCACACTAAGTAATTTTCCCAGAAAAGCGTTTTTTTCCTTGTTCTATTATATAATAAGATATAATAGGACGCGTACATGTGTATTATTAGCAAACAGAAAAATCGTCATTTTCCGTTAAAATTTGATGAATTTCAAACGCTCGTAGCGGCCAGAGTTTTTGTCGGATCTGGGATTTTCCGATTTTTGGCGCTTCCTCGGCACGTACAGAACGCCGTGGTATGATTGCGAATCGTAAAAAAAATCGTTTTCATGTCGTAAAGTGTCGCAAGAATTTCGGGCGGCGCGCCCTGGCGTCTCGAGCGCATGAAAAAAAAAAAGCTCGTAAAACGGTGAAAAATGAACGGATTGAATTGATTTTTTTATCACATCTCAGGAATGTCATTGGGCGGGTCTGATGAAAATTTCAAACCTCAAGTCGTAAAACGCTGGCGTCAGCGAGCGTTTTTCTCGAAAACGGTCGAAATTTTAAAACGCTCGCGGGCGAGCGGCAAAAATTTTCCGACCTTCGCCAATAATTTTCCCGGAGTCTGGTGACCGAGTACTTTCGTGGAAAAAAAAAATTTTGAAAATCCGAGCACGCTAAGTAATTTTCCCAGAAAAGCGTTTTTTTCCTTGTTCTATTATATAATAAGATATAATAGGACGCGTACATGTGTATTATTAGCAAACAGAAAAATCGTCATTTTCCGTTAAAATTTGATGAATTTCAAACGCTCGTAGCGGCCAAAGTTTTTGTCGGATCTGGGATTTTCCGATTTTTGGCGCTTCCTTGGCACGTACAGAACGCCGTGGTATGATTGCAAATCGTAAAAAAAATCGTTTTCATGTCGTAAAGTGTCGCAAGAATTTCGGGCGGCGCGCCCTGGCGTCTCGAGCGCATGAAAAAAAAAAAGCTCATAAAACGGTGAAAAATGAACGGATTGAATTGATTTTTTTATCATATCTCAGGAATATCATTGGGCGAGTCTGATGAAAATTTCAAACCTTAAGTCGTAAAACGCTGGCGTCAGCGAGGGTTTTTCTCTAAAACGGTCGAAATTTTAAAACGCTCGCGGGCGAGCGGCAAAAATTTTCCGACCTTCGCCAATAATTTTCCCGGAGTATGGTGACCGAGTGCTTTCGTTGAAAAAAAAAATTTTGAAAATCTGAGCACGCTAAGTAATTTTCCCAGAAAAGCGTTTTTTCCCTTGTTCTATTATATAATAAGATATTAAAACTTAGAAGTGATAGAAAAAGTCTAATTGTACATTTAAAAATATTGCGTAAAGTTAATCTAGAAAAGTATGTTTTGTTTCTGAGAAAGTTCCTTGTAGTCCAGTGTATAAAACGTATAATTTTTTATTTCAAAATATTGAATCAAGTCCTTTAAATTTTTATACGCGTTAAAAGTAAAGAAATATACAACTACTTTCATATTTTTATAATATCTCCGTAAAAATTACAATATTAAATTGTGAATATAAATTTAATACTAAATTTAATTAATATAATGATTATTTGTACATATATTATAATTATAAATCAAATAACTAATCGGGATAAAATAAAAAGAATAAGTTATTGTTTGCTTTTGAAATAATCTACCAATTTCTTAAAATTAAACACTATCTATTGATTTGCATCGAAGCATTTCTTATAATAGTGATTTTAATTACTGTCAGATTTAATCTCTACTTGTCCCAACTATGCCACGTCCATATTGTGCCGCGACCCCACTGTGCTACCGTTTTTTTTTTTTACTTAATAATATTATTAATTACTACAATTATTTTATTGTACCGAAATGATAAGAATGGAAAGTTTGGTAAACTTAATCGCAACAATTTAATTATTTTAATATTTTAATAACCTAAAATTTTCAAATTAATAACATTTATTTAGAATGAAAAGATACTACTCATGGATAACTTTAAATTTCATTGATATTTCTCAAATTTTTTTAATTTACTTAACATGAACCCGACAGAATTTTAGTTTTATTGCCTTTAATATAGACTTTTTCAATTTAAGTCAAAATATTATATTTAATGACTTGCTAAAAAAAAAAAATTAAATATTTACTAATAATAATAATAATAATAAATTTAAAATTTATAGACACTCTCCTACAAATAAAGGATTTTTATTATTAGATGATATAATATTAAATTAATAATATATATCATAGTATATATCGTAAAATCACATAACTCGATTATTCAAAATTCAAAAGCAAAAAAACAGTTTTTTATTAGTTAACAATAGAAGTAGAACTTTAAATACTCAAGTATTTTTAAAATTTATAAGATATTTAATTCTAAAAACGTTAAAATATTCGTCAGTATAAGTATAAAATTGCCAAAAGAATACAAATTCTTAAAATATTGAGGTACGCGATTTTACCATAAATTTAATTTTTATTTATTTGTTTTTTAACATATATTTTCGAAAAATATTACCTTGTTTAAGAAATTTCAATAATTGTTCTACTTCAGTTGGTGATTTCTTTCCTATTTCTAATATAACATAAATAATCATTAAAATATTTAGTAGTGATAATTTTTAATTACAATTTTTTAATTAAATGCTTAATTTGCATTGTGCATTATAAGATATTCGACGACATTATTCTGCTGGGTTTTTTTTAATGGAAAATAAAAATACAAAACTATATCTAAGTTTTAAACGTCTTTTAATACTTCTTGTATGCTTATAATTTATAATTATATGACCATTACCTTTCTTCATAAATTCTGATTTGTTTAACTCATTTTCTTTATCTAAATATAAAAAAGAATAATGTTAATAAAGCCAGACTATTTATAAACTATACTTTTTTTATTAAATTCCATAACCCCACTGTGCTGGGTTTTTTTTAATGTATAATTAAAAAACTGTAGCATAGTGGAATTGCGGCACAGTGAGACTAAGTATGGATGATATCTAATAGTAATTAAAATCACTATCACAAAAAATCCTTCTTTGTAAATTTGTAAATTTGTAGATAATATTTAATTTTTTAGGAGGAATTAATTTTATGATTTAAAATTTAAAATATATATTTTTTAATATAAAAATAGACCCTTATGATTTATAAGTCTTCTTTTTCCTCGCCTGAATCCCAACTACTTGGGGTCGTCCACTCTTATCCTAAACTTCCACTTGACATGATCTCCCAAATCCACTACGCTCACATCAGCTAACTTCATATCGCATTCAATAACATCTCTCAATCTCTTTTTTGGTCTTCCTCTACCTCTTATTTTCTTCAACATTAATTTCTATAACTGTTCTTACAGCTTTTGATTCTTCTCTCCTCATAACATGACCAAACTATCTAAGTCTATTTTCTCTCATCTTATCCACGATTGACATTACACCTATACTCACTCTTATATGCTCGTTCTTTATCGTATCTTCTATAGTCACTCCATTCATCAATTTAAGCATTCTCATCTCTGCACTACTTTCTTATCAACCGCCCAACACTCTGAACCATACATCATAGCTGGTCTCACTACAGTCTTGTAGAGTTTACGTTCATAAGACATCAGACGCTACTCTCCACTTCAACTACCCGCACTTAATTATGTGTCTTACATCCTCGTCAATACCACAACTCTTTTGCACAATTGATCCTAAATACTTAAAACTTTCCACGTCACCAATCACGTCCTCGCCTATTGTCACTGGTCTCCTTATTTCACCTATCTCGTGTTCTGCTTTATTAAAATCGTATTCTATATACTCTGTCTTACTTTTACTTATTCTTAAATCCTTTTCTTCAAGAGCTAATCTCCACACCTCTACCCTTTGATTAATTTCCTCCCTACTTTCTCCTATTAACACTATATCGTCAGCAAACAACATGCACCATGGCACCTCTCCGTGTATTTTTCTAGTAATTTCATCCATCACTATAGAAAAAAAGTAAGGGTTTAAAGCAGAACCTTGGTGCATTCCTACTCTTACCCAAAACCTTCTGTTACTCCTCCCACACTTTGTATCCAAGTACAAGTGCTATCATACATGTCCTCTATTATATTATAATATATAATATAATATTATATTTATATTTATTTTAAATTATTATATTATATTATATTATATTTATGTATCTTTTTGGGACTCCTTTTCTCATTAATGCCCACTTAAAAACCTCTCTTGGTACACTACCATACGCTTTCTTCAAATCTATAAATACCATACATAGCTTTTTCTTTTTTTCCCGAAACTTTTCTTTTAGTTGCCTCACACAAAATAATGGCTCCGTTGTTGACTTACCATGCATAAATCCAAACTGGTTTTTAGATACCTATGTCTCATTTCTTATTCTCTGATCTATTACCTTTTTCCAAATTTTCATACTATGACTAATTAGCTTTATGTCTCTATAATTTCCACACTCCTGTATGTCACCTTTACCTTTAAATATTAGCACCACAATACAATTCCTCCATTCATTTGGAATTTTCCCTTCTAATAAGATTTTATTTAAAAGTTCCTTCGATCGCCTTATGCCAACACCGTCTAATATTTTCCATACTTCTACTGCCACTTTATCTGATCCCACTAATTCATTCTTTTTCATTGATGCCACAGCCTCCGATATCTTTTTCTCACTAATTGAATCTACCAGTGCCTCATTCCACGAGATATCCTCTAACGTCTCTTTTGGATACTTCTCATTTAGAAATTTTTTAAAATACTCTTTCCACATTTTTTTCACATCATCATCACTTGAGAGTACCCTATTATTAGCACTTTTAATACACCTTATATATTGATAACCTTTAGTCCTTTTCTCTTTTACTTTTGCAAGTTTATAGATTTCTTTCTCGGCTTCCATTGATCCTAGACTATTATACAACTCATCATACCTCTTTAACTTCGCCTTAGGTACTGTACACTCGACTTCTTCGCCCAAGCGTTTATACTCTATCTAATCTTCTCTCCTTTTGCTCTTCTGTCATACTTTGAATTGCTTTTTCTTACTTTACACTTATGATTTATAAGTATAATACATTATAGTAAATAAATTTAGTATGAAATCAAAATTTAATAATCTAGCTGTTTTTACTAGGGGCGGGAAATAATATCGCGCTTACCTGGTGATTAATAGGAAAGGATTTTTATATTCAAATGTATGCAAAAAAAAGATTGTGGTTGCTTGCTCACATAAAATAATTTCTATTTTATATAATCAACAATAATGTAATATGTTGAAAATTTACAATGTCACCTTGAGTGCTATAATAACAACAGTTCACAAAAATACCAATAAATACTTTTCAATATAAATAAATGTGATTTTTAGTGAATACTCATAAATAAAAATACAAAGAACGTTCAATGTACATAATTAGTAGTAAATCTATAACTAATAGAAACAACAATTATTTGTGAGATTTCCGAGTTAACAATTGACCGTTGTCATCCGTGTGACTTAAATAAATTGATTAGTCCAGCCGCGTAGAGTATATGAGCATCAAACAAAAAATATGATTATTACCTAGGTAATCTGACACAATAACAAAATTGGTGAATAGAATCATCAACAATTCACAATAATTAAATAATATAAAATGACAACGCCACAAAGGTCATCCGTGTGACTTAAATCATTTCAAATAAAACTAATCACCAAAATATACTTCTAATATAATATAATATTATTTATGCTGAAGTGCGGCTAGCTATAAAAACAACTGTCTGTTACTCAAAAATTGAGAAAAAGTTATACTAACGTATACTAAAGAAAAACATACATATTTTTTAGTTATCGGCCGACAGTGATAACCGACCAATGCCGCCAAACAACCGTAAGAGGAAAGGGAAGGTAAGTGGACGGAAATAAGTAAGCGTTATCTACGTGTTCGTATGCGGCGCAAACACTAACATAATATTTTTTATGAAGAAATTATAAAAAATTATAGGTGGTTGTATACAAAGTGATTCTTTTAATATTAGCCACTCGATGTCTCTAAAATAATAAATATATTAATAAAATTTTTAATGGTATATTTTAATTTTATATATTTCTCAATTCAATAATTAATAAATTTTTTTTAATTCATCCCTTATATACTATTCAATATATTAATATTGTTATATCATCCGAAATATAAAAATCCAAACAGAGTGATTCTATTAATATTAACTTTTTCTTTTAATTTTTATACTTTTAATATTTATTAATAAATATTTTCTTTTAAGATAATAATTACATCGAGGAAATTATTTTTAATAATTTTTTTATTTTGTTAATTTTTTTTTACCTTATAAGTGATTTAAATTTATTTTTTTTAAGGCCACATACATATTCAAATAGCTAACAAAATAAAAAATTATTTAGCTATTTATATTAAAAATTATTATTTGATTTGTTCATTTTTCAAAATGAGATGGCAATTTTAAGCGAATATAACAACAAAAAAATTACATTTTTTGTTTAATTCTGCGACCATTTGCATATAAAAAATAATGATATTTAATAATTTTACCACCAACTACTATAATTGTCTATTGATATAAAGTAACCTTAAATTTATGTATATATAAACTTCAGATTTTTTCACATTAATATTACATGTATTATTCTATATTATTTGGAACTAAATTGCACACAAAATTTAAGGGAGTAATAATTTTTATTTGCTCTACTTAAATTAATTTCTTAGGTAAAATTATGTAGAATTTAAGTTACAAAATAATTAATTTAGGAGGAATATTATTATTTTATGTTTTTTAAAGCTCTATTTGACCTTCAGCCTACTTCAAGTTGGTTTTGAATACAATCCCTTTTTAAATTATTATTGTCCTAAAAATCTGTCATTACACTTTTATTCTAGATATCAAGTAATAAGGAAATTCTACGTTAAACCTATCGTTAGTAACAAAGATTGAATTGCAACTATTTGTTGCTAACTTACACTTAATTCTGTGTAGTTTTATATAAACATAAATAATTTTATAATTACTCATTGATAAACAAATATAGGCGAAAGTGGGTAAGTTTTTGAATAAAATGAAAAGAGAAATGATACATGATATTACATGAAAATGACTGCCAAATGCTATTTTTGTATGAAAATTTTCAATTTTGTATTTTACATTTTTAACTTTATTATGTTATAACCTTTTGAAAAATGTATGGATCAATATAATTTTTTCATGAGAAGTAGTACTTATATACATCTTTCATTCGATATACTGTTTTTTTTAAATCGAACCATTTCTCTATATATGAGGGGGGTTCAAATATAAAAAATTCATATAGAAAGTAGAACTTTATTTTATCTGCATGGTGAAAATGGCTACCAAATGCTATTTTTGTATGAAAATTCTCGATTTTATTTTTTACATTTTTAACTTAATTATACTATAACTTATTGAAAAGTATATGGATCAACACAATTTTTTTATGAGAAATATCCCTTTTTCATTCGACATACTTTATCTTAATCAGGATATTAATAAGGAACTATCAGATCATGTAGCTTTTGGAATAATCCACCAATTTTTAAAATTAAACACTATCTAAAGATTTGCATCGAAGCTTTTTTTTTTTGATAGTGAATTTAATCATTACACTTGATCCAACTATGCCACGTCACCACTGTGCCGCGACAGCCCTGTGCTGGGTTTTTTACTTTAAAATGCTATAACTTTTTTAAAAGAGTATGGATCAACATAATTTTTTTATGAGAAATAATATTTATATCCTTTTTCATTCGACATATTTTATCTTAATCAGGATATTAATAAGGAAATAGCAGATCATGAAGCTTATGGGATAATGTTACATCTATGCCACGTCAGCATTGTGTCACGTCAGTATTGGGCCACGTCACTACTGTGCCACAATCCCACTGGAATGGGTTTTTTTCTTAAAATTACCATATATTTTTTGAAATTAACAAATCAAAATAATTTTCTTTTATATTGAAACCTTTTTTTTACAGGGGGGTCCCTGTTATTTAAATTACTTATTAGGCCAATTAAAAATTGTATAATACACTAAACATTTCTAGTTGGTAGGGCTTCTGCATTATTGGAGAATGATCGTACAGTACATTTTTAAGCATTATCTAAATGGTATTACAGGTATGAAATATTCTTCTTTAAAAAAATCTTGCACCACGCCTGGAGCAAGATGACGAATTTAACTTGATTTTGAATAATTGATATTCTTAAAATAATCAATATTAATATGGTTTTTACCAATGAGTTTCAATATATTAAGTAGTATTTCTACAAAATTTCAAGGTATATTTAGGATATAACTTAATATTTCAAAATAAGTTAATATGTTTAAAAATTAAATGTTTCTGTTGAAAACTTACCATAGAGATCTTTTCCTGGCGTTGGTAAATGAACCATCTTAATATTTGTGTTGAAATAGAAGCCTAAATTAAAATACTTTTGTATAAGAATCTTCCGAAATTCAATATCAAATTTTTTATTCAAATCTTTAAAATAATAAAAATCAATTTCTACATTATCCACTGTCTTCAAATCTTGACTCATTGGATGTAAATTGACAGTGATAAACTTGCATTCTCTTTTACGTTTGCCTTGAATTTCTTCGTCCATATCTTCTATCTTTGATTTAAAAACATTTTTAATATTTAATAAGATTATTTCACAATCCCTTGTATTATCCTGCGACGGAGGTTTATTAGCAACAGTTTTTTCAACTTCTTGTAAACGCGACAAAAAATCATATAATATATAATCTTCTATTGTTTGGTTTGGTGGCATAGTATATACCGCATCTAATGAAATCAATGATTCTTTTATGATTGTTGCCAATATAGTTATTTTTTTAATAACAGTCAATAAATTTATGGTACATAGATAGGGATTACATTTTTTTTCTAGAATTATTTGACATATGTTTTGGTAATCATTGACCATATAGAATATTTGTCTTAAATCTTGAGCGTATAGACAGCTAAGTAATAATGTAGCACTACGTACTTTATCATTGCTTGTTGATGTATCGGCAATGTAATTAATACTCTTTGAGTAATAAGTTTTTTGACCATATCGCACTTCCTGTAAATTAGATAAATATTTCCAAAAATTGTTTTTACAAAAATGATTAATGATTGCTGTATTTTTTAGCGAATTAGGATATGCTTCAATAAACGAAATTGCGTAAAGTAAAGAAATGCAAATTTTGTATAACTTGATTGAAAACATTTTTAAGAATAGTAATCAAAAAAATAAAAAATATATAAATTTCTTACTAAAAAATAACTAAAACTTTTCGTATAAGCTAAAATTGTGAAGAAATATACACTGCGTAATTATAATATTTTAACTGTTACAAAAAAAGATGCTGTTAAATAAAGTTCAAAGCTTAAAATATGCCTCGATATTGTACTAATACATTTTTATTTATTTAGGTGTTATATTAAATATAAAAAATTTTACTTTTTTAAGACATATAGGTCTTTATTTTAAATAAAGAAAGTTTAATCAAACAAAATGCTTAAAATATTTATAATCAACATTTCAAGTAACTTTGACAGATACTCTATTTTATTTATATAATTATCTGAGAATCTGAGAGAATGAAGATGTTATTGAAGTATTTTTTTAATTAAATCCCCACATTTTCTTAAAATTGAACTGATTTCCCTCAAAATAATCTCAACAGATCCCAATTTCCATCTAATCGACAAATAATTTTTTATATTTCCTACCTCTCTGCCCTAAATTAAAAATTATATTAATTTATAAAGTAATATTATAAAACTGCTTATCAATCTGTCAAAATTTGACCATTCATTAATTAAGAGTAAAAATAGTAATTATTTATTCTTTTTTAACTTAATCAATTTGATAAAAACTCTTTCATTTGAAGTAAATTTTTTGAAAATTTGATCCTTTACTTTTTTTACTTTGTGTAAAAGTGTACTTTGTTAATTCAGTATATATATTAAAAGGAAGGTATGTGCCTTTTTGAAGACAAATGTGTCTACATAAAAAATCTATTGATAAATTAGGGGAACCAAATACGAAATGATTCTTTTAAATCGTTTTTTATATTATTTTATCCATATTTTAAACAGTATAGTACTATAGAAGAGTGGAAGTATGGACCCCATATAACCCCATTTTACCAAAAAAAATATAAAAATGATTTAATTGTGAGTGTTAAATATTTTGTACTTTTTAATATCAATCCAATAAATATATTAAAAGGAAGGAGGCTTTCCTTTTCAAAAAAAATGTTCTAGTTATCAATGGCTTATAATAAATTAAGATAACTAAATACAGGTTTTTTCTTTTCGCTTTTATTCACATGACTTCTCTTAAAATAATAATTATTTGAATAGTTATATCCTTTATGGTATTTTTTTGTACCTTATTAGGGTGGCACCATTATTTTTTAAATAGTAACATACATATTTAACTAGATTATCAAATTAAAAAATTAATGGTTGATGACAATTTTTGACACAATATTTCGGAAGTTATAACGATTTAACTAGAGTGTAGTTGGGTTATGTTATTCTTATCATTACGCAATAATCTACTGTTTTTTCTCCATTCTATGTATAACTATTTTGGATCAGTCATTTTTTTAATTAAATAATTTTTATTTTGTTTTTATTTACTAGTTTTTTTTTTTAATATATCTTATCAGTTAGTGGTGTGTGTATTAGGTGTAAAGTTTTTCTTGATAGTTGTGTATGTGATAATTTCTACCAGTCAACCGATCCAATATGAGGCGTATAATTTCAAAACCAGCTATAAGTGAATTTTTTTCAAACGATTTTTTTTGTGTTTTCTAAATGGTCACACTGTACTAAATGTCCTGTAAAAATATTGCACTTAAAAACATGCTATAACTGATTTAAATTAATCATGGAAAAATATGGTTGGTTTCAAAATCACCCATCTAACAAGATCAATTTCAAAACAATCAATTATATTTTTTTTTCGCGGTAAAATGATATTATATTTTATGCTACGATACTGGTACGAATACTGATTAATATTTGTATGCATTTTAATTTAAAAGTTAAGTTTTATTATATATTATATTAAAAAATATAATATTTAGTTTTTATTTCAATTTTTGTTTTAAAACTACCTATATCACATAATCAATATCAAAACCAGCCATCTGATGAAATTGGTAACAAAAGCAGTTATACAAATATTATAAAACTAAATAATTCTTGTAAAAATATTTTGTTAAAGTAAATATTCACACATAATGTATTTATAGTCCCAAGCTTTAATATCATATATATTGTAAAATCTTTGAGTTAAATATTGTGTACATATCCCCTTTTTTGAGTTTATAAATACACTAACTGACAATACAGAAAGTATATCTATTGATAGTCATAATTGATAATAAACAATCCGGGACTGTGACAGCAATGTCATAAAAATCCAATTAGCTATCTGTATTTTTAATCTCTTGTGTATTATACATATATATTAATTCAAAATTTGAAACTTTAAATGTTTATATCTAATAAACTAATAAATTTTTACTAAAAATTCAAATGCTATTTACTATTGAATTAAAAATCCAAATATTTTATAAAAAAATGTGTGTTCCATTAAAAAAAAACAAAGTTGACACCTTTACAAGGCATAAGGAATGAACATAAAAAGTTTTAAATAGTTAATAATTCAAGAATAATGTGTAACTAAAGAAAAAAAAATGTTTCAATTATATATATTCTGCAAGTAATTAAGTGGGTTGTGATAAAAAAATCACCCTGTATGTATATAAAATTTAATTAATTAAAAAAAAAATGGTATAATATGTAATGTGGTTTTAACCGATTTTATTAATCTAAAAAAGAATATTACAAACATGTTTAAATATAAATAAAAAACAAAT
>NW_026099576.1:8693412-8725199 GCF_025091365.1 Daktulosphaira vitifoliae | reverse complement strand
AAATCATAATATTTAATAGTCAGGATAAATAAGGAAATAGAGTTCATGTTGCTTATGGAATAATTCATTAATTTATTCTAATAATGTAAACATTTTCTACAGATTTGCATTGAATGGTTTTTTGCGATCTCATCTATACTTTTTCCTACTGTGCTAGATTTTTTTAAATATGAGAAAATTTATTGAGTTCTTTTTTTTTCATTTATCTAATTTGTTATTTAAATTTATTAAATTATTTACATGTAAGCAAGCGGTTTGTTTGTGCACATATTCGTCTTGTGCGTTACTAATTATTTTTTATTCTTATTAAAAATTATTGACTAGTATTTCATTGCTATCTAAATGCTTTGACAAGCCTCTTTTATACAAAAAGTTTGTAAGGAATATATATCTTCATTCTAACGTGTAATTTGGCAATTGTGTAATAAATGTTATAAGTATGTAATTACAAAAAAGTGTTAGCGACACTATTATTATCTCTTTATTAAATATATTTGTGTTAAATCTTATTATATAATAGAACAAGGAAAAAAACGCTTTTCTGGAAAAATTACTTAGCGTGCTCTGATTTTCAAATTTTTTTTTTCAACGAAAGTACTCGGTCACCAGACTCCAGAAAAATTATTTTCGAAGGTCGGATAATTTTTGCCACTCGCCCGCAATCGTTTTAAAATTTGATCGTTTTTGAGAAAAACGCACGCTGACGTCAGCGTTTTACGACTAAAGGTTTGAAATTTTCATCAGACCCGCCCAATATGATAAAATGAGACATGAGATATGATAAAAAAATCAATTCAATCTGTTTTACAATTTTCACCGTTTTACGAGCTTTTTTTTATTCAATCCACGTGCATGGTTTTAATATGCGCATTGATTCATTTCTGCTTATACGTTTATTATGAACCTTAATTGTATGGTGTAATATGTATTTTTATTAGGACACTATTTTGCATTTGCACATAGCACTTATCGAGTAATATTATATATGTTATATATAAAAATTTCAAAACGGTTATAATTATATAAGTTTGTACTTTTATTATCAGAACAGTATATTATTAATAATCTTTTTTTTCTCGAATATGACGTATGAGTCTATGAGTTTATCGTTTAAATTGGGATTCATTTATGACAACTATGTTGTCCAACGTTAAATCGCAGTTATCAATATTTTTTTCAAAATTTAATTTTTTACATAGTCCCACGTATAATAATCTGTTGAATTTTTTTTAAATTATTCTATAATACAATCACAATTATTATAATTAGAATATTAATAATTTTTATGTACATTAGGGGTGTATTTAAGGGTCCCCTTTGAACCAGCGCTATCAATATTTTTTTAGGCAACTTCTAATAAATAAGGACCAAATGTATATTTTTTTCATCATTACTTTAATTTTTAGTTAACTTTAACTTTAACTAACTAACTTAAAAAAATATATATATATTTATTTCCTTACNTAACTTAAAAAAATATATATATATTTATTTCCTTATTAAATAATCTAATGGCAACAATGTAGTAACAATCAGGCGTTTGTCACATTTTTAGCGGGTGAATGTGTTAGTATTTATTATGTTGTAAAGGTTAAAGATTATCGTCTTGTGTATAACATATATGTGTGTGTGTGATACGCTCCGCCACACACTCAATGATTTCTACAATATATGATGACGAATAGTTTGTAAACAACTGTATTATTAAAGAAAAAAAAAATAACTCAGTTTATAAGTGGTTAGATGAGTACGCATAGCTGTAGGAGTGGATCGACTGTATTGTAGACTAGTAATTTATCTTAAACATAAACAAATGGAGAGAGGAGAGGGGTAGTATGCTATGAGAGCATACCGAAATGTATATAAGATTAATGGTCTCGTGGCAAGCGGATGGAGGTGACGAAAAAAAAAAAATTCATAGCACTAGATGCATCCGTTTTCGAGTTACGTGCAATTTTTGGAGAACTTGTATTACGCGGTATCCTCCTCTGTGTGATGCTGTGGCTGATGGTAGTAATTATTGTTAGAAATGTACATATCAGTGTCGAGTTATACACCATTAATGCGACATTCACCATATATATAGTTTACTCACGAATAATTTTGGTGTGTAGAAAATGGAATAATTAAAACAAAAAATGAATAATCAAGCCAAAGGCATGGAATACATTAAAATGTCTGACCTGGTAGAGAATCATGTCTATCGAGTGGTTTAAATGAAAAATTTGACAACGAAAAACGGTATTGTGGTGGTGGCACGGTTGCCCGATAACCGACAAGTTTTGTTCCAAGAATACAGTTGACGGACGATGAAATTAAAACGTACAACGACGGCGACACCAAAATGTCCCTGTGTCTACAGAGGAAGAACGGTAAATGCTTATTAATTTGATTTTCAATAAATTTTTTTTTTAATGCATTAACTTTTTTTTTTTTTACAATCAACAAATCTGTTTGTATCTAATGATGATTTATGTACAACAATTGAAATAAAATTATATAGTTCGTTCACAATCTATTTGTGTTTGCATTATTACTCCGATAGTATAGAACCTAATAGTAGTTTATGACAAAGGTAAATTATACTTTAGATTAATATTATAAGATTGATAGTTTTTCAAATTGGTGGAAAATGTAAAAACAAAAATCACAATAGCAATACTTTAGAGTAGATTTTAAGAAAAATAAAAACTTATGTATTCAAGTTAAATTTCTAAACACCATTGATAATATAATCCGTTAACAGTACAGTAGTGTTTACTCCAATAGTAAAAGTACATTGAACTGAATAGTTGATTATAGAGGTGGCCATACACACGTTTAACTAATGTATTAATTTTTCAATAGTTGTATCATGTCATTTGTATGCGGTTGTGGCTCTTCATTTGTCGATAGTACTGGTTTGAATGTTCATTGTAGTATGAATCAGGGTCACCGTCAAACTGTTATTTCAGGGAAATGATGTTTGTCAGCGCCTGCGGGTAGGGTGACCAAACGCGCGTGCATGTACGTTGCAGGGACCGGCTTTATTCCGATAGAATCTGCACTACGCGGTCGAGTTATACATTATTTTTTGAAAAATGAAACGTCTATTGACGACATTAACGATTTTATTCAATGCGTGAGTGAGGATTTAACCACCGTACCACAGTGGTCTGAAATCAAATTTTAGGTGCTCATAAGTCTCATTTTAAAATGTACTCATAATGTTAAAATAATTATGAAAACTAAATTCTAGGATATTGCTTAGACAAAATATAAAATTTCAAGGTCACATGTTAATCCGGTCGTTATTTATAGCCGTTTGAAGTATAGATATGATTATATTACGGTTATTTCAACATAAAAAAGGTCTTTCGTTGTTAAGTTTTTTAACAAGTTAAAAAATTTTTTTTTTATTATTTTATTAAAAGTAAAGGTCAAAGATATCAAAAAAAAAAATTTCAAAAAATATTTTTTTTGACTAAGTAATGATCGTTTTAATAAAATAGAGCATTTTTTGAGGCGTTTTTGAAACTAAAAAGCACAATACTAAAAATTACCCTATTTTACCCAAGTATTAATGCATAGATATTGTAGAGCAATTGGTCTAGATTTCAAAAATATAATTTTTTATTGAGGCGGACAAAAATAACTGTGCATAAGGCTAATAAGATTAAAGATTAAGTTTTATTGTAAACGTTGTTTAAACGCATTTACCAATCAACCGTTAAAGACTCAACCGAGCGGACAAGCGGGGGTGGATGAGCACATTAAAATGTGTGGAAAGTTCAAGGAGGCGCGAGTCGTCCTTCCCACACCCGAATCCGACCAGTCGGTATTGCGGTTCAAAAACACAAGGTGAGAGGAGCCGGTTCCAGTGGTTGTGTACGCAGACATGGAGAGTTTGTTGGTTCGTGCCGAGCAACAAGTGTCCAAGTACTGTACGGTTACACAAGATCATCAGGCGATGAGCTACTGTTTCTGTGTGGTAAGCGATTCTAAGGTGTTGCCGAAAAATATTTGCAATGGACTACCAAACGAACCGGTACTGTACCGGGAACCGGATGCGGCCAAACACTTTATCACGACGTTGGTAACCATTGGTAAACGCATATTGGACATAATGAAGGTGAACATCGATATGGCGCCACTGACACCGGAGGAACAACTACGTTTCGATACAACGAAAAATTGCGAGTTGTGTTCAATTAGGTTCACGGATAAAGTAAAAAAAGTCAAGGATCACAACCACTGGACGGCTCGGTTTCGTTCCGTTTTGTGTAACAAATGCAACCTGCAACGACGTCCACCGGCCTTTATGCCGGTCATCATACACGGTCTGTCCAACTACGACTCGCACATGATTATCCCAGAGTTGGCGTACGACGATAAAGACATATATATCATTGCACAGTTCGAAGAAAAGTACATCATGTTCAGCAAGACCATAGATGATTATTTTCGTATCCGGTTCATAGATTCCTATCGGTTTCTACAAGCCAGTTTATCTAAGCTGACCGCCACATTGTCGACACCGGATTTCGTGCATACACACAAAGTGTTTGAATCGCTGGAGTTGGTCACCCAAAAATCTGTTATTCCGTACGAGTACGTGGACTGTTGGGAAAGGCTCGAAGAAACACGATTGCCGCCCCGTGACCAATTTTACAGCTCGATCACGCATCAGACGGTGTCCGAGGAAGACTACGAACACGGTAAAAAAATGTGGCAACACTTCAGTTGCAACACTCTCGGTGATTACAGCGACACGTATTTACTTGTTGACGTAATGGTATATATATATTTTTTATATATATATATATATATATAATTTATTTCCGAATCGTATGTAATAACTTTTGTTGTTTGATGTAGATACTGGGCGATGTGTTTGAAAAATTTCGGAAGGAAAGTCTGACAAATTATAAACTCGATCCCGCACAGGGTCCATTTCTCCAGCCCTCCCTTTTTTTAATTTCATAGTTTTTAATATCTCATTCGTTTGTGCATTGTTTGTGCAGAAATGTGCACAAGGTCCCGTCGTTTGTGCACACTTACTTTCCGAGATATCGTAAAAAATAGTAGTATTACGTTTGAATAATTTAGTAAATGTTATTTGCTACTGTCATACGGAAATTCAAATAAATAATTAAAAATATATTTCATATTTTTACAAAAAAATTAAAACTCTTTTATATATATTGAACTAACTAAAATGGAACGTATTAAAAATAAGTCAATAATATAACTAATAAATTTCATTATATTTTATAGGTTTTACAGAAGAATGTGTTTTTACAGAGAAGTTAATGATGAATTTAAAAAATTTTATTGAGAATACATCACAATTTGTACATTCACTTTTGTGGTTTCATTTACACTTCGTGTAACTTTTTCTTTTAAATTGTCATATAGTTGCCACACATTCATGGGATGTCTGTATGTATGCGCATGATAATGTCCCAGAATTTCATGGGAACTAGCATGCTTTTGGTTATCTGGTGTACTCGTAAATAAAAATCAGTATCATTTATTTTTAAAAACTTTGGTACATGGTTTAACTGAATATGTGTATCGGTAAAATTACTTGCTGATGAATTGTTCAAATTAATCAAATTAAAACATATATGTGGTCCATACTCTATTGTTCTTGCAAGTTTATTTGAACAGATGTGACACAAGTTATCCTCTGTTAGTTTATTTACCTCTTTGATAAATTTAATGTTCAGTTGTCGCAATGTAGGTTTTTTTCTGTTATAACAACTGTAATATATGGTATATTTTCATTATTTGTCATAACTGTACAAGAATTACACAAATCTGTGATTTGTGAATCTCAGCCATTTAAGGTCATTATGCATGTACATTATCGGTTCAGATGTCCGGTGTCGCGTTAACCNACCTCGTTCCCTGTAAAGAGGGAAATCTCCAACTTGCGATAACGAATTTCTACCTAAATACTAAATTTAAATATAACTTTATCATTCTTCCACCTTTTAGCAACATTAATAATAAATATTAAAATTATTATTATTTAGAACAAATGAAATCTTAGCATACTCGACATTAACTTAATATAAATATACAGCGTCGCATTTAGAGAAGACACTGTGTGCACGTGACCCGGGTGGGAAAGATGTCACTGAGAAAACGATAGCCAGCTATTTTAGAATTTAAGATCTTTATGTGATATAGAGGAAAAATTGTTGATAAGAATAAAAAAAAATCAGTTATTGGGGCAGCGGAATGATGTACACAGGTGTGTACCAAATGCAATGTTAGAGTCTATGGGTAACTGTTGTCATGGTGCCTTATGTTTAGCGATACGTTGGATACACGGCCACCCGTCTTCTTCATCATCAGCCTAGTCACTTTGCAAGCTCGGCCTAATTAGAGTACCTCTGCTTGTTTGCTAAAGTACAAAGGCTTATCGACTGGAGTGCCATATTTTTCGTATATTGAGTTCCCGATGCTTTTTTTCACAATAATACTAGTATTTTTCGTTCATTATTGTTTTAAGCTTATTTTAAAAATTATTTTTAACTTTTTAGTTCAATGTGCTTTAAAAAAATANTAAAAATTATTTTTAACTTATTAGGTCAATGTGCTTTAAAAGCGTTTTTTTAAACTATATTTTTATTTATTCTTTTTACTCACGACGTACAAAACGTTAAACATTAACATTTTGTTAACTTTCACGAGTGCGATTTGTAATTTTTTCTCTTGTTTTTATGTTTATTAAAACATATTTTGAACTAATAAATTAATAGTGTTGAATTTATTCACGTAAGTGGTGAATCTGCGTTGCCTCTCATTACTACCGTATTACTGGTGTAAACAAAAAGGTTAGTAAACTAGAATTAGAATAAAATTGAGTGGTGTACATCAATAGAAATAAATATGCTTAATTGTCCACCTGCTCGTGACCCTAGGTTTTACTAAACAAAGTATTACTTAAGGATTTTCGTCATTGTGTAATTACTTCAAATATATTACACCTATAAATAATATGACTGTTGTTACTTCGTAAATTCCATTAGGCCAACTGTAGTATAGAAAAACTACCATTTGGATAACTAAATACTAAATACGGAATACTAAATAATCACCCTTAAAAAATGAATGACAATCCTTAATATTATTTTAAAAGATTATGTCAGTTCAAAATTTGATAATTATTAATTTTTTAAAATTTTTAATAATGAATAAATATTTTATAATTATTAAAAAAATAGCACACGTTACACGAATTATGGCGTTTTTACCGTAACACCAGGAATAGCACGAGACGAGAATTAGAACTTACAAGTCTATTCTTAAGCGAATCTCGAACTAATTACGAATGGATATAAGATAAATAAAAAAAACGGTAGCACAGTGGGGTCGCGGCATAGTGGAGACATTGCATAGTTGGGTTCAGTATAGATTTAATCTGACAGTGATTAAAATCACTATTATAAGAAACGCTTCGATGCAAATCTGTAGATAGTGTTTAATTTTAAAAAATTGATGGATAATTGCAAAAGCAACATCAACTTCTATTAAAATAAAATACAAAACCCATAATTATCATACAAAAATAGTATATTTTTCAATATGGTAGCCATTTGCGTATAGAAGATAGATCGTCGGGACAAATTTTTTTTTTTCATTTTGTAGTACATAAAATAAGCTTTAATTTTATATATGTTTAAAGGACGCAGTATTTCCGGAACATTTTCAAAAATTAAGTTGAAAAAGTTATTTTTTGTAAAAAAGTTACTATTTTAAATCCTCCCAGTGAGCAGAATAAGTGTTAGATTTTCAAAAAAAATTATATCAAATGAAAGGGAAATATCTAAGATTTCAATACAAAAAAATATTATTTTTATTTGTTCATATTTGAAAAGTTATGGANAAAAAAATATTATTTTTATTTGTTCATTTTTGAAAAAGTTATGGCAGTTTTAAGTACAAAAAACATCCCGATAAAATGTAATTTTTATCGCAAACATTACATTTTTTTTTAAATTTTCGACAGCCATTTGCACATAGAAGATAAGATGTCGGGACAAATTTTTTTTTTTCATTTGATAGTATATAACATAACCTTTCATTTGATATATGTTTAAAGGACGCAGTATTTCCGGAACATTTTCAAAAGTTCAGTTGAAAAAGATCTATGTTTTTTACAATATTTTAAGTTTTGAACGCCCCCTATATAAGGGGAAATTGTCCAATTTTAATAAAAAGTATGTCAAATGAAAGATGTACTTATAATGTATTTAGAAAAAAAAAATTTGTGCTAGTATATACATTTTTCAAAAAGTTATAGCATTTTTAATTTGAAAATTTAAAATCGAAAAACGAAAATTTTAACACAAAAATAGTGTTTTTTTAACTACGGCATNACTACGAAAAAGTTTTAATCAAATTAAAAAAAAAAATGAAATATATTTTTAATTATTTATTTGAATTTTCGTATGACAGTAGCAAATAACATTTACTAAATTATTCAAACGTAATACTACTATTTTTTACGATATCTCGGAAAGTAAGTGTGCACAAACGATGGGACCTTGTGCACATTTCTGCACAAACGGTGCACAAACGAATGAGATATTAAAAACTACGAAATTAAAAAAAGGGGGGGCTGCCGTTTCTGCGGCCCCCCAAATGTGTTTTTACGATATCTCGGAAAGTAAGTGTGCACAAACGACGGGACCTTGTGCACATTTCTGCACAAACGAATGAGATATTAAAAACTATGAAATTAAAAAAAGGGGGGCTGGAGAAATGGACCCTCCCACACATTATTTTTCGTGTCCGGCATTATCGTTCGACGCAATGTTGAAGTACACGGACGCATACATTGAACTATTGACGGACCCGGATATGTTGTTGATGTTCGAAATGGGTATATGCGGAGGTTTAACGCAAATTAATCAGCGGTATGCTTGAGCAAACCACCCAGATGTCCCCGACTTAGCTCACAAATACCTTCAGTATTTGGACGCTACTAATTTGTACGGGACAGGTATGTATATTTAATGTAATTTTATTTATATAAAAAAAATATTGTAATTTTCTATTCTTTTTTTACAGCCATGATGAAACCTATTCCGTTTGGATATTTTGAGTGGTCGACGGCAACGCTGGAAGAAGTACTGAACACCCCCGACGACGGTGATTACGGATACCTGGTGGAAATCGATGCACATTATCCTCATGAATTGCACGATTTACATAATGATTTACCATTTTTTCCGGTAAACGAGCGATCACTGTTGTCGTCTTCGAAACACAGCAAGTTGATGACCATGTTATAACCAAAACGTGGTTATATCATGCACTACCGCGCACTAAAACAAGCTGTGAAACACGGTGTGATCGTAACAAAACTGCATAAATGTATAAAATTTATGCAATCCCGCTGGTTGGCACCGTACATTCAGTTGAACACGGAATTGCGTAAAAAAGCGACCACCACGTTTGGACAAAACATGGCTAAACTGATGATCAACTCAAACTATGGTAACATATAATTAATTTTGTTTTGAACTTTGATTGTATTTTTTTTTTTTTAAATTATTTGTTTCGCGTTCAACAGGGAAAACATTGGAGAACGTACGGAAACACTAAAACACACAACTCGTGTGCAACCCGAAGAAACTGTCGAGGTTAGCGGCAAAACCGTCGTTTAGTCACACCACCGTATTCAACAAAAATCTGGTTGCAGTGCACATGTACAAGGAGAAGATCAATTTTTACAAACCCATTTTTATTGTACAGGCCATATTGGATATAAGTAAATGTATGATGTACAAGTTCCATTACGAGGTTATGATGCCGTTGTACGGACCCGAGCGACTCCTACTCTGTTACATGAACACCGATAGCTTCATTTACCTGATAACGACCAACTGTTTCCACGATGATTTGAAAAAGTACTTACTCGAATATTTCGACACGTCGAATTATCCGATCGACCACCCTTGTTACACCGATCGACGAAAAAAACAACCGGGCACGTTTACCGATGAATGCAAGGGTACATATGTAAGAAATTATCGCATTGTTACCCAAAGTGTACGCTTATTCAATAGCCATACAAAATTACTACGACAGGTTGTTGGTTACGTGGCAAACGGACGAGGTGAAGCGATTTAAAGGCATGAGCATGGGTGTGGTGTAACATGAAATCAAAATGGTTGACTATTTGAATGCTTGCGTGGTAAACTCAAGCAAACCCGTAGGAAAATGTCCGTAATACGCACGAAACACCATAGTGCTTCGACGGTTGAAATTAATAAACTCGCGTTGGTCAACAACAACAACTACGATAAGCAGGCTTTAATCGGTGACGAAGGAGAGTACAAGGACGTGTATACAAAAGCGTGGGGGCATTATTCTCTAGTCGATGACGACGACTACAATGACGACGACGAAGAAACAAATTAAACTCAAAGTGTACATTAGTTATATTTAATAAAATAAATCGATACATTTTTTGTTGTAATTTTTTAACCAATTTTTTTTTATAACAATATGTAAATAAAACAATTACGAATTATCCGTTAACCATTGTTTCAAACACATTCATTTATACAAGCTACACATTTCATGATTATATATGTGACGAATACAACGTGGTTGGAATTCCACACATAATTTCCACAGTGGTGGACATTTTTCTTCTATTTCGACTACCCTCTGTCCGGGTAAATATTTTTGTAACACTTGTTTTTTCTGCACGCCTTTCATGTAGATAGTATCGCACCGTAAAAACAACATTATTCTCAGTATTTCAGTGTATTCGACGTTGCCAATGTTCGTGTCCAAGCCGTGATGGTACTTTTTTAGCCAGTAAGTGGTTTTCACATCGTCCTTGATGATGTTTGGGTGTTTGAACACCCAGTGGGTCATAGACATGGACTCCAGGTCTATGACGGTCATTTCTTTTACCAAGAACGAATGGTCGGCGGCAGCCACCAGGCCCTGAATGTCGACAATTATTTCCGTGATAAATCTGCTTTCGGTATCCATGAGTTGTGTTCCGGGCCAAAACCCAACCACTTAACGTAGCACTGGTCTCCGCGTGTGCGTAACGCCCGTTCCACTAAATACGTGTCCGGATACTGGGTCCTGCTCAACTCTTCGGTGTAAAATACACCCTGAATGGGGTTCCCCTGGTAATCTTCCAGATAATATGTTGGCGGTACTGTTCGTTTGACCTTGGTCACTGTGAACAACTCGGTGCTCCAGTTGGGCAAATAGCCCTTGTCAAACACGGATTTCGTTTTGCTTATTCTCACTTTGTCGCCCACTCGAAACTTGATCGGTAAATTATCGGGTATTTTTCGCAACTTGATTTCCACTGCACTGGGATTCCCAACAGCTTGTGCGGGTGTCATGCCGATTGTTCTGTGCACGTGATTGTTATTGTAATCGTAGACCAGTGCAGGCAACCTGACTACCCATTTGTACGACCCACGTTTAGTGAAATCACGTCACATGACCGTCTTCAGTGTGCGATTGAAGCGTTCTACAAGACACGCTTTCATCGTGGTAAATGTTGAATAATGACGGATCCCGTAACGGTCCATCAACGCTTGGAAATGTCGGTTGTAGAACTCTGTACCACGGTCGGTTTGCATCAGCTTTGGATGACGATCCTATTCGAAAATACCCGACATTGCTGTGGTCACGTTCAGGGCCGTTTTACTCTTTAACGGTAGGCCCATGCGTACTTTGAAAACCCGTCCACGCACGTTAGAATGTATCGGTGACCACGATCCGCGTACGCGCCCATTTCCACAAGATCCGCATGCCATACGTCATCGAGTCCTTTAATGTTTACCCGTGTTCGATTGTATGTTCTCCGGGCCGGTCGATGTAGTTCGTACGCAATTTTCGTTTCATAATGTAGACGGTATGTCGGCAATGTACCCGGCTTCGTAAAGTTCTTCTAGTATGGAAACAATCTCGGGTGACACTCCATTGTTGCCAGCCGACTGAGCCGATATGAGCAGCTTCAGACGTTCGACAAGTTCATTGGGATCGTCCCAGTATAAGTAATCTTTTTTTTCACCGACTCTCAGCTGTAGTCCCGATCCTACGTTGCTGAACATTGGCNTCCCGATCCTACGCTCCTGAACATTGGCTCGATAACTTCATTGTATTTAACACCTCCCTTTTTCAATGCCATATTTTTGTTTAGATGAGCTCCGGTTTCCTCCAATATTGTTTTGTACTTTTCCAAATCTTCGTCGGTGAACGCAACGGGATTTTTTGAAAACAACAAATTCATTAGTTCAATCGTCAATGGGTGTTTTGTTTCATTTACACGAATAGAGTCACTGTCAACGGTTATATCGTTTGCATTACCCATGCTCAGCTTACCGTTCATATGCATTCTAGGACCGTATTGTTTATCTCTCAACGGATTTTTTGTCCATTGTTCTATAAGATGTGCAAAATATAACTTTGAAAAGCTATTTTCTTGCGATTGTTTCTGATGATGCTGCTGCTGCTGCACATTAACAACATTGGATATCCTATTTAATGGTTCGATTATTGGTGCTAATTTTTTCTGAATGTGAGTCAACGACTCTGACTCACCACGACACAATTCTGCATATTTTCGTCTGACGTTGTCCCGGGCTTAGTCCAACAGTTCCATCGAACATCGTTCCTTGTCGGCGGCGGTGTTCATATTGTAACGTACGTGTCAAACCTGTACCTGTATCGACCACTATCACGATCAAAATCCGTACATATCACTGCGAACCCGTATTTATCATTTTTCCAACACTGATTGCAAAACTCTTTGAACTCGTTAAATTTCATATCATAACACACGTACTCGTCGTATGCATGACGTAGGTTGATTTTGTCTTGTCGGAACAACACCACCATATTTGCATTGTCTCGTAACATTTATTTTTGTATACGGGACAATGTTTGTGAGAGAAAAAACACATCAACTCTTTTGTGTCGGCCACGCGCAAAATAATCGCACATTACGTTTTGTTTTTCCATAACCACGTCGTCGTAAATAAACACTGAATTTGGCAGAACAGTGTCCACTGGTGGAACTTCAACACCGTTCGCAAATGTGAACACACGTATCCTTTCAACATCTTCCAATATTCGAATCAACAGTTGATATTTCGACTGCTCCAACGATTTCTAGTAGATGTAAACGTTTTCGAATTTCAATCCGTTCAAGTCGGTTAACAGCGCGAACATTAAATTGGTTTTACCACAGTTTGACGGATCACAAACTAGACAACGTACACTGTTTGGTAATAACTTCCCGTGTTTACTGTGCTGTACATTGGTGGCGACATATTCGTCAAAATTGACCACGGGCAGAGTTTCTGTCTGTTTTTCAAAACGCATCGCACGTCGCCATTTAACCATCATTTTCTGTGTATTATTATTATTATAATAAAAAACTTTGTTGTTGCTCGTAACGTATTGACCTCGATTGCGTAGGGCAATAGATAGCGTTATTTTTTCATCACATTTACGATATTCTATATATATAATATTGTAAGTGTGAACTAGGACGTTAGAAGTACAATGAAAACGCTACAACGACGTCGACATCGGAAACGGGGATCCGGTATTGTCAATTCAGTTATAAACAACCTTCCTTTTGAAGCCCACGTGCCCGGTTACCAGTTTGCCGGTTCTGGAACTAAATTACAGAAACGTTTAGCATTTGGAGACCGTGGTATCAATCCATTGGACGCAGCATGCCGTGAACACGATATCGCGTATTCCAAAAGTAATTCTCTCGGGGATTGGCATCGAGCCGATGAAATTCTAGAACATCGTGCGTGGGATCGAGTGCGTTTAAAGGACGCAAAATTATCAGAACGAGCCGTAGCTTGGGGTGTGACAAACGCAATGAAATTGAAACGCAAACTCGGTATGGGATTGAAAAAAAAAAATAAAATAGTGACGGCGTCTCCGACATCGTTGAAAAATGCTGCACGAAAAGCTTTGCTCGCTGCTAGACGTGTGATCATCAAGAAGAGTCCGATGAGTGTACCTCACATACTAAACATCCCGAAAAGCGGAGGAGTGATGCCGTTAATTCCAATTTTTGCCGGTTTGTCAGCACTAGGAGCACTAGTTGGCGGAGCTGCAAACGTAGTAAAGGTTGCAAGTGAATTCATTCGCAATGAATGTACCGGTGTTAACGTGGGTAAAGGACTGTACATTCGTCCTTACGGATCCGGTTACCGGATCGAGAAGAGGGAACCACAAAAAAGTCGTTCAAAACAGAGAGTGAAAAAAAAATTATTCCGCTCCTACCCAATCGTGCATTATACGATAATGAAATAGAGCATTTCGCTCATCGTGTGCTCGATTCACGTGTATTTCGTGGTGTATTTTGTCATGACACATTATCACGTACACAACCACATACAAATGAAATGGGCGTGATTAATCTGGACGTTTCGAGCAATAGAGGAACACATTGGGTAGAATACAGTAAACGTGGTGAGCACGTTACGTACTTTGATAGTTTTGGTAATTTACCGCAGCCATTGGAAGTGTTACGGTATTTTAACGGCTGTAAAATCACATACAACTACAGAAACTATCAGACTTTCGACGAAACGAATTGTTGACACTTGTGTTTAAAATTTCTTATAGAACAAAAAAAATGTCATCCAACACAAAACCGTCATCGATAACCGTGACAGGTAGGGGATCACAAATTAAATGCCGATTTCATCCACACATTGACGTTGACGATAACTGTGAAATTGGGCTGTTGAGCTTACACACTTGGAACATAATGCCAAACATTGATGAAACTAATAATATAATCGTTTTTGGATTGCCCGGCAGGAACCCTTGCTGAAAGTAACACTGCCCGTTGGTACGTACGAATTGGAAGACTTGAGCAAATATATTGCCAGTCAGTACGAGAAAATTTCCTTTGAATATACAATCGTTGAAAAATTTAAAGATAGAAAAGTGACCTCGTCGTTCAAAATCGAAGTGAACCACGTGACGATGCATTGCGAAATAATGTGTGAACATTCATCAATTTCTCACATGAAAGATCATTTTGCCGTTTATTGGGTTTCAATCCTCGGTATTTGGAACCACGTAAGACTCATGTATCGGATTATCCAGTGACAATAACACCGATTACGTCTATTCGAGTGGATTGTAATATTATTGTGGGTTCGTACCACAATGGAAAACAATCACACACCTTACATGAGTTTTCTCCCAGCGTGTCACCAGGCACCGCATTATAGAAGTTCCCAGGCAAATTTTTTACTACCAATTGAACACAAATGTGTTGGATACGGTAGGAATCGTTCTACGTAATCAAGAAGGATACCAAATAAATCTCAAAAAAACGATTAATGTTTTTCTAAGAATATAAATATAATGTATAAATAGGAGTGGTGGTTATTTTAAATGAAAAAAATAATAAGATACTATTATTGTGAGCACAAACAGGGTAGCCTAGTGTTACTCACGTTAATGGTAGCGACGAGTATATTACGACATTACACCTGTGCTTACTAGAAGTTGAAAATCGGACAACAAGAGTATTTTTAGTTTTTTGTATTTAGGTCGCAAATGAGTCATCATAGAAAAAAAATCGAACATAATTTATAGCCAATAATATTTTCAATAAAAATAATACATACAAATTTTTTTTAACCCATTATTTTTCCAGTAACACTACAAAATACACTGTTTTTGTAGAATTTTTAAAATTGACATAATTACGAATAATACTTAATATCAAACGAACACTTATAGATACGAATATATCTTTCATACAAATTTCGTTTAATATTTAATTTTGTAAAAAAATAAGTAAATAGTTGAAAAAAATTTTACTGGAATATAAAAACTAAATTTTGTATATAATGAAATATTTTTAGCTTCTATGCGAAGTTGAGAAGGTATTAATTTTACTATAATGTGTTTTTTTATATCTGTTACCACTTTATCTCAGCTCTCATCGTACTAATTTTTTTAAGTCAAAAGATCACAAATCGCACCTAGTTATTTAGTTATTGTATCATTATGTTACTTTTTGGTTCTTAAAGGTGCCATAACTTTTTGAAAAATGACTGTAACAAAATAATTATTTTTGTATGAAGAATGCAATTTATATCAATTTGATAAAAACTGTTTCATTTGATGTAAATTTTTTGAAAATATGACCCTTTACTTGCCCAAAACTGTGAGTCAAATTATCATTATTTGCATGAAAGTTAACTTTTTAAATTTCACTTTTGAAATTGTTCCGGAAATAATGCGTCCTTTAAACATATGCAAAATTGAAGACTATGTTACGTTTATATTTTATTGCGTTACATTGTATATATTTAAATCAATTTGAATGTTCATATATTAAATTATTTTAATTGATTATCATATAAAAATAAATAATGATATTAATAATAGTAATAAGAGGTAAATATTTCATAACATTTATCATAGTTCATATTAAGAAGAACAAATTTTAATTATTTTAACTATGGTGTAAATATCTTTATTTTAAAGCTAAAAATTAAATTTATGATTAAAATTAGTTGTTTATGTCTTGAACGTATACGTTTCATTGGTTTTTCTGTAAAATTATAAAATAAATATTGTAAATTTTGTTGATTTGACTCGTACTTTATTAATTGCTAGACATTTTTTGTGATAAAAATATAAATTAATATTAAATAAAAAATGTATTATCTTACTATATCTTTAATTTTTTTTTGCTGGAGTCAGATGAGTTTTAAATATTAATATATTCCTTCAGATGAATTTTAATTCACAATTAATGCTGGAATAAAAAAATATTTAGATAGAAAATAAAAGGAAAATTAGATCTATAAAATAAAAAAAACCCAGCACAGGGGGTCGTGGCAAAGTGATGACGTGGCATAGTTGGATCAAGTATAACGATATCTGACAGTGATTAAAATCCCTATCATAAAAAACGCTTCGATGCAAATCATTAGATTGATTTTAATTTTAAAAAATTGGCGGATTATTCGAAAAGCTACATGATCTGCTATTTCTTTATTAATATCCTGATTAAAATAAAGTTTGTCGAATGAATGTGGGACATAAATATTATTTCTCATGAAAAAATTATATTGATCCATACATTTTTAAAATAGTTATAGCATAATAAAGTTAAAAATGTAAAATACAAAATCGGGAATTTTCACTCAAAAATAGCATTTGGTAACCATTTTCACCGTGAAAACAAAATAAAGTCCGAAATTTTTTTTATTCCATGATAAAATACATTACATTAGTTTTAATTTAAAATATATATAAAAGTGTCAGTCATTCCGGAATACTTTTAAAAGTTATGTTGAAAAAGTCAATTTTTTGTGAAAAAGTTGTCATTTTAAATCCACCTGTGGGCAGGTAAAGGGTCAAATTTATAAAAAAAATATATCAAATAATAGGTAAAGAAATCATGCATCTATAAAAAAAAACTATATTGAGAGCTGAGAATGAGTGGTAACAGACAAAAAAACAAAAAATACATATCATAGTAAAATTAATACCTATTTTACTATGATATGTATTTTTTGTGTCTGTTACCACTCAATCTCATCTCTCACTGGACCGATTTTTATGTACAATACGTCAAAAGATCACAAATTGTATCTAGTCAAAGAAATTACCCTCATAAATTGAAAAAATTACCTCGTTTCCCGTAAACGAGGTTTAAATCCCCCAAAAAATTACAAATTTAAAAATCACTAATTTTCTACATTTATTAAACTCTTTTTCTTAGAAAAACTATTATTTTTCCATAACTTTTTAAAAATTAACGGAGCAAAAATTTTTTTTTAAAATATGAACTTTTACTTGCTACATAGGGAGATTCAAGGTAGCAACCTCTGTACAAAAATTTAACTTTTTCAACTTAAGTTTTAAAAATGTTCAAGTAATATTCCGAGCTTCAAACGTATGTTAAAATAAAGCATATGTTATGTACTAGAAGTTCAAAAAAAATATGTCACGACGACTTATTTTCTATGTTCAAATGTCAATAGTTAAAGACATTACACTCAAAAATTGAAAAAATTGCCTTCGTTCCCCGTAAATAGAGGAAATCTCCAAAAAAATTACAAATTTAAAAATAACGAATTTTCGAAAATTTTTCAATTTTTTTTACTTAAAACTGCCATAACTTTTTAAAAATAGAACAATTTTGATATTTCTGTCACAGTCACGTATTGTTTATTATCAATTATGACTATCAATAGATATACTATTTGTAAAAAAAAAATTTAAAAAAATTTTTAAATTATTATTATTCTGTAAGTAATTGAATGCGTTATGATAAAAAAATCACCCTGTATATAAAAGTATCAGTCTTTCCGGAACATTTCCAAAAGTTAAGTTGAAAAAGTTGCTATATTCAAACCCTCTCTTCGGGCAAATAAAGGCTCAAATGTTCACAAAAATATATAAAATAATAAACAAAACCTAAGGTATCTATATAAAAAAAAAATTATATTGATTTGTTCATTTTTACAAAAGTTATGGCAGTTTTAAGAAAAAAAAACTCAGCACAGGGGGTCGCGGCACAGTGATGACGTGGCATAGTTGGATCAAGTATAACGATATCTGACAGTGATTAAAATCGCTATCAAAATAAACGCTTCGATGCAAATGTTTAGATAGTGTTTAATTTTAAAAAAATTGGTGGATTATTCCAAAAGCTTCATGATCTGATATTTTCTTATTAATATCCTGAATGAAAAAAGGAATATTAAAAAATATTATATCTCATAAAAAAATTGTATTGATCCATACATTTTTCAAAAAGTTATAACATTTTAAAGTTAAAAATGTAAAATATTAAATCGAGAATTTTAACACAAAAATAGCATATGGTAGCCATTTTCATCGTGAAGACAAAATAAAGTCAGAAATTTTATTTTTCCATAATGAAGTATATTACATTAGATTTAATTTAAGATATATATAAATGTGTTAGACTTTCCGCAACAAAGTTGAAAAAGTAAATTTTTTGTGAAGAATTTGTAATATTAAATCACCACCTGTGGGCAGATAAAGGGTTAGATTTATAAAAAATATATGCCAAATGATAAGTATAGACATCAAGCATCTATAAAAAAAAAAATTTACTGATCCATACATTGTTAATGATACTAAAGATAATCGAAAAAAAAATATTTAATTTATTATTATTCTGTAAGTAATTGAGTGGGATATGATAAAAAAATCACCCTGTATATCTTAAATTAAAGCTTATGTAATATACTATAATTTGAAAAAAAAAATTTGACTTCAAGTCTAGTCTTCAAAGTGAAAATGACTGCCGTATTCAAAAATATGCTATTTTTGTAAAAAAAACCTTGGTATTATATTTTACTGTTTTTAACTTTATGTTGCTATAACTTTTTAAAAAATGCATGAATCAATTCTATTCTTTAATTATAAATACTTTATTTTTACTTTCATTCGACATCCTTTTTTTTTAAATCTGACCATTTCCCTTTATACAGGGAGGGGTTCAAACCTTTAAAAAATCGTATAAAAAGTAGAGCTTATTCAACTTAAGTTTTGAAAATTTTCCGGAAAGACTGACACTTTTATTTATATCTTAAATTAAAGTTTAATGTAATATAGTTTATTTTCAAAAAAAAAAAAAAAAATTGACTTGTCTTTGTAGTGAAAACGGACATCAAAATTAAAGAAAAACGTACGATTTCCGTGAAAAAAATTCCTGATTTTATATTTTTAAATTTATATTACTATAACTTTTGGAAAAATGTAAGGATCAATATTATTATTTTTGTATAAATAATTTTTATATACCCCTTTCATCACACACTTTTTTTTAAATCGGATCATATCCTTTTATACAAGGGGGTCAAAACTTTAAACATGCGTATTGAAACTAGGACATTTTCAATTTAATTTTTGAAAGTTTTCCGGAAACTTTTATATGTATCTTAAATTAAAGCTGATGTAATATACTTTAATTTGAAAAAAAAAATTTGATCTATGGATTTGTCTTCGTGGTGAAAATGACTAACGTATTTAAAAATATGCTATTTTTGTGTTAAAATTCTGGGTTTTGTATTTTATTTTATTTTAAAATACCCGACAAGAGGAGTACACTGATTTTAATGAAAATTATATAAAACAAATTGATATAGCATAGAAATTTAAACTTATTTAAATTTTTTTGCTTTTATTAAGTAGAGAAAAATAACTGAAATTCGAACTACCTTAAATTGCAATTTTTTCAATCGAGCGACGTACGGTTAAAGAGATGGTAACACTTGTGTCTTATGGGCTTGGGGTACAAGGTTCCAACCTGTGTATGACAAGGAATTTATTGCATTTTTTATAAATTCTTTTTAAGTTAGAATAAATTTTCAACTCATTTGATTTTTATCTCATTTAGGTTCAATAACTTTAAATAAAGATCAAGGATACCATCACTGTAGTCGCCACTCGTAAGAATAAATTTCTTATTCATATTAAAATTATTTTATTATATTTTAGATTTTAACTTTTAACTTTGATGTAAAGATGAGAAGGTATTTTTTTGTGACTATCATTTATTTTCTCTGCTCTAACTTGACCTACTTTTTTCAACGATACGTCAGATGATTACATTTCGTATCTAGTTGAAGATATTACCTTCAAAAATTGAAAAAAAATCTAATTTATCAATTAAACAACTAAGTATCCCATGTTCTCCATACAGACAATTAAAATCATTCATTTCTATTGTTTTCAAAGTATTTATTAATGAATCAAGTTTGATATGATAGGTTTCAACTACAAAATTAAATCATTTTACTTTGTAATCTAATAACTTTTTGACCTATTTACTACCAGTCATTAATATTTCACATTTTTTGGTAACACGTATCATATGTAGCTATATGTATCATTTCTAAAAAATATGATTTTTAGTTTCTCCTGAATTTAACAATGGATTTTTATAATTATAATCAAATTTTATAAAACGCTCAAGTAGATTTTTTAACAACATTTTAATGGTTTTTGTTTAGATAAAGTAAATCATTAAAATTAATTCAGTTCTGCATATTTCAGTTGTAGAATCTTTTTAAATGCCAAAAATTATTTAGAAATGATTACTATGATTTCTATTGTAATGATCTATTACGATAAAAATGCAAAAAATATTGAGCTTTTCTTATAAATTTACTGTAAATGAAAATTATAAAATTTACTGTCTGCATATTAATTCTAAAATACAATTTGTGTTATTATCATAATATTTTCTATTTAATTATGTCAATTTCAAACTTGTAAGTTGAGCTAAAAGTTATGGTAACAAATTCAATTTTTTTTTTGTATAAACTTTCACAATATGTTAATTTAATAATTCTTTTACTCTATTTGTGTGCTACTACTAGATTATAATATTCCAAATTTGTTGGTAACATGTTGCTATATAAATAATTTCTAAAAATAATGATTGTTAGTTTCTCCTGAATTAACAACGGATATTTGGAATTATAATGAAATTTTATAATACACTGCTCTATTGATTAGATTTTTTTAACAACTTGTTTTTGATTAGTTTTTTTTGTTAAAGTATTCATTAAAATTAATTCAGTTCATATTACAATTGTAAAATATTTTTAAATACCAAAAGTTAATAGGAAATGATTACTAAGTTATCTATTACGATAAAAATGCAAAAAATATTGAAATTTTCTGATATATTTACTATAAATAGTTATTATTAAATTAGATGATATAATATTAAATTAACAATATATATCATAGTATATATCGTAAAATCACATAACTCGATTATTCAAAATTCAAAAGCAAAAAAACAGTTTTTTATTAGTTAACAATAGAAGTAGAACTTTAAATACTCAAGTATTTTTAAAATTTATAAGATATTTAATTCTAAAAACGTTAAAATATTCGTCAGTATAAGTATAAAATTGCCAAAAGAATACAAATTCTTAAAATATTGAGGTACGCGATTTTACCATAAATTTAATTTTTATTTATTTGTTTTTTAACATATATTTTCGAAAAATATTACCTTGTTTAAGAAATTTCAATAATTGTTCTACTTCAGTTGGTGATTTCTTTCCTATTTCTAATATAACATAAATAATCATTAAAATATTTAGTAGTGATAATTTTTAATTACAATTTTTTAATTAAATGCTTAATTTGCATTGTGCATTATAAGATATTCGACGACATTATTCTGCTGGGTTTTTTTTAATGGAAAATAAAAATACAAAACTATATCTAAGTTTTAAACGTCTTTTAATACTTCTTGTATGCTTATAATTTATAATTATATGACCATTACCTTTCTTCATAAATTCTGATTTGTTTAACTCATTTTCTTTATCTAAATATAAAAAAGAATAATGTTAATAAAGCCAGACTATTTATAAACTATACTTTTTTTATTAAATTCCATAACCCCACTGTGCTGGGTTTTTTTTAATGTATAATTAAAAAACTGTAGCATAGTGGAATTGCGGCACAGTGAGACTAAGTATGGATGATATCTAATAGTAATTAAAATCACTATCACAAAACATCCTTTTTTGTAAATTTGTAAATTTGTAGATAATATTTAATTTTTTAGGAGGAATTAATTTTTATGATTTAAAATTTAAAATATATATTTTTTAATATAAAAATAGACTCTTATGATTTATAAGTCTTCTTTTTCCTCGCCTGAATCCCAACTACTTGGGGTCGGCCACTCTTATCCTAAACTTCCACTTGACATGATCTCCCAAATCCACTACGCTCACATCAGCTAACTTCATATCGCATTCAATAACATCTCTCAATCTCTTTTTTGGTCTTCCTCTACCTCTTATTTTCTTCAACATTAATTTCTATAATTGTTCTTACAGCTTCTGATTCTTCTCTCCTCATAACATGACCAAACTATCTAAGTCTATTTTCTCTCATCTTATCCACGATTGACATTACACCTATACTCACTCTTATATGCTCGTTCTTTATCGTATCTCCTATAGTCACTCCATTCATCAATTTAAGCATTCTCATCTCTGCACTACTTTCTTATCAATCGCCCAACACTCTGAACCATACATCATAGCTGGTCTCACTACAGTCTTGTAGAGTTTACGTTCATAAGACATCAGACGCTACTCTCCACTTCAACTACCCGCACTTAATTATGTGTCTTACATCCTCGTCAATACCACAACTCTTTTGCACAATTGATCCTAAATACTTAAAACTTTCCACGTCACCAATCACGTCCTCGCCTATTGTCACTGGTCTCCTTATTTCACCTATCTCGTGTTCTGCTTTATTAAAATCGTATTCTATATACTTTGTCTTACTTCTACTTATTCTTAAACCCTTTTCTTCAAGAGCTGATCTCCACACCTCTAGTCTTTGATTAATTTCCTCCCTATTTTCTCCTAGTATAAAATGACAACGCCACAAAGATCATCCATGTGACTTAAATCATTTCAAATAAAATTAATCACCAAACTATACTTCTAACATAATATAATATTATTTATGCTAAAGTCCGGCTAGCTATAAAAACAACTGTTTGTTACTCACAAAAAGGGAAAAAGGTACAAAAACTTATATAAATTAACCTATACTAAAGAAAAACATACATATTTTTTAGTTATCGGCCGGCAGTGATAACCGACCAATGCCGCCAAACAACCGCGAGAGGAAAGGGTAGGTAAGTGGACGGAAACAAGTAAGCGTTATCTACGTGTTCGTATGCGGCGCAAACACTAACATAATATTTTTTATGAAGAAATTATAAAAAATTATAGGTGGTTGTATACAAAGTGATTCTTTTAATATTAGCCACTCGATGTCTCTAAAATAATAAATATATTAATAAAATTTTTAATGGTATATTTTAATTTTATATATTTCTCAATTCAATAATTTATAAATTTATTTAAATTCATCCCTTATATACTATTCTATATATTCATATTGTTATATCATCCGAAATATAAAAATCCGAACAGAGTGATTCTATTAATTAAAATTACAGGATGACCTTAATAGATTTTCTAAATGGTCAAATTCAATGGGATTCCACTTAATTTAACCAAATGCAAGATCTTTACGTATCATAGAACAAAACATCCTATTGTGTTGCACTATAGTATTACTGCAGTAAATATCTCGCGTGAGTTAAACTCTATTAAAGATCTAGGCTTTAAGTTTCGTTATAATCTTGATCCTATGCTTCATATTGATTATGTTTGATGTAAAGCTTTTAAAGCGTTAGGTTTTATTATGCGTTTGGCCAAACATTTCAAGCAAGGACTTTCACTTAAAGTGCTATTCTGTTCTATAGTCAGACCTATTCTAGAATATGGTAGTGTAGTGTGGGATCCTTATACTGCCTTGGGCTCGCTACAGCTTGAGCGAGTTCAGTGAAAGTTCTTACGCTTTGTCAGCTACTCGCTCAACATAGTCTGTCCAAATCACGATTATGCCCCTGTCTCGTATTTGCTTGGCCTATCCTCATTAGCTGAGCGTAGGCGCAATGCTGGAATTAATTTCCTAATTGGTTTATTGAATGGTAATATTGATTTGCCGAGCCTGTTGTCCCTCATATGTTTCAGAGTACCTCAGCGCGCAACAAGAAATAATGCTCCATTTGTTTTCTCTCACTGCCTAACTAATTATGCAAAAAATGAGCCACTTAGGCGTCTTATGTCTAATTCCAATGTTGACCCTAATTTTTCATTTTAATTTTTGTATTTTTCTTTATGTTTAATAATTAAATTCATTTTCATTTTGTATTTTGCAAGCGGGCTTTTTATATATTGGCCTGTAACAACAACATGGTTTGCCACTTGCATAACGACTAGCTATAGTAGCAAGGGTCGCCACCACCTAGGCGAGGTTTCATACCTATCAGATATGATTACCGGACCATAGATGGAATTTAATTTTAAGATAATTAAAAGTATAATCTTAAGTTGACACCGCTGTGTCAGAAAAAGGTTCTTTCGCGCGATAAAATAAATAAGTAGACATAACAAAAAATCATAAACGGTCCACCTTCGAATTTGTGACGTTACAATTTCTATCTTTGCGTTTAATAATTAATTTACATATTTTTAGTATATATCTTTGTCTATGTTACAATTACCTAATTTATGTACTTGGATTATTTGTATAAAGGGCTTCTGCCCGTGAAATTATAAAATAAATAAATTAATTAATTAATTAACATTAACTTTTTTCTTTTAATTTATACTTATAATATTTATTAATAAATATTTTCTTTTAAGATAATAATGATATCGAGGAAATTTTTTTTAATATTTTTTTTATTTTATTAATTTTTTTTTTACCTTATAAGTGATTTAAATTTTTTTTTTTTTTTAAGGCCACATACATATTCAAATAGCTAACAAAATAAAAATTATTATTTGATTTGTTTATTTTTCAAAATGAGATGGCAATTTTAAGCAAAAATAACAACAAAAAAATTACATTTTTGTTTAATTCTGCAACCATTTGCATAAAGAAGATAATGATATTAAATAATTTTACCACCAACTACTATAATTGTCTATTGATATAAAGTAACCTTAAATTTATGTGTATATAAACTTCAAATTTTTTAATATTAATATTACATGTATTATTTTATATTATTTGGAACTAAATTGCACACAAAATTTAAGGGAGTAATAATTTTTATCTGTTCCACTTAATTGTAGATAAAATTATGTAGAATTTAAGTAACAAAATAATTAATTTAGGAGAATTATTATTTTATGTTTCTTATAGCTCTATTTGACCTTCAGCTGATCTCAAGTTGGTTTGAATGCAATACCTTTTTAAACTATTATTGTCCTGAAAAACCTACATTACACTTTTATTCTAAATATCAAATAATAAGAAAATTCTACGTTAAACCTATTGTAAGTAGCAAAGATTGAATTGCAACTATTTGTTGCTAACTTACACTTAATTCTGTGTAGTTTTATATAAACATAAATAATTTTATAATTACTCATTGATAAACAAATATAGGCGAAATTGGGTAAGTTTTTGAATAAAATGAAAAGAGAAAAGATACATGAAGTTTCTAAAAATAAAATTATTTTCTCAAATTTATTTAAAATACCTGAGTTATTGAAAAAAAACTAACAATTAGGGGTCATGGTGTCGATTTTGTCTTTAAATATTTTTTAGCTCGATTTTTTCGAGAAGGTACTAGTTTTTTTTTTTGTGTCTGTTTTCATTTTTTTTCAACTCTCGCCGAACCGATTTCTTTCAATGATACGTCAAAAGATCACAAATTGTATCTAGTCGAAGACATTACCCTCAAAAATTGAAAAATTGCCTCGTTCCCCGTAAATGGGGGAAATCTCCAAAAAAATTACAAATTTAAAAATTGCGAATTTTCAAAATTGTTTCAATTTTTTTTACTTAAAACTGGCATAAATTTTTTAAAATAAAACAAATCAATATAATTTTTTTTTTAATAGATGCATAATGTCCTTACTTATCATTTGATGTTTTTTTATAAATTTGACCTTTTATCTACCCACAGGATGGGATATAAAATGACATTTTTTTCACAAAAAATTAACTTTTTTAACTTAACTTTTGAAGGTGTTCCAGAAATACTGACACTTTTATATATATCTTAAATTGAAGCTAATGTAATATATTTTATCATGGAATAAAAAAAATTCAGACTTTATTTTATCTTCACGGTGAAAATGGCTATTTATATTTTTAACTTTATTATACTACAAGTTTTTGAAAATGTCCGGATCAATACAATTTTTTCATGAGAAGTAGTATTTATATACATTTTTCATTTGACATACTGTTTTTTTAAATCGGACTATTTCCCTATATACGAGGGTTGTTCAAATCTAAAAAACGCATATAAAAAGTAGAACTTTTTCTACTTAACTTTTATAAATTTTCCGGAAAGTCTGACACTTTTATATATATCTTAAATTAAAGCTAATGTAATGTACTTTATTATGGAAAAAAAAAATTCGGACTTTATTTTGTCTTCATGATGAAAATGGCTACCAAATAAAATATTTGTGTGAAAATTCTCGATTTTTTTTTTACATTTTTAACTTTATAATGCTATAACTTATTGAAAAGAGTATGGATCAACACAATTTTNATTTTTAACTTTATAATGCTATAACTTATTGAAAAGAGTATGGATCAACACAATTTTTTTATGAGAAATAATATTTATATCCCTTTTTCATTCGACATACTTTATCTTAATCAGGATATTAATAAGAAAATAGCAGATCATGTAGCTTATGGAATAATCGACCAATGTTTTAAAATTAAACACTATATCAAAGATTTGGACCGAAGCTTTTTTAACACGCTTATATTAGTTTCACGTGTATGTTTGTTGTTTGTTGTTTGTTGTTTGTTTGTCGTTTGTAAGTTTGTAACTCCACGCGGCACGTGTTATTATGTCGCGTATCCCGTCGTGTATGACCTTGAGACTATACTGTTGTAATGCATTCGCCCCACCCCGCTCACCACTCGTAGACAACAATATTTTCTAACCCGTAGACGCGCGCGTGTCATCAATTATGTATATATATAACAAATTTTTATTGTAATTGACACGGCCCGCGTCGTTTCATTATACACAATGCCCCACGACTCGTGCCACCTTTATCAGCCGTCGCCCTATTATGAGTATTTGACTGACCAACACCTCGCGTTATACTGTGCAAAGTCCAGCAAGCGCCGCACGCCCGACGACATTCCGCCGCAAATGATACCGCAGTCTTCTTCCCGTTGTCAAAGTGACAACGTCTACGATTCGATCCGCACTCGCGCGCCGTCGCTATCAACGCTGCTAACCTGTTGACGTCCGAGGAACACCGCCGGACAACGCGTCGTCGATGCCAGCGAAAGTGCCGCGATATTATGCGAAGATTATATATTCCTACCGCCACCGCTAATATTAATATATATATATATTAATATTTGTACGTATATGTTAATATTCATTTATATATTCCTACAGCCGACGCCTCTGCTGCCGTATATGCCTCGTGTATAATGTTCCCTCCGCCATGCCCGCCCACATAAACACGGCTATACCTCATGCATGATACGTTACGTACTTAAGTCCCTTTAAATATATATATATTCTAATTACTATTAAAACTTATATATTAATACACTTTATTCTCATTAAGAGATATGTAGTGTATTCATTCCGATTACGGAGGATGATTCTCGTATCGTTATTTTTCGTCACTACCTCCACGTTACGCGCCTGCTGCTTTCCTTGGATGTGGTAGCCGTTTCTTAGACTCCCTCTCCGGAATCGAACCCTTATTTCCCGTTACCCGTTACAACCATGATATTGATATTAACTACTATCATAACATGAAACTAAAAAGTGAAAAAAAAATATAGTTTAAAAAAACTAAAAAACACGCTTTTAAAGCACATCGAACTAAAAAGTTAAAAATAATTTTTAAAATTAACTTAAAACAATAATGAACGAAAAATACTAGTATTATTGTGAAAAAAATCGTCAGGTGCTCAATATACAAAAAATATGGCATAAAGCACCCACGCTTTTTTTCACAATAATACTAGTATTTTTCGTTCATTATTGTTTTAAGTTAATTTTAAAAATTATTTTTAACTTTTTAGTTCGATGTGCTTTAAAAGCGTGTTTTTTAGTTTTTTTAAACTATATTTTTTAACACGCTTTTATTAGTTTCACTTGTATGTGTGTTGTGAGTTGTTTGTAACTTTCCACGCGCACGCGCACGAGACTAGAAGGTCGTAATGTATTCACCCCACCCCGCTCTACAGTCGTCGAAAATAATATTTTCCAACCCGTAGTCGAGCGCGGGTCATCAATTATATATATACAGGGTGTTCAGTAAGTCAGGAAACGGGTTTCTATTGTTCTCATTGTTACAAACAATGAGAACAATAGAAACCCGTTTCCTGACTTATTGAACACCCTGTATATAACAAATTTTTATTGTAATTGACACAGCCCCGCGTCGTTTTACACCGCTGTGCAAAGTCCAGCAAGTGCCGCACGGCCGACGAAGTCCCGCCGTTAATGATACCGTAGTCTTCTCGTTGTCAAAGTGACAACGTCAACAAACCGATCCGCACTCGCGCACTGTTGTCATCTACGCTGCTAACCTTTTGACGCCTGAGGATCACGCCGGACATCGCGTTGTCGACGCCAGCAAAAGTGCCGCGATATTATGCGAAGATCATATATTCCTACCGCCTCCGCTAATATTAATAAATATATATATATTAATATTTATACGAATATACGTATATGTTAATATTCACTTATATATTCCTACAGCCGACGCCTCTGCCGCCGTATATGCCTCGTGTATAATGTTCCCACCGCCCACAAAATACGGCTGTATTGTACATAAAAATCGGTCCAGTGAGAGATGAGTTTGAGTGGTAACAGATACAAAAAATACATATCATAGTAAAATAGGTATTAATTTTACTATGATATGTATTTTTTGTTTTTTTGTCTGTTACCACTCATTCTCAGCTCTCAATATAGTTTTTTTTTATAGATGCATGATTTCTTTACCTATTATTTGATATATTTTTTTTATAAATTTGACCCTTTACCTGCCCACAGGTGGATTTAAAATGACAACTTTTTCACAAAAAATTTACTTTTTCAACATAACTTTTGAAAGTATTCCGGAATGACTGACACTTTTATATATATTTTAAATTAAAGCTAATGTAATGTATTTTATCATGGAATAAAAAAAATTTCGGACTTTATTTTGTTTTCACGGTGAAAATGGTTACCGAATGCTATTTTTGAGTGAAAATTCCCGATTTTGTATTTTACATTTTTAACTTTATTATGCTATAACTATTTTAAAAATGTATGGATCAATATAATTTTTTCATGAGAAATAATATTTATATCCCACATTCATTCGACATACTTTATCTTAATCAGGATATTAATAAAGAAATAGCAGATCATGTAGCTTTTCGAATAATCCACCAATTTTTTAAAATTAAACACTATCTAAAGATTTGCATCGAAGCGTTTTTTTTTTGATAGTGAATTTAATCATTACACTTATATAAACATTATACTTGATCCAACTATGCCACGTCACCACTGTGCCGCGACCGCCCTGTGCTGGGTTTTTTACTTTAAAATGCTATAACTTTTTTAAAAGAGTATGGATCAACATAATTTTTTTATGAGAAATAATATTTATATCCTTTTTCATTCGACATATTTTATCTTAATCAGGATATTAATAAGGAAATAGCAGATCATGAAGCTTATGGGATAATGTTACATCTATGCCACGTCAGCATTGTGTCACGTCAGTATTGGGCCACGTCACTACTGTGCCACAATCCCACTGGAATGGGTTTTTTTTCTTAAAATTACCATATATTTTTTGAAATTAACAAATCAAAATAATTTTCTTTTATATTGAAACCTTTTTTTTACAGGGAGGTCCCTGTGCTAGTTTATTTAAATTACTTATTAGGCCAATTAAAAATTGTATAATACACTAAACATTTCTAGTTGGTAGGACTTCTGCATTATTGGAGAATGATCGTACAGTACATTTTTAAGCATTATCTAAATGGTATTACAGGTATGAAATATTCTTCTTTAAAAAAATCTTGCACCACGCCTGGAGCAAGATGACGAATTTAACTTGATTTTGAATAATTGATATTCTTAAAATAATCAATATTAATATGGTTTTTACCAATGAGTTTCAATATATTAAGTAGTATTTCTACAAAATTTCAAGGTATATTTAGGATATAACTTAATATTTCAAAATAAGTTAATATGTTTAAAAATTAAATGTTTCTGTTGAAAACTTACCATAGAGATCTTTTCCTGGCGTTGGTATATGAATCATCTTAATATTTTTGTTGAAATAGAAGCCTAAATTGTAATACTTTTCTACAATAATCTTCTGAAATTCATTATCAAATTGTTTATTCAAATTTTTAAAATAATAATCATCATTTTCTATATTATTCACTGCATTCGAATCTTGCCACATTGGATATAAATTGATAGTGTTAAACTTACATTCTCTTTTACGTTTGCCTTGAATTTCTTCGTCCATATCTTCTATCTTTGATTTAAAAATATTTTTAATATTTAATAAGATCATTTCACAATCCCTTGAATTATCCTGCGACGGAGATTCATTAGCAACAGTTTTTTCAACTTCTTGTAAACGCGACAAAAAATCATATAATATATAATCTTCTATTGTTTGGTCTGGTGGCATATTATATACCGCATCTAATGAAATCAATGATTCTTTTATGACTGTTGCCAATAGAGTAATGTTTTTAATAACTTTCAATAAATTCATGGTACATTGATAGGGATTAATTTTGTTTTCTAGAATTATTCGACATATATTTTGATAATCATCGACCATTTTGAATATTTGTCTTAAATCATGAGCGTAAAGACAACTAAGGAATAATGCAGTGCTACGTATTCTACGATTGCTTGTTGATAAATCGGCCTCGCAATTAATATTATCTAAGTAATAATAATCTTTACCATATCTCACTTCCTGTAAATTAGATAAATTTTTCCAAAAATTGTTTTCACAAAAATGATTAATGATTGCTGTATTTTTTATCGTATTAATATATGCTTCAATAAACAAAATTGCGTAAAGTAAAAAAACGCAAATTTCGGATAACTTGATTGAAAACATTTTTAAGAAAAGTAATCAAAAAAA
>NW_026099576.1:8691649-8693306 GCF_025091365.1 Daktulosphaira vitifoliae | reverse complement strand
GATTTACAAAAAAAGAAGAAATATACAATGCGTAATTATAATATTTTAACTGTTACAGAAATGAAGCTGTTAAATAAAGTTCAAAGCTTAAAAATGCCTCTATAGTTTTATTTATTTAGGTGTTATGTTAAATATAATAAAATTTACTTTTTTAAGGCATATAATTCTTTATTTTAAATAAAAAAAAATTAATCAAACAAAATGCTTCAAATATTTAAAATCAACATTTCAAGCAACTTTGGCAGGTACTCTATTTTATATTTATAATTTTATATGAATCTGAAAGAATGAAGATGTTATTGAAGTATTTTTTTTTTAAATCCCTACATTTTCTTAAAATGGAACTGATTTCCCTCATAATAATCTCAATAGATCCCGATTTCTATCTAATCGACAAATAATTTTTTTATATATCCTACCTCTCCGCCCTAAATTAAAAATTATATTAATTTATAAAGTAATATTATAAAACTGCTTATCAATCTGTTAAAATTTGACCATTCATTAATTAAGAGTATAAATAGTAATAATTAATTCTTTTTTAACTTAATCAATTTGATAAAAACTCTTTCATTTGAAGTAAATTTTTTGAAAATCTGATCATTTACTTTTTTACTTTGTGTAAAAGTGTACTTTGTTAATTCAGTATATATATATTTTATATATATAATATATAAAATGAAGGTATGTGCCTTTTTGTAAACAAATGTGTCTAGATAAAAAAAGCTATTGATAAATTGGGGAAACCAAATATGAAATGGTTCTTTTAAATCATTTTTTAATATTATCTTTTTTATTTTATAAATTTAATTTCATGAAAAATAATTTTTTTATATTATCTTATCCATATTTTAGACAGTATAGTACTATAGAAGGGCGGGAGTATGGACTCCATGTAACCCAATTTTACAAAAAAAAAAAAAAATATATAAAAATGATTTAATTGTGAGTGTTAAATATTTTGTACCTTTTAATATCAATCCATTAAATGTATTAAAAGGAAGGGGGCTGTCTTTTCCAAAAAAAATGTTCTAGTTATCAATGGCTTATAATAAATTAAAATAACTGAATAGAGGTTTTTTCTTTTCGCTTTTATTCACATGACTTCACTTAAAATAATTGTATTAAGTAAATCCTTTATGGTATTTTTTTGTATCATATAATTCATTTTTTATACCTTATTAGGGTGGCACCATTATTTTTTAAATTGTAACATACATATTTAACTAGATTATTAAAAATTAAAAAATTATTGGTTGATGACAACTTTTGACACAATATTTCGGAAGTTATAACGATTTTTAACTAGAGTGGAGTTGGGTTACGTTAATCGACAAATAATTTTTTTATATTTCCTACCTCTCCGCCTTAAATTAAAAATTATATTAATTTATAAAGTAATATTACAAAGCTGGTTAACAACCTGTCAAAATTTGACCATTCGTTAATTAAGAGTAAAAAAACCCAGCACAGGGGGGTCGCGGCACAGTGGTGACGTGGCATAGTTGGATCAAGTAAATGATATCTGACAGTGATTAAAATCACTATCAAAAATAAACGCTTCGATGCAAATCTTTAGATAGTGTTTAATTTTAAAAAAATTGGTGTTTTATTCCAAAAGCTACTTGATCTGCTGGTTCCTTATTAATATCTCGAT
>NW_026099576.1:8691182-8691427 GCF_025091365.1 Daktulosphaira vitifoliae | reverse complement strand
TTTTTTATTAACTTTGATGTCTATTTTCACCACGAAGACAAGTTCAGAGGTCAAATTTTTTTTTTCAAATTAAAGTATATTACATTAGCTTTAATTTAAGATATATATATAAAAGTGTCAGACCTTCCGGAACATTTTCAAAATTTAAGTTGAAAAAGTTTTTTTTGTGAAAAAGTTGTCATTTTAAATCCCCCCCTGTGGGCAGGTTAAGTGTCAGATTTACAAAAAAAATATACCAAATGATA
>NW_026099576.1:8641610-8690888 GCF_025091365.1 Daktulosphaira vitifoliae | reverse complement strand
AAAAAAAAAAAAAAAAAAAAAAAAAAAAAAACACATCATAGTAAAACCAATACCTTCTCAGCTTCGCATCGAAGCTAATAGTAATAATACTCACTGACAACTTAAATAACTTTTGATCTAGTTAATATTTTTAGCTGATTTTTTTTTTAAATAATAGTTATACGTTAGGTCTATAGCTATATCTCAATAATTAATTTTTTTACATTTTATTAAAAATATTATTAACATTGAAATACGTATTGAGAAAAGGACAGAAAAAACGCTATCTTTTCAAGTTTATTGTGTATACATATGATGATAATATGTATACATTACAAACTTGGCAGTAAAACCACAGACTATATGAAAACAGATAGTTCACTTGGCCCGATAACAAAACGGTTTTTTGATTGGAGAAGTGAAATCAGTGCAACCATATGTATGAGCGCAAAAATTCTTTTAATTTATTTCATTATTAAATCTTCTGTAGCATAAATATTATGAAATTCCGTATATAAACATAATTATTGACATAAATTATTTTAATACATCATTAAATTAAGGTATTAAACCCATAATCCCTTATTTATGACTCAAAATCCCTAAATTAGTCATGAAAATTAAATAATTATCAGTTTTTATAATGTAAATTATTAACTACTTAAATTTGACTTGAGCAGTAACAATTGTTATTGTTAATGTTGTCAATGATCACATGTATCTTATTTCGTGTTATATTTGGTGCTTTCTTTCAAAATATCTCACTACCTCACCAGTATGCGATGCTCAGTAAAGTTTTGTCCAAGTACATATTCCTTCAAGGATAAAAGCTTTTTTTCTTATCCTAAAGAAAACGATCGTTTGAAACTATGGATGAATAATTGTCAAACTAATCATTTGGCAGAGACTTTATCCAAAAAAAAATAATCTAGTAGTTTGCGCGGATCATTTTGACGATAAAATGTTTTTGAAAAAGACTACAAAAAATCGGCTGGTCATGATGCAGTACCTACAATATTTAGTGTTCAGTATTTTTTATCTTCGATGCAAAGCTGAGAAGGTATTAATTTTACTATGATGTGTGTTTCTTTAATTAATTTATTTTTTGTGTGTCTGTTACCTTGTTTTTTTCAGCTCTCACCGAACCGATTTCTTTCAATGATACGTCAAAAGATCACAAATCGTATCTAGTCGAAGACATTATCCTCAAAAATTGAAAAAATTTCCCTCATTCACCGTAAATGGGGGAAACTTCCAGAAAAATTACAAATTTAAAAATCTCTAATTTTCGAAATTTTTTCAATTTTTTTTACTAAAAACTGCCAGTTACCACTCATCTTCAGCTCTTACCGAACCGATTTCTTTCAACGATACGTCAAAAGATCACAAATCGTATCTAGTCGAAGACGTTACCCTCAAAAATTGAAAAATTTTCCTTCATTCCTCATAAGTGGGAGATATCTCCAAAATAATTACAATTTTAAAAATCAGTAATTTTTGACATTTTTTTCTTAACACTACCATAACTTTTTCAAAAATGAAAATTTTATATAGATATTTGATGTCTTTACCTATTATTTGGTATATTTTTTTTATAAATTTAACCCTTTACCAGCCCACAGTAGGGAATTCAAAATGACAACTTTTTCACAAAAAAATAACTTTTTCAACTTAACTTTTGAAAGTGTTCCGGAAATACTGACGCTTTTATATATATATTAAATTAAAGCTAATGTAATATACTTTATTTTGGGGAAAAAAAATTTCGGACTTTATTTTGTCTTCACGGTGAAAATGGCTACAATTTGGCCAAAAATGGCTAACAATAATAATAATAATAAAAATATAAAATTTATTATATAATTTATATTATTATTTATTATATCTAAAATAATTCAAATTTTATAAAAAATATAATACTATTAACAGTTTAACCAAAAATTACAGCTTCATATATTATAGGTAAAACTAACTAAACGTTGACAAAAAATTTATGAAATAATAAACTACACAAAATGTCAACTTTTATACAAATTAAACACAATATTCATAATGTCAGACAATATTAAAAAAAAAAACATTTTTATTAAGACTAAACGTTATTTAAACAAAATAAGTATGCGAACAGTTATAATTAATTATCGTTCAAGTATTTAAAATGCAATAGTGTCATTAATTCCAATATCATTGATAATTTTTGTAACTGATAGAGGAATTGTACAATATTATTGTAAAATATTTGCACAATAATATGAAATTGTACAACAGTCTCTACTGCTTTGTCTTCTGCCCAATCAGAGAGCTTGATTTTTTTTTCTATTGTTCTCGGCTAATTGAACTATCTGTTTTCATATAGTCTGTGTTAATACCATGATAAGATATTAGATAAGGCAATTATTACTTATCACTCTCATTCAAAAGTATATTGAAAAGATAGCGTTTTCTTCTGTCCTTTTTTCAATACGTATTTCATTGTTTAATACCGTAAAATAATACATGAAAATTCAAATTTTCAGAAACTTCAAAACGCTACAGAATATTTACTACTCAATATTAATAAGATATTTTTTACTAAAATTTTTCTTAAATTCTACTCTACAAAATAGCTATCTTAGATTTTCTTTTTACTTTTTATTTAAAATTTAAAAATAATTAATATTTAATAATTAAGTATGTATTTTAGATGCGCAAGTAGAAGTGTGCTCATCATCAGAGTCTGACGTTGCTGAAGATTATTTTAACAATCCTGAACCGTCTAAACTATAAGTTAAACAACCAACTAGAGGAAGAATTGATTTTATTACGCCAAAACTTGCAGCTGCGCTCAATTAATGCAAAATTAGTGATAGAGATACAGTTCATATATTAATTTAAATTTTTAAGTATTGGAACTAATTTTGATTATATAATTTTAGAAAAGTTAAGTTTTTAAAATGATCCCTATTTACTAAAACCACCCTATTGTCCAGTGTTAAAGGTAAATAGTAGGCCTTCTGGTTTGGCTCTAACCTTACAAATTTAACTACTATAATGTACTATACTTATAATTATATGTGTATATTTTATATTAAAAAATTTATATTTTAAATCATAATATTTAATAGTCAGGATAAATAAGGAAATAGAGTTCATGTTGCTTATGGAATAATTCATTAATTTATTCTAAAAATGTAAACATTATCTACAGATTTGCATTGAATGGTTTTTTGCGATCTTATATATACTTTTCCTCACTGTGCTAGGTTTTTTTTTAAATATGGGAACATTTATTGAGTTCTTCTTTTTATTTATCTAATTTGTTATTAAAATTTATTAAATTATTTAAATTAAATTTTATGGATTTAAAATTTAGCAGATTGTACAATTGATATACATGTAAGCAAGCGGTTTGTCTGTGCACATATTCATCTTGTACTTTACTAATTAATTTTTATTCTTATTGAAAAACATTGACTAGTATTTCATTGCTATCTAAATGCTTTGATAAGCACCTTTTATACAAAAAGTTTGTAAGGAATATATATCTCTATTGTAACGTGTAATTTGGCAATTGTGTAATAAATGTTATAAATATGTAATTACAAAAAAGTGTCAACGTCACTATTATTATTTCTTTATTAAATTTATTTGTGTTAAATATTACGTATTATAATAAATTAATATATAATTTTAGTCGACGACTTATTAGTGCTTACAATATATTTATAATAACTTATGTATAAATTTAAATATACAGGAAACAATGTGAACAATAGAAAACCGTTTCCTTATTTACCTAATACTCTATATGATATTTTATTGCATTACATTGTGTATATTTTAATGAATTTGAATGTTCACATATTAGATGATTTTAAATGATTATCATATAAAAGTAATAATGATATTATTAATAGTAATAAGCGGTAAATGTTTCGTAAAATTTATCATAGTTCATATTAATAAAAACCAACTATAATTAATACATTTTTATGAAAAATTGTTGGACAAATGAATTAAATTAATCTTTCTAAATAAAACACATAGTATAAAGAAATATATGAGAATTAAAATAGAAATCAATAAAATTATATTTTTTAGAAGACATGTTATTACAATTTATTTTATTATTTTAGCTATGATGCAAATATATTTATTTTCAAAGGTAAAAATTAAATTTATGTTTCTAATTAGTTGTTTATGTCTTGAATATACACATTATTGGATTTCTTGTAAAATTATAAAATAATGTTTGTAAATTTTGCTGATTTGACTCGCACTTAATAATTACTAGACATTTTTTGTGATGGAAATATGTATTAATATTAAATAAGATAAAACTGTATTATCTTACTATATCTTTAATATTTTCTGGCTAAACTCAGGTGAGTTTTAGATATTAATACTGTTACGTTAAAGCTGCAATAAAAAAATATTTAAATAAAAAATTAAACAAAATTTAGATTTAAATAATAAAAAATTTTTTTTGTTGTAACTTATATAAAATATAATTATTTTTAATGGAATAATGGTGAAAAAGTTTTTAATTGTGTAAATAGGTAAACAATTGTTAATAGTAATATTATAAATTACAACAACTATTTTATTGTAAATAACTGAATGAAAAATTAGGTTATTATACATAAAATTTTCAAAATAATAACATTTATTGAGAATGATAAGATACTACTCATGCATAATTTTCAATTTCATTGATATTTCTTAGGGTTTTTTAATTTACTCGACCCGAAACCGACGAAAATTTAGTTTTATTGCCTTTAATATAGCTTTTTACAATTCAAGTTAAAATAATAATGCTACATAACGACTTGTTCAAAAAAAAAAAAATAATAAATAATAATAATAATAATATTTATTTTTAACTAATAGTACATCAAACAATCCGGATTAACTGTGGGTGTCTATAGGCTATTATTATAGGAAGGGAGTAAGGGTAACACCTAATATGAGGTGCAGACGATGTGCGAGACACAAGTACTATGAAATGTAGAGGACGAGAATAAGTAAAGGCGTCAAAAGGAATGAACAAAGACTTGACATTATAAAGTAAGCCGGAAAGCGACAGCCGAGTTTTGGGATTGATGAATCATACAAAGCATAAGGCTACGAACTGGAGTCTATTAGGATCTTATATTTATTAGTAACAATGATCATGTCATTTGGCTTTAAATAGTTTTAGAATTATTGCTAATTTTGCAAATATTTTTACTGTCGATTCATCAATCACTAGAAACGGTTCTGTGTTTTATTTATTAATATTATTTTTGAAATAATTGTGACGTGAAACCATCGCAGTAATATACGATGAGACACTCTATTGAGTGTCCAACTAAAATAATAACCGAAAATTATCATGATTCATTTCAACCGTAAAAACTATGAACGTATATCTTTGAAAAATATTACCTTGTTCAAGAAAGTCCAATAATTCTGCTACTTCAGATTCAGATTTTTTTCCTTTTTCTATTATCATATAAATAATGATTATATTATTTAATAGTGAAAGTTCTTTTATTTAAATTTTTAAATTAAATTCTTAGTTTGCATGGTGTATTATAATCTTCTTTTTTTTTTAATTGAGTGAAATGTTTATTTTAATTTGAATTTAATATTTTTAATTGTTTACAGAACTAAAAAAAATTATATAAAAAAAAAATGTTTAAAAATATGTATCAATTAGCACATTGCATAGTTGAGATCTAGCTGAGGCGTAGATATCTACTTTTAGATTTTAAAATAAATAATTCCCTTTTAAATATCTTTTATCTAATTTGCATACATTTAAAAAAATTTGCATTGGTTTATAGGAATGAGGGGTTTAAACTTTCCTTCAGACTTCTGTGCTTCCAAATAATAAACTTCAATATAAATTAAAATCTGACAGTAATTAACTCTATTATCATTAAACGCTTGGATATATTTGTGTAGAAAGAAAAGCTTAAAAAAAAAATTAAAAATAGTTCTGACGTTCCGGAACACTTTCAAAAATTAAGTTGAAAAATAGAAATACAAAAATTTTTTTTTCAGTTATTTTGGATTTAGAATATGTTTTTTAAATCAAACGGAATAAATTTAAAGTGAATTTTGTTATGGCGGATTTTTAATTTTAAAATTATTTGTTCATTAAATATAAATGTTTTATTTTTTTTATCATGGAAATAAATATCAATTAACATCTTAAACCTCAAACATTTTAAAATTATTTTATTTTAACAGTAATTCCACGCCAACTTTAAAAATCCATTTAATTGTAAATATCTGTGAGCTTATGAGTATTGAGTAGCTGGTCTTGTTGCTAAAGTCTCTCAATAAAATATACTCTCTCAAAAGAACATACTTATTCAACACGACTTACGGCGCAATAATGTAGTTGACACTGATATTGATGGTAGAGACCTGTGGGCCGTTTATTATTCAACAACAACAGGTTATTTAAAAACAAACGAACCGAATAGAAGAACACAGTTAATAGTAATCTTCGCATAATATCGCGGCACTGTCGCTGGCGTCGGCGACGCGGTGTCCGGTATGATCCTCGGCCTTCAAAAAGTTAGCAGTGTTGAAGGCGGTGGTGCGCGGGTGCGAATCGGTTCGTCGAGCGGGTCGTGCGGCACGTCCGCAGCCGGTGACGTACATACACAACGCTGTCCCTTTGACAACTGGAAGAAGAATACTCAAGGTATTATTTGCGGCGGGCCGGCCGAGTGGCACTTCGCACCGTGGCGTATGGCACGCGGTGTTGGTCAGTCAAATACTCATAGTAGGACTGATAGAGGTGGCACGAGCACGGGGCATCGTGTATTACGAAGCGACGCGGGGCCGTGTCAAATGATAAAAAAATAAGGGTACACCATAAAAGTTAAATTTCTAATAAAAATATAGATTGTTTAGAATCCTTTATGTATAAACATCAGTCATAGGTTTTGTGCAACGGAATCGTATTATTCAAAATAAAACCGTTTTCGCAAACAGTTATATTGACTATACAATGAGTATGGTGAACCGTATTCGCAAAGCATTTAATACACGAAATAAACTTTGGATTGTTTAAGACATCGTTAAGTGACATTGGATATAATGTAAGTGCACATTTAATTCGTACATCCTAACCACAAGTATTCTATTACGTAATAACTCATTAAGATAAATTATAAAATACTGTAGGGATATTTAACGTTATTTATTCAGTATTGTTTAATCTCCGAGATCAATTTACTATTTTGTCATTGACATTTATGTTTATTTTATTTATTTGACCATTATTCCAATATGTGTCAGCCACCCCATATTTATCATTCAAAGCTCCCCTTTTTATTAATATTTCATTATAATTTACTTTTTTTACTTTTTATATTTTTAATCTGGTTTATTTCTAGTTTCGTTTTGGTTCATTAGAATTCAATTTTTAATAATTTGACATTTGTATAAAAGATAAACCAACAAAACATATTATTAACTTAAATCGTATTGCATACTAATTAAATCAATATCTTTTTTAAAAATATAAAAAATTGCCATATTTTACACACAGGTGTAATTTTGACATTATATATTGATAATTCGTACGCAAATATAAATATTTTATCGAGAAATGTAATAATGATTAATATGATTAGGAAAAGTAATTTTTTGGTTATCTATAATAACATGGACTTATAAAATGTTAGTCGATATAGTCGTCTTGTGGATCAAAATTTGACGCCTGCACAGTTGTCCCGTTAATGTTACTTCCTATTTTTGAAGTGTTTATTGCGTAGAGATACACACTTATTTAAAAATAAATATTTTTATTAATAAAAATGTATTCGAAACAAATAACAGATTTTTAGCTTCGATGCGAAGCTGAGAAGGTATTAATTTTACTATGATGTGTTTTTATTTGTGTCTGTTCTCAGCTCTCACCGAACCGATTTCTTTCAATGATACGTCAAAAGATCACAAATTGTATCTAGTTGAAGACATTACCCTTAAAAATTGAATAAATTACCTCGTTCCCCGTAAACAAGGTTTAATTCCACAAAAAATTATAAATTTAAAAATCTCTAATTTTCGAAAGTTTTTCAATTTTTTTAAATAAAAACTGCCGTAACTTTTTCAAAAATGAACATATTAATATAATTTTTTTTATGCTAAAACCTTAAATATTTCCCTTTCATTTGATATCATTTTTTTGAAAATCTAACACTTATTTTGCTCACAGGGGGGGATTCGAAATAGCAACTTTTTTACAAAAACTAACTTTTTCAACTTAATTTTTGAAAATGTTCCGGAAATACTGCGTCATTTAAACTTATGTCAAATTAAAGCTTATTTTATGTACTATAAAATTAAAAAAAAAAATTTGTCCCGACGACCTATCTTCTATGCGCAAATAGCTACCGTATTCAAAAATATGCTATTTTTCTGTTAAAATCCGGGGTTTTGTATTTTATTTTATTTTAAAATATCTTATAAGGGTAATACACTGCCCAATTTTTTTATAATTATTATTTTTATAATAGGCTAAATTGAATAACTTTTAGCTTCGATACGAAGCTGAGAAGGTTTTGGTTTTACTAAGATGTGTTTATTTATTTATTTTTTTTTTTGTGTCTGTTACCACTTTTTCTCAGCTCTCACCGAACCGATTTCTTTCAATGATACGTCAAAAGATCACAAATCGTATCTAGTCGAAGACATTACCCTCAAAAATTGAAAAAAATTCCCTCGTTCCCCGTAAAGGGGGTAAACCTCCAAAAAAATTACCNCCCCGTAAAAGGGGGAAACCTCCAAAAAAATTACAAATTTAAAAATCGCTAATTTTCGAAATTTTTTCAATTTTTTTTACTTAAAAGTGCCATAACTTTTTCAAAAATGAACATATCAATATAATTCTTTTTTATATAGATGCATATTATCATTACCTTTCATTTGGTATATTTTTTTCATAAATTTAACCCTTAACCTGCCCACAAGGGGGGATTTAAAATGACAACTTTTTCACAAAAAATTAATTTTTTTAACTTAAATTTTGAAAATGTTCCGGAAGGTCTGACACTTTTATATATATCTTAAATTAAAGCTAATGTAATATACTTTATCATGGTAAAAAAAAATTTCGGACTTTATTTTATCTTCATGGTGAAAACAGACATTAAACTTAATAAAAAAAATACGATTTTTGTAAAAAAATTCTTTTTTATATTTTTAACTTTATAATGCTATAACTTCTCGAAAGATGTATGGATCAATATAATTCTTTTTTTTGTAGATGCATGATGTCTTTACCTATCATTTGGTATATTTTTTTTATAAATCTGACTTTTTACCTGCCTACAGGGGGGGATTCAAAATGACAACTTTTTCACAAAAAATTGACTTTTTCAACTTAAATTTTGAAAGTGTTCCGGAAAGTCTGACACTTTTATATATATCTTAAATTAAAGCTAATGTAATATACTTTATCATGGAAAAAAAAAATTTCGGACTTTATTTTATCTTCAAGGTGAAAATGGCTACCAAATGCTATTATTGTGTGAAAATTCTCAATTTTATTTTTTACATTTTTAACATTATAATGCTATAACTTATTGAAAAGTGTATTGATCAATATAATTTTTTTATGGGAAATACTATTTTCTAATAATCTCTTTTTTATTCTACATACTTTGTCTTAATCAGGATATTAATAAGGAACTAGCAGTTTATGAAGCTTTTGGAATAATCCACCAATTTTTTAAAATTAAACACTATCTAAAGATTTGCATCGAAGCGTTTTTTTTTGATAGTGATTTTAATCACTGTCAGATATCATTATACTTGATCCAACTATGCCACGTCACCACTGTGCCGCGACCCCCCTGTGCTGGGTTTTTTTTTTTATTGGTTTTTATAGATATATAATCATTAAAATTAATTAAATTCTGAATATTTCCATTGTAGAATCTTTTTAAACGCCAAAAGTTAATTAGAAATTATTACTATGATTTTTATTTAAGTGATCTATTACGATAAAAATATAAAAAAATCTAACTTTTCTGATAAATATACTGTAAATAGTAATTATAAAATTTGATGACAGCATATTAATCTTAACAATTTCATTTTTATCTATTTAATAATGTCAATTTCAAATTTGCAAATTAAACTACTTGTTATGGTAATAAATTCATTTTTTTTTTAGTAAAACTTTCACTCTAAAGGACAATAAAAAGTAGGTTCAAAATTATTACTTTTAACATATTAAAGATCAAAATCAATAATGATTTGAAAACAATTAATTTTAAAAATTATATAATATATAATTAAAAGAATTACTAATCTGGGTATAAGTAATGAAATAGAAGTTGATGTTGTTTTTGTAATTATCCATCAATTTTTTAAAATTAAACACTATTTACAGATTTGCATCGAAGCGTTTCTTATGATAGTGATTTTAATCACATTAATTTAACATCTTGATGAAATTAATACCGTCGTAGCTTCAGATCGAAGCTAAAATTCGATCGCAATCATGTAGTATCACATTTTAATAAATGTAATAATTAATACTTATACTTAATAAAATATATCACCAAATCAGTGTTCCCACGTGTATAAGATGAATAATAAAATAATACCCTTACAAAGATCTAACCACCCTCTTACGCTTCCAGAAAACGCCCACGTAAAAGACTCTATCACATTAACCAATCAAATACAGCTAACAATATTTCAAGAATCTCACCAGAGTTCGCTAAACCAGTTTTACGGGCAATAAAAAGGTCATTTTCCCCCAATTCGGATGGTTTTTTGCAGTTTTTTTACGGTGGTTATGTACGGTTTCTGAACATCCCTCTCGCTAACACTGGGACGCCTTGCCATTCTGTCTCTGCATCTCTACGGCTTTCTGGAACTCTGGAACTCTCAATCAAGATACACGAATTGAATGTGTGTGAGTGTATGTTTCGTTCTCAGTTACAATTCTATATAAAATCTGCACGATTTTTATGCTTTTTTCGTAATTACTAGGATTTACAAAAAATATTATATATCTTATATTCGGTCGAATACTTTTGGCGTTTCAAATATTCTAATACATATAAAATATTGGTATTTATCTATTTTTTTTATCTACATATATATAAACACACTAAAAAAAAAAAAAATACAGAGTGATTTAAGTGACAAAAAAAAAAAAAAACCCATCACGGGGGGTCGCAGCACAGTGGTGACGTAGCGTAGTTGGATCAAGTACATTGATATTAAAATCACTATAAAAAAAAACGCTTCGATGCAAATCTTTAGATAGTGTTTAATTTTAAAAAATTGGTGGATTATTCCAAAAGCTACATGATATGCTATTTCCTTATTAATATCCTAATTAAGATGAAGTATGTCGAATGAAAAAGGGATTATTAAAAAATATTATTTCTCATAAAAAAATAATGTTGATCCATACATTTTTCAAATAGTTATAGCATAATAAAATTAAAAATGTAAAATACAAAATCGAAAATTTTCACACAAAAATAGCATTCGGTAGCCATTTTCACCGTGAAGATAAAATAAAGTCCGAAAATTTTTTTTTTCATGATAAAGTATATTACATTAGCTTTAATTTAAGATATATATAAAAGTGTCAGACCTTCCGGAACATTTTCAAAAATCAAGTTGAAAAAATTAATTTTTTGTGAAAAAGTTGTCATTTTAAAAAAAAAAAGTTGTCATGTGACCCTTTACTTGCCCTGTGGGCAAATAAAAGGTCAAATTTATAAAAAAAATAACAAATGATAATTAAAGACATTATGCATCTATTAAAAAAAAAATTATATTGATTTGTTCTATTTTAAAAGAGTTATGGCAATTTTAAGTAAAAAAAATTTTAAAAATTTCGAAAAGTAGCGATTTTTAAATTGGTAATTTTTTTGGAGGTTTACCCCCTTTACGGGGAACGAGGCATTTTTTTCAATTTTTGAGGGTAATGTCTTCGACTAGATACGATTTGTGATCTTTTGACGTATCATTGAAAGAAATCGGTTCGGTGAGAGCTGAGAACAGACACAAATAAAAATACATCTTAGTAAAACCAATACCTTCTCAGCTTCGCATCGAAGCTAAAAATACATGACTAAATTGCATTGTGTTCTATTACTTATTGAAGCGCCACAACCTGGCTGAACAGAGTACTAGCACAATAACATCATAGTTAATATTCCAACTAATTATAAGCGTTCTCTAAAGTGTCTCCCCATTTATCGACTAGCCAGTCTGATCTCTGCCACAGTGCGGGTCATCGGAGTGTAGAACACTAACATAACTTATTGTGCATAAATCTATAGTACAGTCGCATCTAACCTAGGTCGTCCTACAGGTGATTGAAAAGAAGTAGGCCACATATCATAAGGGTCTTTGCATAAAGATAAAGATATTATTTGAGATCTTACGTTGGTACAACCAGCTACGAAATACAAATAAATCAGAGTCGAAATATTATACTAATCACCTAAACAACTAAAAAGTGTCTCTCCACTTATCGACTAGCCAGTCTGATCTCTGCCACAGTACGGGCAATCGGAGTGTGGGACACTAGTTGTTGGATACGCATTACGAGAGGGCGTTTTGCTACATCTTATGACTGATAACGTCTTTCGCACTACCACCACCGGTTGTGTGAGCGATTCATTACGTTGAATGCTTAAGTGCGTGATTCTTGTGACTCGTCTAGTTATTATCGGTCCTTGTGTGACATTTTTTGCGTTTTTCGCTGCCATCCTAAGTCGTTTTATTGTATGGCTCTATGGTGCTTGCGAGCACGTAGTTGTTAAAAACGCTTATATATCGCCCTTGCGATACGCTCATACACTTATACTCATAATATAGCGGTACGCTCATACTGTTGGCGACATTACATTTTGTCTGGTTCAATGGTCATGACAACGATTTCATTCGCATCAACCAGTCATCTTCAGTATACATAAGTAGTTATTAATTATATTGTTTTGTCTAATTTTTATCTTACTATTTGTTCTATTTGACGCATTTTTGCATTAGCATTAATAGGTAGGGGGGGCACCTACATTGATATATATATAATATTTTAGTTTATATTGTAAAAATACAGTTTATTGTTTTATATTCTTTCAATACATTTACTCATTTATACAGTCCACTCCCTACTTCTTTTTCCTGCATGATATAAATACTCCAGAAACGAACAGTAACTAAACCGCACATCATTACCGGGCGTTTCGTTCAAACACTAGTATAATCTATTGTGCAAAGAACCGAAATTGAGTTCGCATCTACCCTAGATCACCCTTTGGACGACTGAAAAGACGGTCAGAGGTTAGAGGTAAGTGAAAACATTTATTTATATAATAAGTCTATAATAAATCCTTTACTGAAGAACTTTTAGTAATAAACAATTAAAACAAGATAGGTCATTGAGAATAAACTAAAATACTTTTATAAAGAAATACGATACTTGTGACTCGCCAGAAATTCGTGCATACGTTTCTGTGCAGGAGCTAGGTAGTGACCCTTCTTTGTAATTCCATTTTATTCATATATTAGACGTCTTCACGCAAGCATACATACCCCGAGATCCCTGTCTATTTCATCTTATTATAGTCACTGCTCGGTACCTATAGCCACTTTTACTTTCCATTGCTGCCCATCCTTCTTTATACTACGCCCGCTACGACTCTTATTTCCTCAATGGCCACCTGCGCTACATTTATTTTCCTTCCTAACACTTCTATTTTTATTTCTTTTTGTTTATTACAAACACTGGACACAATACAAAAATGCCTTCTAAGGGAAGGGGGGATAAAAAAATTATTTTTTAATGTTACTTTATACTATAGATTTATACTCTATTACTATAAACCTAATTTAATATTTAAAATCAACAATTAAAACTTTTTGAGTTAAACCATTAACCTCTCTTATTTTAATGTAGAGTTCTTAATAGATACAGAAATAAGTCTATCCTTCTTTTAAAATCTGTAAATTATGGAAAAAAAGAGGTTCTATTCCATTTTGTAGTTATACGATGTGTGTACAATAAATACCCAGACTAAAATTATTACAGAAAAACGTTTGATTTTATCGGTAATGTTATTATACCAAAATAAACTAGCGATTATGATCATTATTTTAGTATATAATAATAATTATTATCTCAAATCAGTCATTGACAATACGCGTTCAAAGATGACCGTTTTGTATGAAATCACGATTACACAATGGATAATATTACGGAGCAACTCGTGTGTATCAAATTTTGTATCAAAATTAGTAAAAATGCTACGGAAACTTTTGAATTGATTAAATTGGCTTTTGGAGATATTTCTCTAAGCCGTTGTGTAATTTTTAAATGGTTCAAAAGTTTTAAAGAAGGTCGGATATCCATTGAAGATGACCATTGTCCTGGGCGTCCACTCTTGTTTGAAACAAAATTAGATATGACCGACGATTAACTGTCAGAGAAGTAGCCAATGAAGTTGGTATATCAATTGGTACTTGTCATTTGATTTTATCAGATGATTGGATATCCGCAAAATTAGTGCCAAAATTGTTAACCGAGGAGTAAATGAAACATCGCATTGAAGTTTGTTTGGAACTAAAAAATCGGATTTCTAATGACCCAAATTTTATAAAATCAATTATTACGGGTGATGAAACATGTGTATATGGATATGATCCCGAAACCAAAGTTCAGTCGTTGTAATGGAAGACTGCAAAGTCACCTCGTCCAAAAATATGTCCTCAAGTCCGGTCAAACATTAAAACAATGGCTCATTGTTTTTTTTTATTTTTCTGGTTTAGTCAATTATGAGTTTGTACATACAGGTCAGACAGTAAATCAAGTGTTTTATCACAAGTACTAGAAAGATTAAGAGAAAAAGTAAAAGGCCAGAAGCGTGGAAATCAAAGTAGTAGTTTTTGCACCATGACAATGCACCAGCGCATTCAGCACTTTCCATTCGTGAATTTTTGGCATTCAAAAATATACCAGTGGTACCTCACCCACCATATTTACTTTACTTATCTCCCTGTGATTTTTTTTTTGTTTCCAAGACTAAAACGTACCCTCAAAGGTCAAAGATTCGAGGACGTCAACGAAACTATCTAGAACGCGACACAAGAGCTAAAAGTTATAACTATGGAAGACATTCAAAGGTGTTTCAAAAAGTGGCAAGACGTTGGAAACAATGTATCGAAGCTAAAGGACACTATTTTGAAAGTGATCCATTTAAATAAATTGTATGATTAAAATATAATTTTTAATAAATTTTGTCTGGGTATTTATTGAACACACCTTGTAGGTATGCAAAAATCTCGCAAAAACTAGCGACGGAACTGATCTCAATTTGTCACAAATATGCCGTGTCCTCGACATTCAGTGACCCTATTGCTCTGTAGTATTTTATAAATGGAAAATGAAAATACAAAACTATATAAAAGTTTAAAACGTTTTTAAATACTTGTTGTATGCTAAAAATTCTTAATTATATGACAATTACCTTTCTCCAAAAATTCTGATATGTTTTTGAGTTCCGATTCATTTTGTTTGACTAAATGTAAAAAAAATAATGTTAATAAAACCAGACTATTTATAAACTACACTTTTTTTTTAATTCCATAACCCCACTCTGCTGGTTTTTTTAATGGAAAATAAAAAATTGTAGCATAGTGGGATTGCGGCACAGTGGAAGCAAGTATAGATGATATCCAATAATAATTAAAAACACTAACACAAAAAACATTTCTTTGTAAATCTGTAGATAATGTTTACATTTTTAGAATAAATTAATGAATTATTCCATAAGCAACATGAACTCTATTTCCTGACCATTAAATTTTATGATTTAAAACATATATTTTTTAATATAAAATATACACTTATAATTATAAATATAGTACATTACAGTATTTAAATTTAGTATGAAATTTATATTTAATTATCTAGCATTATGTTTTTTATGAAGAGTTTATAAAAAATTATATATGGTTGTATACAGAGTGATTCTTTTAATATTAGCTAGATTTCTTTTAAGATATTGATTATATTAAGGAAATTCTTTTTAATATTTTTTAATTTTATTTATTTCTTGTTTTTAAATTATTAATTTTTTTTTATTTATCCCTTATACTTTATAAGGGTGTCAACTCTATTATTTTTAAAAGACCACATACATATTTAACTAGCTAACAAAATAAAAAATGATTTAATAAAAAAAATGACTGATCGAAAATAGAATGGAAAATATAGAATGGAGAAAAAACGTAGCAGAGTATTGCGTAATGATAAGAATAACATTAACCAACTCCATTCTATTTTAAAATGGTTCTAACTTACGAAATTTTGTGTGAAAATTTGTCATCAACCAATATTATTTTTAATTAGATAATTTTTATTTGATAAGTTGGATAAATGTATATTTTGCCATCTTGTGACGTAAAAGAATTACAATTATGAAAATCTAACAGTTGTTATATAAATTATGTAATTTATTGGTTAACAATTCATAATTAAGAGTAACTGCTAAAAAATTGGTAATAAAATGTTATTGTCTGAGAGGTGAGATATTTCGTTGTAAATCAAAACCACTTTTTGAATATTACAATTCAGTAATAACTTAATTAAATGGTCCTTAGTAATTTAATAGTACATTTTCCGTTTATAATTTCAATTATATTATATTACTATAATATATATTTCATTATATATTGTCATCGAGATAAGTAATCATCCAGCTGACCACTACAATACTTGTTAACAATTCAACCGATCCCAGGTGTCTGTTGAATATATGTGCTCTATCGTCAGCGTTGTTCCCCAACCGGTTCAATATGTGTTCGTCGCCGTCGAATGGCCTGACCATTTTGCTAAAATGGTTTTCGTCAAACAATCTATCTCTCTCTCAGGCCACCTGCATGTCATTTTTTGTTTATACAATTAAAATTGTAATGGCTGCTTATAAAATCATTTGTTGACTACGTATCATTTTGATTCTGATCATTGGATAACTTGTACAACATTTACCTGCCCTTTTTTTTATTTTGTGTATTCATTTTTTCTATGCCCGTGTATTGTCAAAAAGTTTTCTTTGAAACTTGAACTTTAATTAATTTAGTACACTTAAATTATTTTAATATGATTACTCTATTCTACTTACACTTATTGGCACATTTTACTCATTTAACACTCATATATTATTTATTTTAAAATATCATTTTCTTTTCCATATGAGTGCGTTAACTATTTTGTAATTTAAAGTGTAATAAGATCTCACATGTATTTGATTAATTGAGACGTACTTTGTAGTCTTAAGGATCGGAATAAAAACCAACATTCCTATTAACCGATGTTTGATCATTATTGCAATGATAACAATTTTATTATATTCAATAGAATAAAATACAGTTGCAGTCTCCTTGGCCCAATAGACATAGTCAATCAAGCAGTATCATAGTTTATTCTTCTTCCTCATGTTAATTCTATTTCATTTATCCTTTATATTATTTATTAATTTGTGATATTTTTAAACTTGATTTGAAACATTTTAATAAAATAATTTGTTATCTTGTTTTTTATTATTTTGAACATTTATAACAAATGTATTAGATATTATCTCATTGTACTTAAGGCATAATCATTTTATTTTAATTTAAATTTGTTATTATTTGCAAAGTTTAATTATTACATAAAATAAATATCGTTCATTTTACTAGTCAACTAGATTTTTATTATTTTTTCTCTGCAGTACTTCGTAAATAGACCATTAGAACAATTTAAAAACATCAGTTATGTTATTTACATTTAATTTCTATTATGCTTCGGTCTGGTAAAACCTCGGCTAGTGGTGAATTCAACTTAGTTGGATTGTTGTGTCTTTATTGGTGAAAAGATTACGGCCAAAAGCTGGTGAACATCGCAATCTAATTAAGAAAATGACTGGTTCATAATAATAATTTTTGAAATAAAAAATTTTGTTCAATATTTGAGAAGTTAATAAAATGTTTAAATAAATATTGGAAAAAAGCCGCGATAGAGTAATGATAAACATAATATAACCCGCACTTCACTTCCTTCTATATATTAATATTGTTATCAACCAATATTTTTTTTTTATAAGCTAGTTAAATATGTCTGATGCCATTAAAATAAAAATTAAAGTTATAATAAAAGTTATAAATGATGAATTAAAAAAATATTATAATTAATTAATCGAGAAATTTATAAAACTAAAAAATTCCATAAAGGATTTACTTAATATAATTATTATTTTAAGAGAAGTCATGTAGATTAGAGTGGCTATTAAAAGAATCTTTCGTTACTTCAATTTATTATAAGCCATTGATAGCTAGAACATTTTTTTTGGAAAGACAGCCCCCTTCCTTTTAATATATTTATTGGATTGATTTTAAAAGCTACAAAATATTTAACACTCACAAATAAAACATTTTTATATTTTTTTGTAAAAGGGGGTTATATGGGGTCCATACTCCCACCCTTCTATAGTACTATACTGTCTAAAATATGGATAAGATAATATAAAAAAATTATTTTTCATGAAATTAAAAACGAAAAACGATGGTTTTTTACATCAATATAATATTATTTGTTCAACTTATGGTGCCGTTTATACATAGAAAAAAAGTCGTCGGGATAAATAATTTTTTAGCTTCGATGCGAAGCTGAGAAGGTATTGGTTATTGGTTTACTATGATGTGTTTTTTTTTTGTGTCTGTTACCACTTTTTCTCAGCTCTCACCGAACGGATTTCTTTCAACGTTACGTCAAAAGATCACAAATCGTATCTAGTCGAAGTCATTACCCTTCAAAATTGAAAAAATTTCCCTCGTTCCCCGTAAATGGGGGAAACCTCCAAAAAAATTACAAATTTAAAAATCGCTAATTTTCGAAATTTTTTCAATTTTTTTTACTAAAAACTGCCGTAACTTTTTCAAAAATGAACATATGAATATAATTTTTTTTTATATAGATGCTTGATGTCTTTACCTATCATTTGGTATATTTTTTTTGTAAATCTGACACTTAACCTGCCCACAGGGGGGGATTTAAAATGACAACTTTTTCACAAAAAATTAACTTTTTCAACTTAACTTTTGAAAATGTTCCGGAAGGTCTGACACTTTTATATATATCTTAAATTAAAGCTAATGTAATGTACTTTAATTTGAAAAAAAAAAATTTGACCTCTGGACTTGTCTTCATGGTGAAAACGGCTACCGAATGCTATTTTTGTGTGAAAATTTTCGATTTTATAATTTACATTTTTTACTTTAAAGTGCTATAACTTTTTAAAAAATGTATGGATCAATACAATTTTTTCATGAGAAGTAGTATTTATATACATCTTTCATTGAATATATATTTTTTTTAAATCAGACTACTTCCCTATATATGGGGGGGCTTGAAATATAAAATATGCATATAGAAAGTAGAACTTTTTCAACTTAACTTTTAAAAATGTTCCGGAAGGTCTGACACTTATATATATATCTTAAATTAAAGCTAATGTAATATACTTTAATTTGAAAAAAAAAAAATTTGAGCTCTGGACTTGTCTTCGTGGTGAAAGTTGACATCAAAGTTAATAAAAAATTATTAAAAGAATCGATATTGATGTGCTTATTACCTATGTGTCTCAATATATTAAGTAGTATTTCTACAAAATTTCAAGTTTTAATATTTATTTTTTCACTAAGAAATTGAATTGAAGCTTCCGATTCAATTGGACTATATTCTTAATTATCACCTTTTTTGTTAATGTAATTTGAAGCAAATATAAAATAACTATATTTAACTATCTTATCAAAATTTTCATAATAAGTTAATGTATTTCAAACATTAATTTATTATGAAATTTTTCTTTTGAAAACTTACTATTAAGAACTTCTTGTGGTATTGGTATACTAATCATCTTAATGCTTGTGTTGAAATGGAAGCCTAATTTGTAATATTTATCTGTAATAATCTTCTTAAATTCATCATCAATTTTTTCATTCAAATCTTTAAAATAATACAATTCATTTTCTATATTGTGTACTGTCTTCCAATCATGCAATATTGGATAAAAATCCTTATTTTTAAATAAGCATTCCCTTTTACGTTTGCCTTTAATTTCTTTATTTATATATTCTATCTTTACATTAAAAATATTTTTAATATTTAATAATATTATTTCACAATTCTTTGGATTATCCTGTGACGGAGATTCATGAACAATAGTATTTTTAATTTGTTGTAAACTTGACAAAAAATCATATAATATATAATCATCTTTTGTTTTGTTTGGTCGCCTATGATATAACGCATCTACTGCAATCAATGATTCTTTTATGACTGTTCCCAATAATGTAACTTTTTTAATAATTTCCAATAAATGTATGATACATTGATAGGGATTATTATTGTTTTCTAGAATTGTTTTACATATGTTTTGATAATCATTGACCATTAAGAATATTTGTCTTAAATCTTGAGCGTATAGACAACTAAGGAATAAAGCAGCGCAACGTATTTTACCATTGCTTTTTGATTTATTGGAAATGATATTAATTTTATTTAAGTAACAATATGTATTAGCATATCGCACTTTCTGTAAATTAGATAAATTTTTCCAAAAATTGTTTTCACAAAACTTATTAATGATTGCTGTTTTTCTTAGCGTATTATTATACGCTTCAATAAACAAAATTGTGTGAATCAAAAAAACGCAAATTTCGGATAACTTAATTGAAAACATTTTTAAGAATAGTAACCAAAAACAATAAAATAAAAAAATACATATATTTTTTACTAAAAAATAATCAAATCTTTTCGTATTAGCTAAAATTGTGTAGAAAAATACACTAAATAATTGAATTATATTAACTGTTACAAAAAAAATCTGTTAAAACTTAAAACAAATGTCAGTATTGTATTATTACATTTTTATTTATTTAGGTGTTATTTTAAATATATGACTTATGTACTGTTAATAAAGAGTTAGTTGCCTTAAACTCTTTATTTTTAAATAGAAAAAAAATAAATCAAACAAAATTCTTCTAATATTTAAAATTAACATTTTCATTAATTTTGGCAGGTACTCTATTTTATATTTAAAATTTTAATATAAATCTGAGTGAATGAAGAATTTACTTAAGTATTTTTTTTATTTAAATCCTTAAATTTTCTTAGTACTGAATTTATTTTTCTTTTTTTGTGTTTAAAATGTTTTTAATTTTGTATATTTACTATAGTCATGATAAAAAGGTTAATCTCCCTTCCAAATGAATTCAATATAAAATTGTCTTTTTGCACATTTTCTTTTCAATTTCAATTTTCAACTCTATTAGTCTATAAAAAATGTACTACTAGGCAATTTTTTATATTAGAATACCATTGCTACGTTCCCTTGTTCTAGGCACCCGGACTCTTGTCTCCAAAGATCCTTAGTCGACAGGTGACCCAGCCTCCCGATTCGCTGTGCTACAGTGTCGGTGTGATCAGACTCTATCGGTCTACGAAACGTCGGCACGAGCGTAGTTTCCCTAGCTCGGGGAATCGGTCGCGTCCTCAAGTTGCGGATAGAGGAACGGCCTGCAGATATGCAGGTTAGCCACGAAATAAGCAGCCTATTCAATTGGACTGACGAATAAGCGGTTGCGGACAGCGAGCTCCTCGTTCGCTCGTTAATCCTGCAGATATGCAGGGTAGCCGTGAGATAGGCCTCTCCTAGAGTAGGCGAATAAACGGTAGCGATCGAGGATAATTGTATAACGGGCGGGTGGGTCCGATAGCCTGATAAGACGACCACCTAGGTGAAGGAAATACCAAAAACAAATCCCCTGGTGGCAGGTAAAACGCAATTTAGAATTTACCTTAAATTCAACAATGGAAGGAAACCATGGTAAAAAATAAGTTACGGTGCCAGGTGGGTCGGAAACCCCAGGGCCGGCTGAGAAGGGTGTCTCTACAAGACTGACCCGGTCGTTATCTAGAGTCTGTACCAAAACCGTGGGATTGGTGAGACAGAGTCCAGGAGGCGTTCGCGCCCAAATTACTGTCGCAAGATGAGTCAAGCAGGCATCCGCCGGTGACATTTGGGTCGCTGAGGTTACTGCTGGTGATTTTGCCAACACCGAGGATATGGTGGAGGATTGGTTGGACGTGCGGGATCGTTTCCGTGACGATATGCCGCTGACTCGATCGGAGTTTAGCCACCGGGTCAACTTGCGCCAGTGCATGGAGGCCGAGAAATCAGTGCAGGGGAACCTTGACGATGGATGTCCTGATTTGGAACGTAAACCCTAGTCGGGACTCCAAATAGTCTCACTCAAGGGCCCACGCCTCGCACCATAAGAGGGTTGGATTTATTTTATATAGGTTTATATGGCGAACGTTGTTCATGAACACCTTCGGAACGTATGAAACATCGAACGGACAACCGTTTAGAACAATAAAAAACGTTCGTTCACAACGGATGATAGAAACCATCCGTTAGCGAACGGTGGATCGAACGGACGGTTCATTAATAACAATAGAAATGTTTGACCCTTACACCTGCCTTTTAGACAAACATATTTACCTAAAATATAATTTTGAATTAAAATTGTTTTAATTAAATAAATTCATTAAACAAATCAATTATTCGTAGAAGTAGCTATAATCGGAAATAGNCCAATCTGATATATATATATATATATCAATATATCAACTGATCATTAAATATTATTATTAAAAATTGTTAGGTATATTTATGTATGTATTTTATGTTATCATATTTATTTATATAATAAGTTGTTATTTTAACATTTATTTTTTATATTGTATAACATTAAATTTATACTTAAATTTTATGGGCCTCTCACATAAAATTCGAGGTCAAATATACCGTACCTCTTTGAAGAACTATACTTTTAATAATTAACGCAAATTATATTTTAAATATCAAGTGAATATATATATTATTTACTTATAAAAGTATTTATTTATTAAATGCAGAATGCCTTTAAAGATGCATTCTTTAAATTCATTCGTAAAATACGATTAAAGATGCTTTTTAAAATTCATTTATAAAATGCGTTACAAAATTATTTCAAGGTAACTTACAACGCATCAATGATACATAATACTTGTTTACTATCTCATTAAGTGCAGTAAAACCTTTTTTGAGATAATTGAGTAATAAAAACAAAACTGTTATCTGTTTTCTGTATCTGTTATCTGTAAAAATCACATAATTTAATACAATTCCCATGATAAATGCAACAATAAAATACCTTGTATAAATTTATATTAAAAACAAAAAATTGAGTTATACATTCTACATAGCTATTTAATTGTTTCACGTTTTTTTTTAAAATTAAGTTTATTATTATGGATCAATAATTGATCCTTAACTTAAGAATTATTCTTCAGTTATAGTAATTTTTTTGTTAATAACATAAGTATATATTTTAATTACTTAATAAAATATAAACTGATATAGCTTGTAAATTTAATACACAGGAAGAAAATAAATATCATAAAATATGGTAGTAATTAATGAATGATGCTCGGAGGAAATACACAATCTCTAAAGGAAAGTTTATTTCCGAATGACTCCATCAAACATTATTAAGACAAGAGTTACATTTTGGTTGAAATTTTAGCTAATAATTGTTTGGTCTATTTTAGACCCAATTAATAAATAATAAAATTTATAGGTTTATATAGTTATTGGTGTCAACGTGAGTTGAAGTCTGTATAAAACTCATTCATATGTACATTGTAAATATAATCATTTATTTATAGGGGATTTTTACCACGTGCAGAAGAAAGTAATATTTATGTTTTAAACATTACGTTGTCTAAAAAAATTCACACCGAAGCAAAAAGTACAAAATATTAAAATATTATATTCACTATTATAAATTAATTTCCATTTTTCAAATATGTTAAATAAATTGAAACACAATATCACATTAATATTACTCAGTAATATTAATTAAAACTCGTAATACGTGTAACAACTATTTTGTTGGTACTGAACTTTATATAATAAGACGAAAAGCGGGTTATTGTAGCATTCTTGCACCTCGTAACAAACCATCTTTTGAAAATTTACCTTAAGTTTTTTTTGCAAATTATTCATGTATATATATATGTTTACAACTTTTCCAAACAGTGGCGTATTTAGGGGTAGATCGTGGCCTAGGGTGGCATTTTTTAAAATTAAGAACTAAAATCTTATTAAATTTATTATTTATTTATATATAACATAATTTAATAAATTATATTTAATTATTATATTAATTAATCTTAAAATAAATAAATAAAATAAAATTTAATAAAATATATGTAACACTTTATTTTTGAAAATTAAATTATTGTTGTTTTAAAGTGTATTAATAATTATTAATTTAACACGTATGCAATTGTAAATAAATTTTTTTTAGAATTTGTGTAGTTAAATTATTTGTATAGTTTTGTCGAATTACTTAAAATAAATTCATATCAAATAAATTAATTTAGCAAATTATAAATGTATGTGTTAGTAATAAATTAATATTGTCATTAAAAAGTAAACCCAACCTGGAATGTAAATGGTTCGCTATGTTGGGTGTATGTACGAAATTTTTTGATTTCTCAACATTTTTATGAATTAGCTGTACTTTATTTTATATGTTTTGTTTAGAGACTATGATTTTTTTCAACACTTTATTCGACATCTTGTTATTGACTAAATGTATATTAGTATGAGTCATCATTTTTATGAATAAATCACGCCCACATCGATATCGACCATTGCTGAGGTCGTCATCTTTGACTATTAATGAAACTATACTGTCCTTTATTCTAATACTGTGAACACATTGCTTTGAATTCATTAAAACTCATACTATTGGAACAATGATCTACATAAACGTGTTTCAGATATGTTCTATCTTGTTTTTAAAGGATAATCATATCAGTGTTATCTCTTACCAGTTGTTTAGGAATTCTAGAATACGTCTGTATCTTAGGTTAAAACTATCAACGTTATTTTGACACTTTCGGGCAAAAATAAGATTGGTTTTTCACAAATTACATCATTGAATACAAACATAAAGTTTGCTTCTAATTTTTCGAGGGAGGTGCATCTTCACTGTTGGTAAAAATAGCAAATTTTACCACATTATCCATAATTTCATCTAATAAATTATATTTATGCCTATTTATAAAATATGCTGAGTCATACGGAAACTGTCATTTTCGCGGTGTTTTTTTTTAAGAGATAAGTTGCCAGTCAAGACTAAATTGTAAGGAACTGGATTGAAACATGTGTTAATAATTATACTATAATACGTTTTTCAAAATCATGAAAAATAGGTTGGGTTCTATAACTCTACCCTAAAAAAAATATATACAGAGTGGCCCACCACTCACTGACAACTTAAATAACTTTTGATCCAGTTAATATTTTTAGTTGATTTTTTTTTTAAATAATAGTTATACGTTAGGTCTATAGCTATATCTCAATAATTAATTTTTTTACATTTTATTAAAAATATTAATTATTTTTAAATTTTAAATAAAATGTAAAAAAAAAATCTAAGATAGCTATTTTGTAGAGTAGAATTTAAGAAAAATTTTAGTAAAAAAATATCTTATTAATATTCAGTAGTAAATATTCTGTAGCGTTTTGAAGTTTGTGAAAATTTGAATTTTCATGTACTATTTTACGGTATTAAACATTGAAATACGTATTGAGAAAAGGACAGAAGAAAACGCTATCTTTTCAATATACTTTTGAATGAGAGTGATAAGTAATAATTGCCTTATCTAATTTCTTATCATGGTATTAATGCCAAGTTTGTAATGTATACACACTATCATCATATGTATACACAGTAATCATGAAAAGATAGCGTTTTCTTCTGTCCTTTTCTCAATACGTATTTCAATGTTTAATACCGTAAAATAGTACATGAAAATTCAAATTTTCACAAACTTCAAAACGCTACAGAATATTTACTACTGAATATTAATAAGATATTTTTTTACTAAAATTTTTCTTAAATTCTACTCTACAAAATAGCTATCTTAGATTTTTTTTTTACATTTTATTTAAAATTTAAAAATAATTAATATTTTTAATAAAATGTAAAAAAATTAATTATTGAGATATAGCTATAGACCTAACGTATAACTATTATTTAAAAAAAAAATCAACTAAAAATATTAACTGGATCAAAAGTTATTTAAGTTGTCAGTGAGTGGTGGGCCACCCTGTATATATAATTGTCTTTGTGCATATATATTTTTTTCATTTTAATTTTACAGTATTATTACTTTTAAAATAATGTACAACTAGGCGATATTTTTATTTTTAAATACCTTACAAGAAGTAACCATAATAATGAGGCTACCGATTTTCATTAAAATTATATGAATCTATCTTACATTAAATATAAAGTTAAACTTATTTTAAATAGTTTACTTCTTTTAAGTCGTAAAACTGCTCTGAAATATTGTATGAATATAATTTTGATTTTCAATGAATATTTTTATTTATTTAATAATTTATTTCAATATTTATTTATTTTTGTAATATACAAGACACAACATAATCAAACAGAAAAAAAAACAAATAAATATTGAGTACGCCACAGACGGCAATGAGTACTGAATATAAATACAAAATATCCAAATAATTAAATAAGTACAGCATACATAGAAGTTTAAATTATTAACATACAAAACTAATAATTAAAATACATCGCTACACATAGATTTTAACTTGGTTAAATGGTCATTAAAGAAATCAACATTTTTAATTAAATTGCAAAAATGTAGCATTCTATTGACCGGTGGATAATAACTATAATTCTGACGATATGAGTTAACATAAAATAAATTATTAGATCGGAGATGAAAATTAGGAACATTGAAAGGAATTAGACTTAAAATTTCTGGATAATCTACATTATTATTAAGGAGATTATAAATCCAAAAAACATCATTGCATTTTCTTCTGTAAGCAAGGGAAGTTAAACCAAGAGAGATTCGTGATTCATCAATCGACACATTATAATCCCTAGACTTAAAAGAAATGGAGTGTAAAAAACGTCTTTGTATAGATTCTATTCTATTAATTTCACCTATTTTATATGGACACCAAATAATAGATGCATATTCTAAAATTGATCTTACAAAAGAAATGTACAAGGTTTTGATACACAAAATATTATTGAATTCATTACAATTTCTTCTCAAAAAGCCAAGTGTTCGTGACGCTTTATTGTAAATATAATCTATATGGTTAGAAAAAGATAAATCGCTGGATAATATAACTCCTAAATCTTTAATACTATAAACATCAATCAAATTACAACCATCAATCGTATACTGATTAATATTTACATTTTTAGAACGAGTAAATGTTATCTGATGATATTTATTTGTATTAATTACTAATCCATTTTTCTTACACCATAAACTGAATTTATCTAAATCTGATTGTAATTTACCACAATCATCAATTGATTGAATGGTCATAAATAACTTAAGATCATCCGCAAAAAGCAGATAGTTGCAGTGTTGAAAAATTCGACATAAATCATTAATAAAAACGATAAAAAGTAAAGGAGACAAATGGCCACCTTGTGGTACACCTGAAGTAACATTAATTATATTCGAAGTAAAATTACCTATTTTGATTTGTTGATTTCTATTTTTGAGAAAGGAAGAAAACCACGCAAGCATGGGATTACCGACACCCAAAAGTCTTAGCTTTTTTAACAAAATTGAATGATCAACTTTATCGAAAGCTTTTTTGAGATCAGTATACACAGCGTCTACGCGGCCTCCAGAGCTTATATCGGATATTAAAGTAGTGTAAAAAACAAGAAGATTTGTTATAGTTGATTTTGATGAACGTAAGCCATGTTGATTATTAACTAAAATAGGTTGAAATGTATATGCAAGTTTAGGTAGTAATAATTTTTCAAATAACTTTGGTAAGACATTAAGCTTAGATATGGGAAGATAATTAGTTACCTCACTTCTATCACCAGCTTTAAAAATAGGATATATATTAGCTATAAAGCTAAATTTTCAAAGATCTGGAAAACAACCAGATGATAAAGAAAGGGAATAAAGGAAGTGAATCGGCCGGGCAAGAGCACAACAACAATTATTAAGAAATATTTTAGAAATTAAATCAGGTCCAGTTAAAGTGCTATTTTTAAGATGAGAAAGACCTTCATAAATATCTGATAAAGATAAATCACACTTGGAAAAATCAATTTTATCACCTTCGTAATTATCCAAAGACAACGGATCAGTATTATGTGCTGAGAATACTGAACCAAAATATTCACCAAAAATATTAGCAATGTCTCTCATATTATCAAAGCGCGAATTCTCGTACTTCATTACATTAGGTAGTCGGTTTACATTTTTACAATTCTTTATATACTTCCAAAAATATTTAGGATTATTTATTAAACTGTTTTGAACTTTATTTAAATAATCAGAATAGCATTGCTTAGATAAAAATTTACAAGTTGCACGGGTAGATGATAATTCATTATAGATTGACTGTAATCCGTATTTTTTAAATTTTTTTATGCAAATATTTTTTTTTGTGTATAAGGGACTTTAATTCTTTTGAAAACAATAGTGGAAAAGAAGATTTTATTTATAAGAGTAGATTTTAGGCACATTATCATCTAACACTCTAGAGATTAGTTCATAAAACTTACTTAATGCTGAGTTAATTTCATTTAAATTATAAAGACAACACCAATCTACATCATTTAATAAATTAACTAATAAAGGGAAATTAGCATGGTTAAAGTCATTGTAAGCGCACTACATTAACCGACAGACTACTTGAACATTTAAGTATTTAACATTTAACTGTTTGAGCTAAATCAACACTGAGTGAACAGTTGTATAATNTGAGCTAAATCAACGCTGAGTGAACAATTGTATAATTTTTTAATAGTAGAACCAATATATGGTACTGATGCAATTACCAAATTTATTTTGTATTTTCTTAGTGGACTGTATAGAGGGTAAATTTAAATGACAACAGCTAGAAGTAAGTTAACTAAAGATATGATTTTTAATTCTATTCTTACAAGTAAATAATTTTCTTTTTGACAACAACTAGGTAAATAACTACATTTATGACAACAAGGTTACTTTATGATTACAAGTGAAATAGTTGATACGTACACTAGAAACAACATGCATTTACAAAATGATTACTAAACTATTGTTTCAACCCAATCATACAATCAAAAATCAAGTAGATTAATAGACTTATAAACTAGTAACAAATTACAATCTGATATTGAGTTTTTAAGCAACATGTGTAAATATATGTGACAATATATTAAATATACATAACATGTTTAAAAGTATGCATTACAACTAAATATTTTAATATAATGTTTTAAAATTAATGAATTGTCAGCTCAAAGAATTGATACTCATTTGATTTCAAGGTATAAGCTAATTCTAAACTACATGTACAAAAAAAATAAAAACTAATAGGAGCAATTTATCAATAACTATGTCATATAAGGTACCAAAATGAGATCCATTACAAATTTTTAATTTTGTGAGTTTTAGTGTGATGGTTTAATTTGAGAAACTAGATAGTTTCTGAGAAGACAAAATAAGTTTAAGTTGAGGGATTACAAATGTGAGTAAAGACAAAATTGGTGAACAAAAATTTGAATTTAGCGACTGATCAACAATGAATTTTAATAATTATAGGTTGTTTTACATGACATATTGTCAATAAGTAAAACAAATTTGAGATTCAACTGGATAAAGTTTTACCACCCACCTCCAAGAAGTCTTAGAACTCTAGTGACTGATTTCAACACTAATTTTAGATTTTGACTTGTCTGCTTAATGTACTATTACAATATCTCTTGATATGACAACAACAAATGTGTAATAATTATCTTATATTACCAATAAACCAATATTTAATAAGAAAGTTGAAATCAACCACGAGGTTTCTAAAACTTGATTTAAGAATTTAAGTTATGAAATAATTAAAATATTTAAATATTAAAAATAAGCAAAGTTTCCTACAAATTACAATAATAATGTGAATTACCGTTACAAATTTGTCAACAATATGACAGCGATAAAAGTCCAAGAAAATTTAACAATTAAATTTTAAAAACACAATGGCGACTGTTTACGAATCGAAATCTTCACCAACGACAAGTGGACAGCTTGGCAATCCAAAAACGAATGTCGAGAGTAGATTTTTAAGCGCATAACCGCTACTCCGGCCGACTCATTTGACCAGTGATAAGAGAAGTAACGGGTGACCATTCAGTGTGACCACAATTTAAAGATAAACTTTGCTGAGCGCAAACAGTCATAATACCATGTATTATTCTTATATCTTGAATTATAACTATCATAATTGTATACATTACTAATTAATAATGATGGATGATACCGATCGGGAGAAACTAAGTTATCATTAGAACGAGATACCAGAGTTGAATTATTATTAATAAAAACTAAATCTAAAGAATTATTAAAGTCGTTTAACACAGTGTTATTTTGATATAAATTTAAAAACGAAAATATGTTAATGATTATATTAGCACCTGGTAGATTATGACCAGAATATATAAGACCAGTATCATCACATGAAAATTTTACACCAGGTAAATTGTAATCACCGGCTAATATAAAGTGAGTATTATTAGTCATAAAGTAACTGGACAAAGAGTCTACTGCTTCCACGTGAGCTTCATACAAATTAGGAGGACTAGAAGGGGGAATATAACAAGTACCTAAAAAAAATTTATGACTATTCCCTACTATAACTAATACAAAAATTTGTTCAACATTTATAACTGTTATTGATAATATTTCAGCATTAAAGAGTTTGTGTACACAGATAGCTACACCACCACCTCGATTGTGCGTACTAGTACTCATACGCCGGTCATATCTAAATACATTATAGTTATCAAAACCTAGTTCAGAATCAGAAATAGAACCATTTAACCAAGTTTCAGTTAACAAAAAATAATCAACATTAATAATTGGAATAATAGTTTTGAGATTGTGAATTTTAGTTCGCAAACTTCTTAAATATTGATATAAACCAGTGAAAGTTTTTTTCTTATTAACAACATTTTTTTTTTTTACTATTTATGAAACAATTAAAATACGATAAACTATGATTAGACAAAGAATAAAAATTATGAAATTGATCATTATAACATATAGAATTATAAAAAGGATTAATTAGTTTTTTGGACATATAGTAGGTACACCTTTGACAAATTTTATAATCAAATTTGATTCGCCTTTTAAACGTTTACGGTTAAGTTCATCTTTCAGATTCCTTATATGAATTCTTTGATTGTAAGTTAAATCAGCATTGTCATAAACTTTTTCCCATTTTTTAATTGCTCGAAGTTTAAATTTATTTTTTAATAGCTTAGAAATATCAGCTATAGAATCGCATTCGACAAATATTGGTCTAATTCTGTTATGATGGGGTTTGCCCAGACGTTTTATGCTATTTACTTTTAAATCCAAAAAAATAANGATGGGGTTTGCCCAGACGTTTTACGCTATTTACTTTTAAATCCAAAGAAATATCTTTTATTAAATCACTAACGATTTTACAAGAGGATTCTAAAGTTTCATTAGGTGTTTCAATAATATTATAAAAAATTACAATTTTTTTGTTTTAAAACCCTATTTTGAGCCTCGGTAATTATTTCCTCGGAAGATATCGGATTAAAAATCGGACTATTCGTCGATTCTAACAACGAAATTTTTTCACGTAATAAGTTTATATCAATTTTTAAGGCTTTGTTTTCTTCCCATAACATGTTTAAAGATTTTATCATACCTTCTAACGAAGAATTAAGATTGCTAAGTTTAGTCTCATAATTAATTAGCTTTTCATTTAACGTTTTGTTTTGGATATCTTGAGACGAATTCATTGATTTGAATTTTTTCATAACGTCAGATAAATTATATTCAACATGTAGTGAACTTGATTAACACTTTTTTAACTGGAGTATCAACTTTATTCATGTTAGGCACCGTAAAAATAATGAAAGCAATTCAAAAAATAAATTATGTAACAAACTAATAAGTTCTACGAACTATATGTTATCTGCACATCTAACTGTACTGTACAGTTTTAAGTATTAAGGACTTTGAGTATTACTTTAAGGAGTATATTACAGTGTTAAGGACTTTATAATATAACAAAAGGTACCTCTTCCTTTTAGTATAATTATATATATATATATATATATATATATATTAGGGAATCCCTTATTTTGAAAATTCTTCAGGCTCACCCCCCAAATTTGTGTGTATACATATAAAAAGTGGCCACAAAAAATTTCAGGCCGATTAGATAAGCTAAACCCGTGCCGACTTGGGGTTGAAAATCGGCCAAAAGAGGTACTTTTTTAGTTTTTAGCAATTAACTCGTAAATTAGCGCTCTCACAAAAAAATATATAAAAACTAAATTTTAGATCTAATTGTTTTGTATAAATTAAGTCCTTAATAAAATGATGTATTTGTTTGACTTAAACGCATAATTATACTTGCTTCTCAATATTATTATATAAATAAAAAAAAAATTACTACATAAAATACAAAATGTTAAATTCAAAATAATTCACAAATTATAACAAAAATATACATTAAAAACTATGTTTTAATGTTTCTTTGTTGCAATTAGGATATAATTTTTTATGCTCTTGGACACAACCTAAAAGTAACTCAGCTTTTTCATCGTTTACAGTTAAACTTCCATGAAAACCTTCCATTAGCTTAACCGCTCTTTCTGCAGTCATTTACTACTTTAAGTGAACATAGAATTTCTTTTCCGTGTAAATAAAAATCATCAGTATTCCAATTATGAGATGGACCGGCTACTTGATATTCACTAAGCCTTTCTGTTTCCCTAATCTTACGCTTTTTAGATTTCTCTTCTTTCTCTTGTAATTTTTGGTCGATGCCACTTAGACAACCAATTCGACCAGGAAGTCTTTGGTTTATTAAAAATTGTTTATCGGCAATTACCTTAATCAAATTTAAAGCATCGGCGTGAGCGATATCAAACAAATTATCAAAATTATTAATAAACTCAGTTTCTTTTGCTCTAAACGTTTCTCCAATTTTTTGAGAATTCTTTTGTAAAATGCGCCACTTGTCATAAAAATTAACCAACTTATTTACACAGTGGTGAAATGATCGAGTAGGAATTCGAGCTTTTTCCCAGAAAATATTACACTCGCGAATAGTTAATGCTGCACTTACTGTTATAGTAAGATTAACAATTCTTAGGTTATAAAAAAAAAACTTTTAGAACTTGCCCAATGGATGGAAGTTTTGAACCTAAAATTTGAGTAATTAAAGACCCTATTAAAAATATTTTATTATCATTTCGTAATACTACGGACATTTTTACGTACTAAAACACTAAAAGAAAAACACAATAGGAAGCAGTTCAACTTAATACGCGACTAAAGTGGTATAAGTATGAGTTCACTATATCTATTGCTACGATTTGTAATAAATTTATATAAACCCAACCCAACCAGAGTTATTTATAATTCAAAAATAATAACAATACATTAATCCAGTCATACCATTGTATTATCGCCGTACTTGTACGATAAGTGATGTAATGTACCAAATGATAACTAACAGAATCTAACAATAAAATTCATATATTAAGTAAAAATCGTAATATGATCGAGTTTTTTCAGCTATAGCAATAAAACGATCGGTATAATGAAATTTGTACTTCTTACCGGTATTTCTTAAAATTTAATTTTAAACAATTTTTGTATGAAACATTAGGTCGTATCACATATATGATGAAATATTGGTAAATATGCTAATTTCGGCAATTTTACGAAATATTATGTATTTTGACATTTTTCTAGAAAACTAATGGATTTAAAAGAAAAATTGTAAGGACTTAATTTATACAAAACAATTAGATCTACAAATTAGTTTTAATATTTTTTTTGTGAGAGCGCTAATTTACGAGTTAATTGCTAAAAACTAAAAAAGTACTCCTTTTGGCCCATTTTCAACCACAAGTCGGCACGGGTTTAACTTATCTGATCGGCCTGAAATATTTGTAGCCCCTTTTTATTTGTATGCACAAAAATTTGGGGGGTGAGCCCGAAGAATTTCCAAAATTTTCAAAACAAGGGACACCCTAATATATATACAGAGTGATTTTTTTTTCATAACCCACTCAATTATTTACAGAATATATTTAAACATTTTTTTTTGGTTATCTTTAGTTACACATTATTCTTGAATTATTAACTATGTAATACTTTTTAAGTTCATCCCTTATGTCTTGTAAGGGGGCAACTTTGTTTTTTTAAGGGAAACACATATTTTTAATTTAATAAAATGTTTGAGTTTTTAATTTAATAGTCAATAGAATTTGAATTTTTAATATAACTTTATTCGTTTATTAGATATAAACATTTAAAGTTTCAAATTTTTTAAGTTAATATACATGTATAAATCACAATGTACTACAAATACAGGTAGCAAAATGGCCTTACTACCATTGATAATAACAATGCTGTGTACCTGCGAATATTGATGTCATAAAAAATCAATTAGCTACCTGTTAGCTTCTATCCTATCTTGAACGTCTTTTGCACTGCTCACCAACTACATTGTCGCCTTATGATTAGAATTGTGCTTAATAATTTCCGATACTGGGTAGTAAAATTTGTTGACCCCTACTCTAAAGGCAACCCGTGTTGTCGCCATCGGACCGCCGGACGTTTTATCGGAAATTAACTATCATCGGAACTAGTATGCTAATTTTCGTTCGTAGGCGAGTGTCCGTTAATGAATAATGAGTGTATAATGTGATTATTTTGTATTACGGCGTCGGTTGAGCCTGCCTTATACTCCATAACCATTCGGGGCTGGTAACGTATCATTTTATTGATTAATGTTTTGAGACAGAATTTTTTTTTTAGTGCGCCATGCCATTTTTTATTTAGGTTCCTCAACATGGCAGGCGTGTTCCAATATCACCTGTCATGTTATGTATATATATATATATATATATATTAGCTTCGACGCAAAGCTGGGAAGGTATTTATTTTGCTATGATGTGTTTTTTTTTGTGTCTGTTTACACTTTTTCTCAGCTCTCACCGAACCGATTTTTTTCAACGATACGTCAAAAGGTCACAAATTGTATCTAGTCGAAAACATTACCCTCAAAAATTAAAAAGAATTCCCTCGTTACCCGTAAAAGGGGGAAATCTCCAAAAAAATTACAAATTTAAAAATTGCTAATTTTCGAATTTTTTTTACTTAAAACTGTCATAACTTTTTTAAAAATGAACATATCAATATAATTTATTTTTTATAGATACTTGATATCTTTACCTACCATATGGTATATATTTTTTATAAATTTAACCCTTTACCTGCCCACAGGGGGGATTTAAAATGATAACATTTTCACAAAAAATTAACCTTTTAAACTTAACTTTTGAAAGTGTTCCGAAAGGTCTGACACTTTTATATATATCTTAAATTAAAGCTTATGTGATATAATTTAATATTAAAAAATAAAATTTCGGACTTTATTTTGTCTTCATGGTGAAAATAGCTACTGTATTCAAAAATATGCTATTTTTGTGTTAAAATTCTTGGTTTTGTATTTTATTTTATTATAAGGGGATTACACTGATTTTCATAAATATTATATCAATTTATTGACTTAGTATAAAAAGTTAAACATACTTAAATTTTTTTCAGCTTTCACTTGACCGATTATTCTCAACGATACGTCAAAAGATCACAAATCGTATCTAGTTGAAGACATTACCCTCAAAAATTGAAAAATTTTCCCTCGATCCCCTTAAATAGTGAAAATCTTCAAGTAATAACAATTTTTAAAATCGGTAAATTTTGACACTTTTTAAACTTTTTTTTTCTAAAAATTACCATAACTTATTGAAAAATGAAGGAATTAAAATAATTATTTATTATATAAAAACCATAGATATTTTTCATTTATTTGATAAAAATTTTTTGAAAATGTGTCCCTTTATATGCTCAAAGGGGGATTCAAAATAACAACTTCTGCACAAAAATTATAATTTTTCAACTTAGGTTTTGGAAATATTCCGAGGTTCTAACATATTTTAAAATAAAGCTAATGTTATGTACGATAAGTTCAAAAAAAAAAAAAAATTTGTCGAACGACTTATTTTCTATGTGAAATTGTTTGCCGTAGTTAAAAAACATGCAATTTTGATGTTAAAATTTACGATTAAAAGTTTTATTTTTTCAACTTTAAATTACTATAAATTTTCGAAAAATGTATGGATCAATACAATTATTTTTTCATAAACTGTTTATCTTTACTTCTTTCATTTGATATATATTTTTTGAAAATCTAACTTTTGACTTGACCAAAGGGAGGATTCAAAATAACAATTTTTACACACAAATTAAACTTTGTCAACCCAATTTTTTAAAATTTTCCGGAAATATTGATACTTTTATTTAATTTTAAATTAAAGCTTATGTAATATACTATACTATACTATGCTATAATTTCTATTCAAATTATTTATTACGATAAAAATGTATAAAAAACATAATGATTTAAACGAAATAATGATCATTTCCCATAAATTCACTAAAAAAAATAATTATAAAATTTTCTAACTACATATTAATTTAAACAATATTATTTCTTAAATTATCATAAAAAATTAAATTTAATAATATCAATTTCAAATTTGCAAGTTGGGTTAAAAAACAGTTTAAGAGTTCAACATTTTTAAAATATACACTTCCATAAAAATCAACTGTCAAGGAACATAAAAGTAGGTTAAGCATAGAATTTTGAATCGAAATTTTTNTTTTTTTAATAATTTTTATTATATAAATACTCTTTTTTTACTAATTAGTAATTAATTATCTTAAAAGAGAGATGATGAAAAAAATCTAATTGCAAATTTTAAAACATCGCGAAAAAACTGATTTAGAAAAGTATATTTGTAACTAAAAATTTATTTTCTGAAAAGTAATAAGTATTTTTTCATATATTATATTTATAAATCAAAGAAATACTAATTATGATATAATTAAAGAAACGGAAATTGATGTAACTTTGGAATAATCCACCAATTTCTTAAAATTAAACACTATCTACAGATTTGCATCGAAGCGATTCTTATGATAGTGATTTTAATCGCTGTCAGATAACATCTTTATTTGTCCCAACTATGCCAGGCCCAACTGTGCTACCGTTTTTTTCTTTCTTTAGGATATTTTAAGTTCATCCCTCAAATTAGCACTAGACTGTTGTACTAAATATTTAGAATGAAGACTACGTAACATTTTAATGAAATTTGCTCAAATTATAAAAGATTGAGAATTCGTTGAATATGTTAAAGAAAAAATGCGATTCTTGGATACACATAAGTCGAAGTGCTATTGAGAAATTGTGTTGTGATTATTTATGCTATCGTTATGCTACACCGAGTTGTTGTCGGTCTTCTCTCTGCGTCTGCATTGCCGCTGCCATCTTGGCGTTTTTTAGCTACGGCTAGTAGTTTTGGTATTCGTTTTGTTATAAAGTAAAATATTACCTTTGCGATTGATGCACCCTTGTGCGCTTAGTGTATCGCCGTTGGGTCTATATATTTGCTGAGATACATCACAGTACCATTCACAGAATATTGTACACGTTGGTCAACTACTTGCATTCGACTTTAATTGATCCTTTCAATATTCAACATTATCATCAGCCGATAAATATAATGCTTTTTTTAAGACTCACTCACATTTATAATTTATTATTTGTTTATATAAACGCCGTTGTGGCATTAGTATTAAGTGTCCCCCTATCCACATTGGTGTATATAAGATTTTATGATTCATGTATAATACGTTTAATTGTTATATGTTTTGAAAATTCAATCTACATTCAATCATAAAGTTCACTTACCTTATTCCTTTATCTCGATATAGCCTGACTAAAGACAAAATAAAACAACGAACTTTAAGGAACCCTTGTAAATACTACGGGTCGCTGCGTTCATTCAGCGATGATGGCAAAAAAATTAATGATAATTTAAATAAATTATAAATTTATTTATTAAATCAAATAAAAAATATTCTAAATATTACCTAACAATTTATAAGTTACACAAAAAGTAAATAATCTTCTAAGTATTTAGGAGAGTAAAACGTCTCATTTTTTATTTCAATAACCTCATTGTCTTCATTATTTTTCTCATCATTATAATTTTCATCACCGAAGACTTCATTGTTATGTAATTTCCTATCATTTGTATTATCATTTGGAAAATACAATGGACGATATATGTCTTCATAATTTCCCAATTGCGCTAAAATAAAATATTTAATTATTAAAATTTTTAAATTGATATTTACAGTATGTTATATTCAAAAAATATTTTAATCTTAGCACGTTAAATTTTAATGGATCTGTTATGCGAAGAATTATATAAGTAAATTAGATAATGATGGTAAAAATTTAATATTTATTTTTTTCTTCGTGTCAATATATTATATAATTGGTAAGTACATTGCCATAGAGTATTTTGACATCTTCAATTTGTAATATTATTTTATCACTTAAAATATTATTAACATAAAATATGATGTTATAATTTGTATATGTATGTCATATGTAATAACTATACAAGATCACCAAAACGTATATCCTTTTTGGAAACACAAAATATCGAGTTAAATATAAGTCAAAATTTAATTATTCTACGAAATTATAGTATTGCCTATGTGTAGAGCTTCAATTTAGTCCAATTAATCACATTTAACAATTAATTAAGCTTCCAAGATCTAAATGACATGTTTTTGGTAGTAATCTAAAGAGTAATTTGTGCTAGTAATAGTCGAGTCTTATTACTCTTTTGGGTTACGGCTGACAGTCGATGGGCATACTCATTATTAATGTTATAGAAAAAAAGGTTTATAGTTAAGTCAGTTAGGACCTTAAAGACTTTATTCATTTGTAAAACTAATAAGTGATACGATATCTATACTTAATGTATAAATAGTTTTGGAGTTTAATGCCTTTCTCTTAAAGACTATAGCTCTGGCAGACAAAGTAAAGATTGCAACTAGATATTATTCTAGAATTAGGAACATTAGGTTATATTATACTGATAAGCCTATATGTACTAAGTAGTTAGTTTTGGAGCATAATGCCTTTGTGTAAAAAAACATAAAGAGACTTAAAAAATTGTTTTTATTTTGTTTCTTAACTTAGTGATTATTGTGCAGCATACTTTCAAAACGTCAGTGCCGAGAAATATTAGTCCACCACAGTTAAGCCTTGATATAATTTTTATTTAGATATAAATATTTTATATCTTGTTTAAGCTACGCCAGAAAAAGCTTTAAAAAATATTATTATACTAGGCTTCGCCTAGATGGGACTACGTCCAGGACCTTCGAGCTGTCCTTATGGATAGGCCACTGACTCCGGTAGGAGTACTCGGCTAAGCCGATAATGATATATGATGTGTAAAAAACGTAAAAAACTTAAAAAGCAGTTTACCGAAAAATTTGTTCCATTTGTAAATTAAATAATAATATGACTATAGAACACTTAGGTGTATTCACTATTATACTTTATAATAATCTACTAATTATTATTCAAAACAACAGATAGACAAAAGAAAACTTAATAATTATTAAAAACAATCTTTAAATGCCGTGTTATTAGTAAAAACTACATAAGCTAACATAAAATTTAAACAAAATTAAGATGTGCATAGCAAAATTATATTTTTCTGCAAACTATATGAATGGACTTAAATGGTCATATCTCGATCAAAAATTAACAGGTTTTAACGAAATTTTTCAGGGTACCTTTGAAATGCTTCTGGACAGTGTTAATAAAAAATTCAAGGATTAAATTGAAAAATGCTGACGGCAATCAGCATTTTTGATAAAATTTATAAACGCTCATGTGTGCTAACAATTTTTTTCTTATCTTCGCGAATATTTTCCTAGAATAACATCGTTGATCTCTTTCATTAAAAAAAAAAAACAAAATTGAAAATCAGAAATCATTAAGTAATATAATAAAAATGGAGGTTAAAAGTGTTGATTTTAATAATCAAGNGAAATCATTAAGTAATATAATAAAAATGGAGGTTAAAAGTGTTGATTTTAATAATCAAGACTTAGCAAGAAGGGAGTGTTTAAATTTTCTACAAAAAAAATTCTGTTATAAATAAAGGGGGTTTAGGAAAAAATGAAAAACATTCACGACTCATAAATGACTTCGATAGCTTTTCAGTTAAAAATAATATTGACTTAGTTAAACAATTATCTGGTTATTCCATTCAAAATAATGATAGGTTACTAGGGGTATATAAGAGAATTTTTTCTAGACGGGGTGTCAGTATGTGTTTAGCGTTGATAATGGTAACATTGTTTCCGAAATACTTATCCGCGACTTTTCATTAATTTTTTGTGGCTTTGAGTTGATATATTTTTAATATTTTTTAGTTTTTTAAATTAATAATATTTTTAATATAGTTTTAATTTTACGTTAAGTAATGTTTTCCAACATTGACAAATTTTTCTATGTTTTATTATATAATTAGATTCATAAAATACTCGCTGCGGGTACTATCTAGCGGAATAATATATAACAATATTTTATATAATTCCGCTACGTCATATAACGAACATAATATAAATAGTTTATAAATAGATAGCGCCTACGTCACTAGTGCATTTGAGAAACGGAAAGGTTTGACGAAAGGTATGGATATAAATATGACAGACCAGATAGATTAGCATCAAGTGGGTAGCGGTGGTGCTATAGTAGGGGAATATGTGGCGTGGAATGTGTATATATGAGGTGTACATTAGGGTGGCGCAAAAAAAATCGACTTTAAAATTTTTTATCAGACACCCCCTAGATTTATTAAGTATATAAAAAAAAATATGTTTTGAAAATTTGAGATCGATAAAAAAATTTTTACAGGTCGCTCAAAGCGTTTTTCGTATTTTTACCAAAAATACCCCTTATTTATTAAAATATGATTAAAATTCTAAATTTTGGTCAATTATAATCATCTATATATGTAAAATGTTGTATTTTTAACGTAGAAAACGATTTTATAATTTTTTAATTTCTAAGATATATATTGATTACGTAATTTACCTAAACGTCTAAGTATATGGTAATTTTCGGATCGATCTGAAAGGGGCCAAAAATTTTTTTTAAGTTTTAAAAAATTAATAGTTAAATTAATTGTTGTGTTTATTATATGGTGTAAAAATTTTTTTTACTAATAATAAAAATTAATACCTTATTTTCACGTTTTTTTAAAACTAAGTTTTGATTTTATCTTTATTGATTTCTATCAATTAAGATATCATTGTAAAATTGTCGAAAAAATTATTCTATAAAAACCATTTAGTACAAGAATTATGTTTTTAATATAAAGTTAATTATATGACTTAATAAAACATTATAATAAAGTATTAAATTTTATTATTAGTAAAAAAATTTTTTAAATATAGAAAATGGCCAAGAACTTCACGTTTTGATGGAAGTCGATTACCAACGATCTTCTTAATTGGGGTTATAATAAACTGATAATTTTTTGATTTAGCACCGTCCATAATTACTAAAATGAAGTTGTTTAAACTTTAGCCGTTATTAATTAATTAAGTAGGTTAAATTTACTATTAAATACTTTCAGCTTATAAATTATTCCACTATATATTTTTATGAAATAATAAAATTAAACTTTAAATTACTTATTGCTGCTTTCTCGTAGGCTAAACAATTTTTATATTTGTGAATTCTAGATGAAATATAAGTGATAAATTTGATTAAAATGTATGAAAATGCTGATCTACAGGTACACAAAAACTTTTAAAAACATATATAACTACTTGTGAACAATACATCAGACACTGTAACAATTTTATCATCAAAAAAAAGGTGACTTAATGTTTGATATCTATCTTGTACATCATAAATTTATGATTATGTAATTGATAAATAGCATGTATGGTTATTATTCTGCCTTAATACCGCGTAACAATGATATCTTTATTGATAGAAATCAATAAAGATAAAATCAAAACTTAGTTTTAAAAAAACGTGAAAATAAGGTATTAATTTTTATTATTAGTAAAAAAAATTTTTACACCATATAATAAACACAACAATTAATTTAACTATTAATTTTTTAAAACTTAAAAAAAATTTTTGGCCCCTTTCAGATCGATCCGAAAAGTACCATATACTTAGACGTTTAGGTAAATTACGTAATCAATATAGGTCTTAGAAATTAAAAAATTATAAAATCGTTTTCTACGTTAAAAATACAACATTTTACATATATAGATGATTATAATTGACCAAAATTTAGAATTTTAATCATATTTTAATAAATAAGGGGTATTTTTGGTAAAAATACGAAAAACGCTTTGAGCGACCTGTAAAAATTTTTTTATCGATCTCAAATTTTCAAAACATATTTTTTTTTATATACTTAATAAATCTAGGGGGTGTCTGATAAAAATTTTTAAAGTCGATTTTTTTTGCGCCACCCTAGTGGACATGTATAAAAATTACTTTTAATATAGAATTTATATAATGAAATTGTATTATTTATAATCTTTATATTTATAATAAAGTAATTTTTTTATCGCACCCTCTATCATTTTATCGTAAACATTATATTTATTTTATTTATTTGGTCATTATTTCTATATATCCATCCACCTTTTACTAACCGTTAAATCGTCTGTTTTAACATTTCCCCATATCATTATTCTACAATAATATTACATTACTTTACTTTTAGCTAGTTTCTTTTTTTAGTTTATTACAAATTACTGAATTAAAATTTTGGTTAGCAAGTTGATTCACTCGTAACAAAGTAATTCAGACAATACTGAAAAAGCTAAAAATATGCTCAAATAACGTTTTGCATATGCGCAATTTATAATTTATAATTACGTACACACGGTATATTACACGTGTCTGGTTTAAGTTATTATAATATTGGGTGTGTTTCTATAAAATGATTTTAAATATTTAACTAACTAGTAGATAAAAAATCGAAATAAAATGTCTAAATCATATAAATGAAACTTGAATCCATAGAGCAAAAAATACTTTTATGTATTTTGAGTAACCCTACGACACTTCAATGGGGCAAATAAATGATAAATTTAAAGTTGTTTATCGATCAACTGGTATTATATGTTGACTATGATCTCTTGATAACACTTTTTCTGTAATAATAACTTGTAAGATTTTTGTATAAAAGTTATAAGTTAAATTGATAAAAGTAAACTATTAATAGATATAAAATACGATGGTGATAATTTTTTCTATAAAAAATTATCACTGTCTTTATCAAAGAATTGATATATTATTAAACAGTTTAATACTCATGTTGGATCTTTCTTTATGTGTTTTTATAGTTTTGTAAATCGTTATTTTTCATAATATCATCTATCAACAGACTCATTAAAACAATAGCACAACTAGTTAGACTAAAAACATTTTTTTAATTGTCAACGAGAAACTCAAATTTATGGCAATAAATTACTATCATATTTACAAGTTCAATAAAGGATTCCTTCTAATATTTATTAGATAGTTCAATCGATTCGAGAAAGTTCGAATTTATTAACAAGGCAAACAGTATAATGGAAAAAACTCCTCATACATACCATGAGAATTGATCATTGTATCAATTAAGTAAAAGTTATGTATGAAGTCTAACAAAGTTTACAAAAAAGTGCTGGTAAAGGTTTAATCTGAATTTGATCAGCTTTTAATATTCCTCATATGGAAAATTTAGAGATGGTTGACAAAAAAAAAATTTTTTTATCCATACTTGTGTATGGTTAATTGGAAACATTAGACATTTTTAGATTTTTATAATAATTCGGAACTTTCCGAAAAATGCTGCAGAAAAATTGAGGAACAAATTACGAGTTTTATTTTACATCTAATTTTTTCTTTGTTTTTTTCTAGATGAATTAGCAGATAAATATGTAATTTTTTTTAATAACGCTATTATTATAAATAATTAAAATAGCATTACTATTATAATAATATTTTACAAAATATACCAAGAAGAATAAAATAATAATTGATTTATAATTGATGAAATGGGTAAATTAATTAATTTGTTTCATTTTAAATAATTTTTCATGAACAAAAATAGCTCAAAACTTTATTGCGGATCATTATATAAAACAAATCAATATTTTTATTCTGTATCTGTCATTACTTCGAAAAATAATTAATAATGTTGAAAATAAAATAAACAAGAAATTGTTTTAAATCATTGAATTTTATTTATTTTGAAATTGATATTTAATAATTTAGTATTGTGGTTAAAGGTAAGTTCTATGAGATTGTAGTGGGATTAGCTATGATGTATGGTTCAGAGTGTTGGGCGATGAACAAGAAATTAGAGCATAGAATGAGTGTATCAGAGATGAGAATGCTTAGATGGATAATTGGAGTGATTAGAGAAGATTGGATAAGGGACGAATATATAAGAGTATAGATAAAGCATCAATCGTGGATGGGTTGAGAGAAAATAGACTTAGATAGTTTGGTCATGTTTGAGGAGAGAAGTTGTAAGAATAGTTATGAAATGAATGTTGAAGGAAAAAGAGGTAGAGGAAGACCAAAAAAAGAGATGGAGAGATGCTATTGAATGCGATATGGGGACATCTGATGTGAGCGTAGAGGATGTGGGAGATCGTGTCATGTGGAAGTTTAGGATAAGGGTGTCCGACCCCAAGTAGTTGGGATTAAGGCGAGGAAGTAGAAGAATAACATGATTTTCGAGGTATTTATTTTTACAGAAGCCGATTAATAATACGTTTTCAAAAATAAAGAAAATTATTATTTAAATAAGCTAAATATATTTTGTTATTGCTAAATTCTATTCAATTATTGTTATTCATTATTTATATAAAATGTTTTCTGCTAGAATGTTTTTGTAGCAGAGAGGACGAGAAACGCCAAGAGTAGCGAAATCACATCCCAGTACTCACGTATCAAAATATAAAAAATTACCCACTGAGCAAATAAGTCACCTTCTAGCAATTAGTAGGAAATAAAATAAAAAAAAAATTATTAAACTCAATTACACAGAAAAAAACAATGAAACAAATTTTGTTGTCTATGGTATATGATATATGGTTACTTGTATTGTAGAGTATTGTGGTCAAAACATACGAATTGAAAAAATAATATTGTTTAAATAGTTTACTATTTATTTGACCCCTCGTATAAGTTTGGTTGGCATAAATTTCATCTAAGTACACAATTGGTCAAAAGTTTTTATTTTGTCGAAACTTGCTCATTTTAAATAAAAATCGAACTCGTGTAGCAACAATATTGTTTCTTTCCATTAAACATTTACTACTGTCGTTAGAATTTTTTACATTTCGTAGCTGAGAAACTATTTTACTTTGTCGTGGTTTCATTTTTATGCCTGATACGTTTACACCTACTGAACCAAATGTATTTGCTTTTCTTTCAACAATTTTTTTTTGAATCATCAAATAAGATACTGTGGGTGTTTAATAATCATATCAAAATATTTATTCTTTTCAATAAACTTACAAAATAACTACCTTTTTCAAATCTATATTAAAATAAATCTAATACTATGTACATTAAGATACACAAAGAAAAATTATTCAAAATCACGATTTCTATGAATTATTAAATCCAAAAATAATATAATTTAATCGAATTAAATGTTTTATCCTCTCTTTCCTCAGTTCTTTTAAAAATAAATTGATCCTTCCTCACAATTAAAATTAAAGCCTTAATTTATATTCTCTATTTAATAAACATTATTGTTGAATTTTTATGGTGCCCGAGTCATGTCGGAATCTCTGGCAATGAGATAGCATACCACCTAGCCAAACTCACTAACTCCTTAAACTGACCACCTATCCTAAAAATTCCTTCTTTCGATCCCCTTTCTTCTTTTCATCTAACTATTAATAAAGCATGGCACGATAAATGGTCAAATTTCTCTTTAGCTAACTGGCATAAATCTATAGTTCAAATTATTCCTAAACGTCCTTGGTTTTACAGCCTCCCTCTGTCCCGTTTCCAAATTACCTCATTTTCTCGTCTTAGATTTGGTCATAATTAGCTACTTTTCATGCCTTTAACATGTCACTAAACCATTCCTTTTCTGCCCCAAACACAATGATGAAGTCCCCTGTAATTTTTCTCATTTACTATTTGATTGCCTATCTTTACAACATAACCGTTTACTCTTGTTCAATTTCCTGCCCTCCCTTAATATTTTACCCATTAATAGTTTTAATATCCTTAATACAAAATCCTCCACAATAATTATACAAATAATTTTCTTCGTTCATTCAGCTGGCTTCGTTATATAATATTTTTCTGTATATTAATTTAATACCCTAGGTCTATTTTGTTTTGTTCTTTCTTTTTTAGTATTTTGAGTACGTTTAATTGTGTTTAATAACAATATTTTTTTTTTGCTTAGTCTCAGTTCTTATTGTATAGTCTTAGTTTCTATTGTATAGTTTTTTTTTAATTGTTTAGCTATGATAATACTTCTATATTGAAGGCTAATAAAAAAAAAAATAATAAAATCGAACTTATCGGTTAAATGCTTAAATTGTTTTAACTTTCTTCAAATTAAAGCTAGTTTAGTATAATATACGATTAAAAATAATGTTCAAGGACTTATCCTCTATGTGTTAAGTTAAAAACAATTTAGAAATAGTTTTTGAACAGAATTTTTATAGATGATTTATATCTTTTATAGCTTTTTTTTCAAGCATAGCCATTAAAATTATCGGTGACGTAGTAAGTAGACTGTTGTCATAAAAACAATGAATTGTCTTATGAACTACCTCACTATCAAAATTATCTAACTTGGTGATAGTTTTTGTACAAGTTTAAGTCTTTTTCGAAGGCTTAAAAAGAAATATAAATGGACTTAGATGGTTGGCTACTCAGAGAATTTTGTGTCTTCCTGTGTTAAATTATTTTTTCCCACACAAACACGTTTGACCCAATCGAAACTTATATCATATGCATCAACAGTTACTTAATAATAAGACGAAAATATTCAACCATATTCAGTCGAAAGTCTTTATTTGACAACATTTTAATAATTATAAACGAAAAAAATTATCTTATAATATTCATAATAGATATCTTAATACTTTAATAGGTTTAAACAAAATTGTATTTAAAATTTAAGTTTCTAGAAAATTAAATAAAAATATAACATGCAATAAAAGTGTAAAGTCAATTCATAATTTTTAAAATTAAAGTTTACAAACCGGAAAGCAAATAAAAAATTTAAATGTGGAGAAAATTAACGTACTCCACGCGAAACCGAATTTTTGAACTGAACAAATATATGTGTTTCGCACTTGTACTTATTTCAACTTGAGTATATATAATGGAAATTATATATGCTCAAATTATTATAATTATTAGCAATTTTTCATTCTTAATTTAAATTATTCATTTCACAATAAGTGTTAATATTATTTTCAAAAATGAAATAAACAATATAAATTGAACGAAAGCATACTAAAACATTTTTGTCCCCTTGAATTCAAATTTAAAAATATTTTTTTCTTCAAAATCTAATAATATGTAAGAATAAAAATATTTTTTCTATAAAAAATTGTTTAAACTACAAAAGCTCATATATTTTTAATTTTATATTTGATCGAAAATAGAACACAAAGTAACAAATGTTGTATATGAAATCATATACGTAGTTGAAAAACATATCAAATATTAAAATAGAATTCAGAAACAATGAAATATAACAAAAAATAATACTTTTGAAGCATGTATAGATCACCTAATGAGTTTGCTGACTACAAAGTGTAAACTTTTTGAACTCGACAATAAGGCTACAAAAAATTACACACAAAATTATAAAATCTCCTAAATCCTCTAATAAACTCCATGTTATCTTGCTCATTCCCTCACAGATTAAAAAGAAACTGGTCAGGAGATTAAATTTAGGTCAAAGTTAAATAATTATTATATATGTATACACATCAATCATAAGATTCTGTTACTGAACGGTTTCTCCGTTCTTGCTATTAAATGTGTAATTATTACTAACTGTTTCTGTTTTTTAGCAGATTGCAATATTACTTTTAAAAAACCCAGCACAGGGGGGTCGCGGCACAGTGGTGACGTGGCATAGTTGGATCAAGTATAATGATATCTGACAGTGATTAAAATCACTATCAAAAAAAAACGCTTCGATGCAAATCTTTAGATAGTGTTTAATTTTAAAAAATTGGTGGATTATTCCAAAAGCTTCATAAACTGCTAGTTCCTTATTAATATCCTGATTAAGACAAAGTATGTCTAATAGAAAAGAGATTATTAGAAAATAGTATTTCCCATAAAAAAATTATATTGATCAATACACTTTTCAATAAGTTATAGCATTATAATGTTAAAAATGTAAAAAATAAAATTGAGAATTTTCACACAATAATAGCATTTGGTAGCCATTTTCACCTTGAAGATAAAATAAAGTCCGAAATTTTTTTTTTCCATGATAAAGTATATTACATTAGCTTTAATTTAAGATATATATAAAAGTGTCAGACTTTCCGGAACACTTTCAAAATTTAAGTTGAAAAAGTCAATTTTTTGTGAAAAAGTTGTCATTTTGAATCCCCCCCTGTAGGCAGGTAAAAAGTCAGATTTATAAAAAAAATATACCAAATGATAGGTAAAGACATCATGCATCTACAAAAAAAAGAATTATATTGATCCATACATCTTTCGAGAAGTTATAGCATTATAAAGTTAAAAATATAAAAAAAAAAATAAAATTGAGAATTTTCACACAATAATAGCATTTGGTAGCCATTTTCACCTTGAAGATAAAATAAAGTCCGAAATTCTTTTTTAACATGATAAAGTATATTACATTAGCTTTAATTTAAGATATATATAAAAGTGTCAGACCTTCCGGAACATTTTCAAAATTTAAGTTAAAAAAATTAATTTTTTGTGAAAAAGTTGTCATTTTAAATCCCCCCTTGTGGGCAGGTTAAGGGTTAAATTTATGAAAAAAATATACCAAATGAAAAGTAATGATATTATGCATCTATATAAAAAAGATTTATATTGATATGTTCATTTTTGAAAAAGTTATGACAGTTTTAAGTAAAAAAATTCGAAAATTAGCAATTTTTAAATTTGTAATTTTTTT
>NW_026099576.1:8421886-8641436 GCF_025091365.1 Daktulosphaira vitifoliae | reverse complement strand
AAAAAAAAAAAAAAAAAAAAAAAAAACACATCTTAGTAAAACCAATACCTTCTCAGCTTCGCATCAAAGCTAAAAAGGTCACAAAACGGTAAAAAATAATAAATTTAAATATATTTTTATAATATCTTAAAATCTCTGGGTGAATGTCTCAAAAAAGTCAAGACTTCAAGCGGTAAAATAGCGTATATTTTTATTCATTTTTAGAGCGACGTCACTAATTGTGAACTGATTTTGTAAAAGACCTCATAAGCATAAAAAAAAGCAAAAAGTCTCTTTTATTAAAAGAATATAACGTTTTTTAATTAAATCCCGCAAAATATAAGATTTTTAAATAACCCAATTACTTACCATATGGTATTGTATGTTTTAGGACCTTTTTAAATGTAAGAATGTTTAAGTTCTTTAGAGTTAAATAATTATTCGCAATATCAAAGCAATATTGATATTCTTTTAATTTTTCAATATATATTGATAAAGCATAGATTTTCTTGGCTGTTGAATCAATAACTTCAGTAATACTATCTTCTACATCATATGTTTTATCAAAGTGATTAAATTTAAAACATAGATATTTTCTTTTCATAATTAAGTCAACATATGTTAAAAGTTTTCGTGCTTGTTCATTTATAAATAAATCATTAAGATCTTTGAGAGATTCAATAAAATAAAACGTCTTATTAAATATATATCTCATTTTTTTTTTAAAATTACATTTAAATAAATTTAAATCCATAAAAGCATTTATAAGAGCAGTGATATCCTCACCCATTTTAATAATTTTATCCTTTAAATAGAATTGTACCGCTTTATTCTGATGAATAAACACATTAATTAATACCACATAACTACGCAAGGCAGACAGAATAGGCCGTGTTGCTGCTGTATTTACCAATAACTGAAATGTCTCTATATTTATCAAATCAAAATCGAATTTGACAAATCGAAATATGTCTAACAATTTTATTCGATAATTTATCTCACTTGTTTTCAAAATCGGTGTAAATCGCAGCTCGTCTAAAATGTCGCTCAGTTGGCCATCGTCATTATAGGAGGCTCTTTGTTTTGCTTGGGAGCCTGACGCAAGATCTAGTTCAAAATTATGAGGACGTTTCTCCATTAAGTCATAAAACAAATAATATTTTGGATGAAAACGATTGTATTTTTTACTTTCATATGCTAACGCTAAATATTTCATAATGACATTATAATTTTCTAATAATGGATTGTTTTCTAATGAATGTATATCTCTTAAAGTTAAATATATTTTCATATCATTAATGATTTTATTTTTTAGCTGTTCCAATACACAATGTAAGTTTTCCGAGCTATATTCAATTGGTTTTTTAAAATTAGTGTACAGTATAAAATCATTGTCAAAGGATACATTGGAACATTTATCTTCAATAAAATACTCTAATCGTTGTACAATTGATTGATGTATTATTTTATATCCTTTAAGTAAATGTTTAGAAATTTCAGATCTACTAAATTCACCATTATCGTTTTTAGCGATCATATTTAAGGATCCCGAAACATTGTTCAAGTATAAATTAACAGTTATCAAATCTTTTGCATTATGATGATCACTAATTTCTCGCAATGTTCCTAACATGACCATTATGATTTCATCATGAGTTTTGATTGCTGTTCCATAGGTAGATAGTTGAGTTTCAGAAATCGTATTATCAAAGCTCAATAGATATTGCTCACTGTATTTGAAATAATTAAACATATACTTAGAAAAATTGCAATGCATATATGTATAATCCATCGAAACTGAAAATTTTGAATATACGGTAAGTATAACAAGTATAAAAATTATCATTTTGATGTATTATATTTACGTTGTATAACAATCAATTTTTACATTATAGACAATTTTATTTAAAAGATATTTAAAAAAAAAATATTGGCCAAAATCATATTCTTATACATTTATTTTTTGTATACAAATATAAATATAAATTTAAATAAAAAATAGCACCTTATTTAGAGATTTTTTTTTATTAATTCAGTGTGTTCAAACCACATTGTTTATTGTTCAATCGTAGGCAAATTCTTCAGTTATTTAATTATTGATACAAAATTTATTGACTAAAAAATGTGCATAATACAATAACTATAACGAAACGTAGCTTGTAATTCACAGTATTTTTTTATACCTGCATTTAAAATTTAAATTTTAAATCAAATATTCAATTTATGAAGAATTCTAAATTTAGTTTGTTATAAGTTTATTATAGAATAATTTATAGATTATAAATATTATATAATAATTATAATATTATTATAATAATTATCAATGTAATTATTTCTAATGTATATTTTGAATGTTAAATAGAAAGCTATAACAATTATAGGTTAATAATAATAATTATTATTTTCTTTTCATGTTTAATATTCTGACTTAAAAACTTTGTTTTTTTTTAAAGAGAACGAGACACCTGTATAGACCAGTAATATAACAGTAAACTTTGGTACATATAGACCGAGTCATGTGATTTCGATTGAGCTAAAAAGGCTAATTAAGTTGATTAATTCTGTAGCTTTTATCTAAAAGTTTCTATCACAAAAATGCGGTTTTGGGGAAATTTTTGCATTCAAGTTATTAATACCAAAGATTAAAAATGAATCATACTTAATAAATAAAATGTTTTATAAACCACAGTTAGAAAAATATACAAGAAAAATAGTTAAATTTATAACAAATATATGTTTTTTGTATGTTTTTAAAGGATACAACAAATTTTAAATCAGATTTGAAATAATTCAGTAGCCTATTAAGTTGCCTATCCTAAAATAAAATGGGCATCGGAAAATTATAATAGTATATAATAGTAAAGTTTAATTTTATTTTAATTATCCTGTAATATTTTAGTTATTTATGTTATAAACTTAATTAATAAACAATTTATTGATTTTTTTCTATTATTAGTTGGCTGGTTTGACATTGTTAACGTTTTACACTCATCTTCTATATCAAACACATTTGATAATCCTAAAATAACAATAAACAAGGAAAGTCGTTCAAGCTACGAAAACGCAGTTAATTATAATAATTAATTGTCATTGAAACACGACAATTTATATCAAATTAAAATTATTTGCTGAAGTTCAACTTTGTAGTTCAATTACGTGAAATTTTTTTATTTTAAGTTATTAATAAGCATATCATATACTTAGAAATATAAAAAATTGTGATTGAAACATAATGTTGTTATTTAATAATTTTTAAATTTTAAGAGCTCTCCTCATTATGTTTTAATATCCCAACGTCTTTTAGCATATTAGCTAATAACTGAAAAGTGACTTCTTCTGGGCAATTTAGATTTTTCTTTAATACAAACATAATCAATTTCATATAAAAAAATCAGATAACATGCTATATCGTCTTCTTTATTTATACTATAGTGTATGTTCATTACACCTTTGTAGATAGTCAAACACATTCGTAAGAAATATTTTATTTTCAAAATAGGATCTGATATATTTTTGACAAAAAATATGTGTAATAACTACTTAAATAAATAATATTAGCAAAAAATATGTTACGGTTGTTATAAAAACAAAAATGTATTACATTAAATTTTAGATACGTATAAATTTTATAAAATTATAACTTAAAATTAAATTTAAAATCAAATTAAAAATTTTAAGGCTATAGTAATTTGTATACAAAATATAATAGCTGTTATAAGTGTTATAATAATAATAAATCTCAATTTATAATCGAACATTATGTTTAAAGCATGTATGTGTATTTATACGTATAATGCCAAATAAAGAGGATCATTCAAAATATATATTTCGATTATTACCAATATTTTATGAACACGTAAAGTTCACCTGTCTGTACGATAACATAAAAATATATGTAGTTTTTTAGTTTTTTTTTTTCATATACTAAGTAATGTTATCTTCTTGAAAACATGGTATATAATTAATGTTATTTTAGTTGTTGTGTCCCATGTTTGTTGGTATCACACCAACAATTTTTTTTTTCAAATTTCCCAAATGCCCAATTATAAATATTTAATGTTATAGTTGTAGTAACATATTGATTACTTATAGGAGTATTAAAAATCAATTCTATCAGATTTTTTTTTTGTGTGCAATTCATAATGTAAAATATTTAAAAATAGTTTTGTTTTTGTTTACTTCAGCCTTTAACAAATTAATAAAATTGTTTTTCAGTTTTAATTGCACCAATTGATTATTTTGCGAATTATTTATTATGAAAAATATCTAACTATATATGTATTTTTGACTAGAACCACTTTTAGAAATTGTGCTGCCCGGGGTACTTGATTCTGCCATACTCGATGACCTTTTAATTTTCTCATCGAAAAAATTGTTCTATTTATTTTTTATTTGAATGAGAAAAATAAAATCTTCAACACTATATTTATATTGCTTCATATTCTATTTCTGACCTTAAAAACCTACGGTTATGTTATTTATTTGAATTTTTATAACTAATTATTGAAGTGATTTTATTTTACATTTGTTTATTATTGTTATTTTTTAAAATACACCCTGTAATAACTCTATTTTTGTCTTTTATCATATTTAGAAAATACACTATTACCCATTGTAACCTAGTCATCTTATTCCCCTAAGTAGCGTCGGTGGCTACATAACAAAAACACAAATTACATTTTTTCTCAAATAGTGTTAAGAAACCATAAGAAAAAATAAATAAATAGATTTTTCTCATATTATCAGCGTGTTGTGAGCATAAAAAAAGATCTCTATCAAAGTAGCTGCTAACAATGTCTTAAATTAGTCATTCATTAGCTCATAAGCTCTTAATAAAAAATTTGGATGATTAATCTCAAAATTTATTTATATTTTCTTTAATTTTTAAGAAATATTGTCTTAATAAAAGTGTTTAAATTTTTAAAAACGCATTTTGATAGGTAAAATAGTTCAAACGTTTTGTTAATGATAATTAATGTTATTACTCAAAACTGAATAAAAAAAAAAGCCAAGTACATAAATTTATAAATTTTATTTTACTTTTCAAGTTATCACTCCTCTTTATTTCACCTGAAATAGTGCACAATTGTTCAGGTTAATACTGATAATAGGTTTTAGTTTAAAAAATAAAACTAAAACAATAGTGAACTCTTTATATTCATCAAAACGGAAAACAATTAAATGTACAAAATGACCTTACTGTTAGAGAATGTTAGGGAAAAGTCGAGTTAATAAAGTGCGTGACAATTATAATTTTTGTTGTTTTCATGTATTTGATGTGTGGCAAAACCCCACGGAAATTTCCAATCTTTGACCAATTCAATGTCGAACTTATATTATTTTATAGTATATAACCTAAATATATGTTAAATAATTGTCATAAATGATTTTGCTTTGATCATATCAAGTCATGAATGCCAAAGTAAAATGTGTATTATGGTTAATCGCCATTATTATTGATCAGACCGTGAGTATTTTTCAATCATTATTGGTTATCGTTTTATAGGTATATTTTTATGCAACAAGATAGTAAATATATATATAAAGCTAATAAGTATTGTTTTATATTTTAATTACCAATTTTAAAACCAGACTTAGACGTTAAGATTTTTTGTTTTTAATACAGTCTTTCAATTAAATTAAACTATTATTTACACGTTTTAACAAATAAAAATTCTAATTAATCCAATTTTTATTCGATAAAATTATTAAAATTAAAATTAGAAAAATTTTGATTTAATTCTAAAATTCAATTTTATGAACTAATTAAAATTAATCTATATTTGTATTATATTAAATTCTATAGTTTACTTTCAGACATGTCAAAATAATGGTGACACTGCTGGTACTCCCGGTGCTGGTGGCGGTGTTGGAGCTACCGGATCAATTGGTGGTGCCGGGACTGCTAGTGGAGCTGGCGCTAATGGTAGACTAAGTGGTACTACTGGCATTGGTGCTACTGGTGCTGCTAGAGCGTTTAGTGCTTCTGGTTCCATTAGTGCTTCAGGCGTAGCTGGTGCAGCTGATAATGCTGGCACCGGTAGACAAGCTACTTTCGGTACATTCGGTCCAGCAGTTTTGGGTACTAATAGTGGTATGAATGGATTAGGCACAGGAGTATTAGGAGCTAATACGGGTATGAATGGATTAGGTACAGGAGTATTAGGAGCTAATACGGGTATGAATGGATTAGGTACAGGAGTATTAGGAGCTAATATGGGTATGAATGGATTAGGCACAGGAGTATTAGGAGCTAATACGGGTATGAATGGAATAGGTACAGGTTTGGGTTTAGCCGGAGTAGGCATACCGAGTACTACAAATGGGTTAAATATAAATGGAATGGGAATAACTGCAGGCACAAACGGATTAAGTATTAGTGGAGGATTGGGTATGCAAGGTATGTTGCCATTTCCATTTTTTCCTCCTTACGGATGTGAGATCAATTGTAACTTTCCATTAGCCATGTTGAATCCAACTATGCCAATAGTTATTACTCAAACCTCAATAACGACTCCCTCTACAGTTACTCGCCCAGTTGTTCCAGGTGAGAATTTAATATTGTAACATAATAGTATTGTAAGATAATTATTATAGTTATAAAAAAGAATATATTTTAACACAGGTAACAGCCAAATTGACGTGTACAATATTTATGTTTTATTTATTATTATAAATTATTAATAAATCTCAAAAAGTTGGAAAAATTGAAATTTAATTTTTATAAGTATTTTTTTAGTACATTATTTGTGAGTTTGAACAAAATAATTTAATAGACTTGTGTTTGTCACTTAAGAAAATAGTATATTTATTTTATGAGTATAACAATTATTCATGATAAAGTTATTTTTTTTTTTGACTTAAAATAAATAACAATTGAAATTCGGAAAATGTTTTTGACTTTTTCTTTACAATTAGTTGAATAACTAAATAACCATATGTCATATACCAAAGACAACAAAATTTGTTTCATTGTTTTTTTTCTGTGTAATTGAGTTTTATTTTATTTTTTTTATTTTATTTCCTACTAATTGCTAGAAGGTGACTTATTTGCTCAGTGGGTAATTTTTTATATTTTGATACGTGAGTACTGGGGTGTGATTTCGCTGCTCTAGGCGTTTCTCGTCCTCTTTGCTACAAAAAAGTTCTAGGAGAAAACGTTTTATATAAATAATGAATAACAATAATTGAATAGAATATAGCAATAACAAAATATATTTAGCTTATAAAAATAATAATTTTCTTTATTTTTGAAAACGTATTAATCGGTTTCTGTAAAAATAAATTCCTCGAAAATCATATTCTTCTTCTTCTTCTTCTTAGCCTTAATCCCAACTACTTGGGGTCGGCCACCCTTATCCTAAACTTCCACTTGACATGATCTCCTACATCGTCTACACTCACATCAGCCGTCCTTATATGACATACAATAATATCCCTCCATCTCTTTTTTGGTCTTCCTCTACCTCATCTTCCATCAACATTCATTTCTATAACTGTTCTTACAACTTCCGATTCTTCTCTCTTCGAAAATCATATTGATATATTTTATAAAACATCATATGGTATATTATTTACAACTTTATTTTGAAAATTATTAACTATTTAATTATAAACTATTTATTACCGAGACTTAATCACTCACTTTCGCCTTTGTCGATATCATACCTCAATAAGTATGTTGTAATATATTATTCATTTATAAACTTGTTGTATTCCGTTTTTTATTTATATATATATATTTTAGTTACACTACCACCAGTAACGACAACACCGAGGGTAACTGTTGCACCTATCCAACCTGTCCAAACCCAGTCAGTTTACAACACTCAGGTTTATTATGTATATCCTAACTGGTTAGTAAAATTTTAAGCAACGTTTTTATTTTTATGTAGACGCAAATACAGTACAAGCTTAAATTAAAAATAAACATATTTGTTTTTATAAATAATAGAAAATAATAATATAATATATGTATAAAGTGATCGATTTATCATAAACCACTCGATTACTCTCAAAATAAATATAATACAGAAAGAAATTTTTTTGCTCTATTTTAGTTACATATATTTCTTGATTTATCAACTAATAATTATTTTTTAGAATCATCCATTATAACTTATGGAGGTGTCAACTTTTTTTAATGGAAATATAGATAATAAACTAGCTTATTTATTAGATAATGATCTAATTAAAAGAACAACTGGTCGATTACAATATTTGAACCAGTACTTCGGAAGTTATTCTCGTTATTTAACTAAAATAAAACAAAATTTGTTTTTCAATATTGTATATATTTTGAGAGTAATTGAGAGGTCAAACCGATAAATCAAACATCTTGTGTATATTATTATTTTCTAATTATAATTAAAACCATAACTGTTTTAATTTCAGTCAGCTACTGCGACTTGATTATTTGCGTCTACGTGTGTTTAAAATGTATAAGTAAGTCTTGATAACTTTACAGGTGTACTGGATGGTGTAGGTTCTTGTATAAACCTCAACCAATGTATTATCAACCAAGCTGTATTTTATTCTCGTGGTTGGGTTTGTAATATCAAGTTATTTATTTAGTAATGTAATAATTTATTTATTTTTTTATTATTTTGCATACAAATATACCAACTTGACATAAATCAAAAAAAAAAAAAAAACAAATAATAATAATAAAGAACAAGTATTTTTTAAATAATTTTGTTTTATTATTATTTTTAATAAAATCAATTTTTTAATCATTTTTACATATTACTATTCATGAGAACATTTGAATGATATGAATCCTTAAATCGTAAGAGCAATTTGTGTTCTATTTATATACAAAATAAACATGTCTGTATAATATATCAATAAATAATAATTTCACTAGGTGATTATCGATTAACACTATAACGAAATATTTATTATATTAATTGTATTTATTTATTTGATCAAAATTATTTCTTCTAAAAAAGACAGACAATGAGATGTCACATGGAAAAATATTTTAACTAATTCAAATAATTATTTAACAATACTATAGATTGTTATGATAATAAAATTACATCGTCAACACCAAAATAATACTAATTAATAAAAAATATTTATAGAGCAATGCAAATTAATATAATTTTGAACAAAAAAAAATTGAAGACAGATAAAAATAATAATAACAATATCATAGTTTTTGATTTGATTCAGTGAAAAAAAATAATAATCAACTGGCTAAGTTAACCCTATCGTACAACAATAAGCTTAACAAAACTTAATAGAATAAAAAAATGGAACTATATGTACACTAAACGATTTGATATATAATACATAATGCGTAGTTTTTGGTGCACTTAAATAGGCTAATTATTATTAGTACTTTTAAATAATTAAAGTATTCTCATTTCTTGGGTTCAGCGGTTGTCTAATTGCTGCAATATTAATATACAGTAATTCAATTTTTAAGTATTTTGGCTTGTTCATTAAAGGTCACTTATCGAAATGCAATAGTAAAAAATATCCGTCAAAATCACAGACCAATACGCAATGACAACCGAAAATCCCTTTTTTTTAACTTCACTACTTTTATATCTATTGTACTAAATTATATAAGTTCTAAAACATGTATTTATATATTTACATACACTCATTTATTTACCGTACAAATAAATATCTTCATACTTTGAAATTTCTTACAAAAATTTATATTTACTTTAATCATAAATGTAAAAGTATTTATATTAATTAGTTTAACAATAATAATAATAATGATAAAAATATAAAGTGGAACCGAAAAGAGAGATGAGCCGAAACGAAAAACACATTATTCTATTGTATTCAATTAATATCGAAAAAGAATAAATTTTACCCAATTTCCACTACTTAATATAATATTTACAATGATTACTATATTACCTTATGATGCAATAATATGTCTAATAGTTTAAAAAGAATATAAAGGTGAAATCGAATGGATTCATCTTTCCGGGCACTTCAAATAAAACTATAAGTCTTATATTAACTGGTCTCAAAAAGTTAAAAAAAAAAAGATTTTCGGCCTCTTAGGTGTCAAAATACCAATTTACATTTAAGTCAAAACTTTTTCAAGACTAGAGACCGTGGTAGACTAGAAAACAAAACTTTATTTTTACAACGTAAAGCTAACAGAGTGTATAAAAATATACAAATGAAAATGTTTTGGCTGTGCTTTTGGAGACTAAAGATTTTTGACAGTCTTCTAGATTTTAAATAAAGTTTTATTTTTAGGTCAATTCCCCATTACACTTTGAATTATTATACAGTAGTAATTTTAATAGTTATAATGAATAATAATAATAATAATACGAAGAAGAAGAAGAAACTGTACAACATCACAAATTATTAAAATAGGACCACAAACGAGTGATACAAATCAAACGATATTATATTTTTGGGATACATATTAAACTCTAAAAAAATTGCACATTTTTTAAAAATTATATTTAGTATAAATATCTTATGTATAATTATTTACAAAATAGTGTGTACAAAACATTAAATACATATAAATAATAGTAATAATAATAAAAAAGAATTAACTACGCGTTACTCACGTCGAGGAGATTGTGGTAACATATCGATGTGTTTACAATATATCAGTTATATGTTTGATTTTTTAAAATTCGTTGTTCCACGTTTTCTCCTCCTTTACACTGATTGGTTCCTGATCACGTTCGCCGTCTGATCCATGCTTAACTGAGCTTGTCTCTGAAGGGGTGGACCGACCAGATTTAGTTCCATCATTGATGTCTGTAGGTTCCACTCGAACGGTTTCCGACCTTCTTCTCTCGTTGCAACCATCAGCCGCTTGCATAACACAAACTCCATTTATAATCACCTCAGATTGTGATTGCTGTTGTTGTTGCTTTTGTTCGCTATGCAACCAGTCTGGGTTGACCCACTGTGGTGCGGCTGGCTTTCGCCGTGAACTGCCCACCACTGGAACTGCAGGTGCTTCTTCTCGAACTTCAGACTCATCGGATCGGCTTTCGTCGTCATCATCATAGAAGTCTGTGTCCATTTCGTGTTTAACACTAAGATCCAAGCCAGACATTTGTTCATCAACTGTGGCTGCTGAGGATGATGAAGTTGTTAACATAGGCATAAAGGATGAGAGGTCACCACCAGCAGCTGCAGCAGCAACGGCGGCATGTTGCAAGTATGGATTTCCGGCATTAAATGGTAAGGGTAAACCTCCAAATCCAAGTCGGTGGCTCAATAATATTCTAAATTGAATAGGATCGAAACCAGGTCCATTTTGCGATTGCTGTTGCTGAGAGTCAGAGTGAGGTGATTGTTGCTTGATTCTCATTCTATGATTATGGAACCAATTGGTAATAGTCCTAGTAGCCAAATTCAATTCGGAAGCTAGGAACTCAATAGTACCCACACTAGGATATTGATCTAAAGCAAATGCCAGCTTAAGAGCTTCTTTTTGTTCATCCGAAAATAACACCTAAAAAATAAATAACAATTTTAGTTGTGTTTTCTCAAAATATTATCATTAAAAATAAAATAATAAAAATTACAACAAAAACAAATTAAATAAAATAAAAAATGGAAGTAAATCTTACTCTCTGTTTTTTAGCAGCAGATGGAGGACTACTGGTACCACTGTGATAGAAATCAGAATTGTCATTGGATGACGTATCACTTCCATTGTCTTGCTGACCAGAACCTCTTCGCCTTTTATTCATTTCTCTTCTTTCACTTTTTATAGCCTGTAATCTTTCAACATTATGTTGATCTGAAAGCCAAAGTTGCATTCGAATGAATGGTTCACGGCCTTTAATACTTAACATATGCCATGGTTTTGGCTTGGATAATAATTCACTGACTGATCCTTGAGATAGTCCTAATACGGCTTCTCCGAATATCTTTAATTAAATAAACTAATTGGTTAGTGAATAAATACATGATATAAACAAATTATTTTACTTACTTTTTGTCCAATATTGTTGGCTAATAAGGCTTCTTTGATTTTTGTAGTGATAGTTTGGGTATCGAGATCTTGGGTTAAGGCTGCCATTTCATAAACGGAAGGTACAACAGGAGGTGGATGGCGTGATCCTGGGTTTTGAAACGCTGCTGCTACGTGTTGTAACATAATGTTTTGAGGGAAACCATTATTTGAAATCGAAGATTTTAGTTTGTTTTCACCAGCCATTATTGTTGCTAATTGACTTCCAGAAGTGATCAACGATGAGGCAGTAGAAGCCGATACATGAGAATGACCTCCAGGAGACTGAAGCTGCAAATGGTGATTGTTAGGTGATTGTAATGACGATGCTACATCTGAGTCTTCCGATACTGTAGATGTATTACAAATAGAATTAAGCATTTGGTGATGAGGGGTTTGTCGGTCATTTTCGGCATTGACTTTTAAGAGATCTAAAGGTGAAGGAGTCATTTTGCCACCAAATGGATGGGACGATTTTGCTAAGGACTGATTCATAGCTGTAAAAAGAAGTATAATTTAACTTTATTTGCTATAATAAATAATTTTTTTTTACTTACGACTTGCACCACCATAACCACCAGTTCTCATTAATTTTTCTGGGGCAATTTTATACTGAGAAGCAACTAGTTTATGCACGGCTTTGTCATCTTCCAAGAACATTTTCATTCGTATAAAAGGTTCACGTCCCTTTTGAGTCAACATGTGCCAAGGTTTTGGTCTAGCTAAGAGATCGGACACACTTCCTTGAGAAAGACCCAACACAGATTCGCCAAATAATCGCTGACTAATGGAAAATTGACTTAATTGTTCTTTGACTTTTCGTACGATTTCTTCAGTATTTAAATTATTAAATTGATCAAATTGTTGTTGAGTAATAGGTGGTAACACTGCCTTTAAAGGCCGTTGTGAGGGTGAATGATGATGTGGTGTAGAGGGTTGAGAAATTAAAGCGTTAGTTATTGAAGCCATTCGTTGCAGCGGACTAACTGCAGCAGATTGATTAAAATCTTCAGGTGGTAAAATCGAGTTACCCAAAGGTGAACTGGCTGAGCTACCAACAGAAGATGTTCCACCTAATGAAAAAGTTCATAATTAGTCAACAATTTAAGAAGATATATTTTTTTAATATAAAATTATAGAATTTTATCCAAACATACTTGGCTCAGTTTTTGGTTTAACGAGAGAAAAAGCACTACCAGCGTGTTTCATTGCTTCAGCCACACTCTCTGCTTCTTTGTCTGAAATATCAGTTCCATTAACTTTCATACCAAAATCTTTTCGTTGTACAAACGCAAACATGTCTTTCCTATCTTTAGGTATAGACAAATCTTGAGCCATACCATTCCCTTGAATAGTATTGTTATTGTTAGCCATTGCCGCTACAGCTGCTTGTTGCTGGAGGGCTAATAATCCGGATAGTTGACTTTGTGGGCAATTTTGTAATTTTGACAATTCGCGATGGTAGGCATCCAATGCTGTTCTGATATCTTCGTGATTACCAGTATGATTTCCGAAAAATTGTGGAAATAGCCAACCGGCAAATGGTTGTTCTCCACTTCTCATGGATTCTTCCAATCGTTTACCCATGAGTTTTGAAAGTTCTTCTTGGTAAAGTCTAGCAACTTGTTCTTGAGGCAAATCTTCCTTGAATTTTGATCTAGATGGTGAGGTATTCTATACATGATTTTAAATAACAATTATTTCTCTTAGGAACATATTAAAAATATTTGATTTGATAACTTACATTTAATTGATTAGGTGATGTACTATCATTGCTCTGGGTATCATCTTGTTGTTGACTGGGCTTCATCATTTGACTAGCCTCGTTCAGTATGTGTACAATACGTTCATCAGTTACATCATTGTCTGATTTACACATAACTGTCGGTATGCCAGAGTCTTTACCTATAAAAATGAGTACAAGGAGTTCTTCTTTTAAAATAAAAATTCCTAACTAAATTAACGGTGCCCAAAAACTAATATTCATAGTATTTGTAAATGTAATAGTACATAATTAAATTAAAATTATCTCCTTTTAAAAAATTTCTGTTGAAATATACACAATATATTTTTTAATATATCTTATATATTTAATTTTTTTTTTAATTATTAAATTTATGTTTGATTTTTAGTACTAAAATAAATTTTGCTATTATAATTAATTTTTTTTTTCATTGATACTTTGTTATACTGGAAGTTGACTAAAGTTATAAAAAGGTTAAAATGGGTATCATGGTTTTAATTAGTATGTTCCAGAATATTTTGAACACTAGAAAAACAAGAACTTAATTGATATTGGACATTTGACCCTCTCGTATTTGCCTACTTGAATGGTCGAGATTAATGGAATTGTTTTGGGTACATTAGCTGTAATCGTTTCGTAATACCATACCTTTTTTCGGTATTAAAGACTTGAGCAGCATAACCGCGTTCTCATCGCAAGCCCATGCATGCATTTTCCTGTAGCTATCGCGTCCTTTTTCGGTTAATTTGTCCCATGGCTTTGGTTTAGACAATAGCTCACTTACGGTCCCTTGTGACAGTCCAAGTATATACTTGGCAAACAGTCTCTGTCCAACATTGTGAATTGACAGTAGTTCTCGCACACGACGAGCTATATGCAATGTGTCTAAATTTTGTGTGGAGTATTTGTCCATATTATATCTGTTAAAAAACATGTTGTGATTAGTTAATTAAGATAAAAGTTTGTTTTACAGCTATACATAAGCAATATTTTTCTCTTTAAAACTTTTATTTAAAATGTAATGTCTTCATTACACACCTGAGCATTTCTTGAAGTCTAGCTTCCATAGGATCTCCTTTAGGTATAAGTGACTCACCAAATCTTCCGACCATAGTACAATCATTATCAGAAAAACGATACGGAGATCTATGATCAAATGGAGACTTAATCAAATCAAATCCTAATGCCCCAGCTGGTCCTAGAATGTTGTTGTTGAGCCCTACGTTGAGGCCGCAAAGTCCATTTATAAGACCCGCTGGTATGTTATTATTGTTGTTCATTTGCGAAGGGTTATTATTATTGTTGTGTGGTGAGCTACTATTAAGTCTCGGTGAACTGTTTGATTCACTTGTTGGAGATTTGCATGATGATCTACTAGTTGATCTCGCTTGATGAGCGTTACTGGATGGTGAAATTGGCGATGGAGAAGTACTGGGTGCTGGTGATTTAGCAGAATCCAAACAAGGTGATTTTTCTTTCACTGAAAAATGTATATAATAATTAATTACATATATTTAAATAATAGCTAATCAAATTTATTTGTATTCATCCCGATGCCTCCTCCCCCTCTCATCAACACGCTTTTAGTCTATATACTTGTCCTTACCGGAGCAGTTTTCTTGTCGGCTCGGAGAAGTATAGACTTTCTTGTTTTCAGAATGATTGCGTTCGAGAGCTCTTCGCCAGTTAGCCACGATCTCTTGGCCGAGTATCGGGCCAAACTGTTCAACGTTTTGGAGCCCGAGAGGGGGTGGGATCACCGGAACTGAAAAATCATCTGTAGGCAGACAATCGGGTAGATTTAGATGTTATACTGTTTGATAAATTTATTGGTTAACCAAAAAGCTAAACCAATTTATTTTGTTAGTATACTTTTTGTTTAATGTTTACTTACTGTGCATGTCGAGTGTAGGACTGCAAGATAACCGCTGAGGCTGAGGCGATGAACCTCGCATGGTCGTCTCAGATTTATCGTTGTTCGGTGACTTGTCGTTAGGGTCATCTGAACATTCGACGGCCTTCAGCACACTAAACACACAAACGCATATAATCATATGTTAATAATATACTAAATAAAAAATAGTTTATAAAAATATAGGAATAATAACAGTTCGTTTCAACGAGTTTTATTGTTAAAAATCACCTAGAAAATGAATACTTTATTATGACTCATTTACTATATTGGCCCCCCGTTGACTACCAACTTATTGTATAAGGTGCGATTCCGCATCGATAACCATCTCCTCGTTTCATATAATTAATATTGGTGACAATATTTATTATTATTTCTTATGTTTTAACATCAGTCTTAGGATATATCTTATAATAAACTAGTTTGGATCCACATGATTTTAAAATATCATCCAGTCTGGTTAATATTACACTAACAATATCGACTGTCCGCGTATTTATACATTTTTCATGTTATTGTCGAACAAACTATAAAATAAAAAATCTAGTTTTGAACTTGTTTGCATTTGTTGTTTCAAAATAATATGTTTAAATAACGTTTGAAATAATTAAAGCAAAACATATGTATGTTATATTATTTTTGTTGGCTCGTGCGCAAAGCTGTACTTGAGCGATATTGTTTTTGAGAGTTATTTATTTATAGTCACAAACAACGATATCGTTGTCGTTTCCATTGGAATTTAGTTAAATTGAACGGGCTTGATGATGATAACGATTACGGACATGACGGATATTTTATTTAATTTATACGAAGACTTATCGAATGCGATTATAAATAAAAATATATATGTGTTATCTATTCTTAAAACCGTCATGTATGTATGATATTTTGGCGCCGGTGCCAAGAATCAAACAATTAGTAAAGAAATTGATCGAATGCCAGAGATACAGGGTAATTGAATGACAATTTTCGATGAGCACTTGTGGATGAACAAGTAATTACAACTCACCATAACTGTCGTTTGACTTCTTCGTAATCTCTTTGTGCGTCTAACCGTGCTTCCAGTCTCAAAATGTGCTGCCTTTTGTCGTGTAACTCTTCTTCCAACCTGGCAATTTCTTTGGCAGTGTTTTCTTGCAGTTTCCCGATGCTCGACTGAAGTTTACGCACGTCTTCGACTAATTGTGAAATCTGCAAAACACACAAAAAGAAATCAGTCATAAAGTATAAGCTAATTTAAATATCTTTTCTAAAACGCGGTTAAGCGTATAATAATCGATAATGTGTTTTAAAAATGATGGACACTCTATCAACTTAATTTTATACGATGTAAGTATAAATAAAGGGAGCAAAGGGAAAACAAAGATAGGAAATTATTACTGTTTATATGTTTTGCATCAAAAACCCGTTAAGAGACGGCCGTCACGGGAGTTAATTACCAAAATACGACTGTCGCTTTTAGCCAACCGCAGACATACACGAACCAGAAAATAGTATTTGTTTTTCACCAGCAATGTTAATTTTTTTTTTTAATTATCATAAAACGCGTATGCGTCCCTTTACACCAAACTCGCCACAGTAATTACATTATTAATATTTTTAGAAAAATAATGTCTGTACGGTTTTACGTTTGTTTTAATATTAACAATTCGTAACGAGATATGCAGTCAGACTGAGTAAAGGGATGAACGAAAGATCCATTTACTGAAAGGTTCTATACGTCCCACACTTCTTTACCCTTTTCCTTTTTATCGTTGGACGTTTCAAATAGAAAAAATTTTCCAACAGATACTGTAAACATATACACGTTTCGATATTATTTGTTTGACTAGTGTCATATATAAAGAGTCGTAAGCATCAACATTGATTATACTTTTTTTATTAACAATAATACTGTTGGTATATATGAAACTTAAAATATAATAGGTGATGTAACGCAGTGTTGTAGAAATCACTCGCAATCGGCAAATATAGTTTTTTTTTCCCATTAACTTATTGAAAATTCATTTTGGACGTTAAAAACGAACGTAACGCGCTGCTTTGTTTTGTGCAATGTATAATTTTTTGGGGAAGGGGTAGGGTGGGAATAAAAAATTATCAATTATTGTTATTCTTAGTACATACGCAAAAGTTGCGTGGGTACAATAGACTTCATGGGACAATAATGATAAAAACCATGTGTTTGCAGTGTAGTTACGCAATTCCGTCATCGTATGGCAAACAGTTGAATAACGTTGGCAAACAATCGAACAATAATTTACATTAGCAACCATTATAATTATTGTCATGAGCGACGAATTGGCGCGGTAAGTTGTGAGCACTGTTTGCAGACGACTAATAGATTCGCCAACAATAAGCGTTACAATTAATATAATGACGATTATCAAAAGCTTTGCCAGATTGAGTTGTAGAAATATTGATGGAAGTCTTAGCCTCTAATATAACCTAATAATATTCTATGAATCACACAGTAACATAGAAATCTCACATGAATAAACATTTACACACGCAAACGTGTAGTTAAATTATAAAAATGGGAAAACGAAGGTAGTGTACGTGATAAAACAAGAAATGGAAGTACATAATAATAATAGTATTAAAAAAACGCGAAGAAAAATCGTATTAAAGCAAAACAGAAGTCGTTGTTCGGGTCAGCCCGTAATTTGTTCCAATTGACTAACCGCAATAAATCTTCTTATGATGTCAAAAAATCATCGGTTTCCTGTTTCCTGTGCTTTTTACTATGCAACATGACGTCTGCGCGACAGCCCGTTAATATCATTGTCCATAGGTACAAACACAACGTCGATTCGAAAAATCTGTACAAAAGCATTCGAGTGCGGCAATGCTCACAAGGTCACACAACCGAATATTGAATACTAATAACCGTTTTTATTAAATTTTTTTTCGATTTTCGTTGACGACCGTACCAAAAATCACGCCGTGTTTGTTATTCTTAATGGCTGCGGGTCAGTCATCGTCGTCGAGCCAAAGGGGCGAACACTCCCCTTTGCGTGTGAGTGTTTGCGTTGACCATCGGTGCTCTCAAAAGAAAACGATTATTTTGCATATCGATTTTACCGAGTACAATTAATTTTGTTCACCCTTAACTACTCATACTCTAACTCCCCCGAATTACGAGAAGGGTGCAGACTGGTGTTGCAGAATCGTCGAGAGAAAAGCAATAACTAGCATCTCTAATTATCTAAAGAAAAAAAGCAGCCCCAACCGCGTTTAATACGAACCATAAAAAGAGAAACCGGTTGGATTACCATATGTAAGTAAATCGAAAATACCGGTTACCCGCATTGATTGATCCCTTTGTGATGTAATTCAATAATATTATTCTGCTTTTGAATAACGGTCAAACTATTACAATTAAATCAGTTTGTACGGGTCAAATACCTAATAAAATAAATCGTTTAGAGATTTTCCGTGTTGACCAATTTACTCGTCAACATTTTTACGTATTCACTCGATTTAATTATTTTTGTACAAATACATAACAACATTGTTTTCTCCCTGTGGCGTTTTATTTGTAAGAGATCGACCGACCGTGTCGTACGTACATATTATAGATTCATGATTACAAATGTCTTTTAGGGGTATGAATAATATGTTTCAAAGACATCTGCTGTTGCTACAAAGAAAAATGATTTTCTCTGAGAATAATTATTGTTCTCTAGTTTAATGTATAATTAATTATTGAAGAATCACGATGGTGCTTTTCGATTTTTTTAAAAGCATACCAAAACTATAAATTGTAATATTATCGTATTTCCTGATGTCACATAAACCCAGAGTCAAAGCACATGGCAAAAAAAGTTGAAAAAAAAAGTGATCGTGGGACCCTTCAGGTTTTGTGTATATATTAATAATCTTCATTAGTGTATCGAACACTACAACAACTGCACCGTATGGACGGATCCTTTTCTCAGGGTCTATCATCATCCCCAAAAGTAGCACCCCCGCACCACCACACATCTAGTTAGGATACGCGTTGTGTACCTTCTACATCCCTCATATCCTTCCTACATATATTGTACTTTTTACACACGTGTTTCGATAATAATTATACATGCGGCAAGTCGTACAAAATACATTATGCATAATATTATTAAGCGTATACGAACAATACTGCACCATTTGGGGGTGGTATATACTGTGTACCTACTGTGTGAAGAAAAAGTAGTGTTTCACTTTCTCGTGTAACGTAATACTCTATTGAAAAAAAAAATACGTTTTAACGGTTTTTTTTTGCTTTGAATTCAGTATGATAGTCTATACATGTATATTATGATATAATGTGAGTTAAATTAATATAAGCTACTCGTCATAATTTTAAGATAATTTTTTTTAACAATTCTGATTTTTTTTTTACAAATAAAACACAAAAAATAATATAAGTTTTGCATTACTCTGATGTCTTTATCTTTTTGTGACTATCAAGTGAAAGAAATTAAGAAAAAATATTTTTTTAATTAAACAAATAGCATTAAAACAAAATTTATCTTGTTCGTTTGAAGTCACCGCCGCCGTCGTAAATCTCAGTGTAAATTTTTTAAAAAAATTTCCCATCAACAAGACCAAAATGTTGAGTGATATTAAAAAGGTTGCAGACAACAATAATGATTTCAATTACCTTGATTTTTTTTTTATTTTTATTATTAGTTTATTTCCACTAACGTTATCATTTCGGCCAAAATATTTTTTGTAAGATGTTGGTAAATTATAATATTGTATTGTATAAAAAATGATGTACTTATCAAGCAGTCGCGTTCTCTCTACCAAACCAAGATAGTGTATATCTCACGAGCAGAGACAATAAAGTATAGTGAATACAAAAGGTTCTTTATTGTGTTCCGGAAAGCTATTGATTATCGACAAGTGCCGATGAAGGGATTTGAAAATCGACTGGTGAACTTGTATATGTCTGGCATGAGTGGTGGCGGAGGCAATAAGATAACGGTTGCAAGGGCCTGCAGAGCGAGTGATTAAGCTTCTCTTTTCCTCGCACTGTCCGCTCACCTACTCCCCCGTCCACCGGCGGAGGCATATAAAACAGCATCCAGCGGGAGGGAAGCGCCCTGACAATTAGACAGATACGGCAAGTTTAAACCCTTTTCTCCCCTATCCTACGCCGCGCTCCCTTACATACATACACACTCACATTTCGAATATTTCTTCTACCCATCATCCCTAACAAGCCCGATCAATTCGCTCTCATGCAAAATATACGAAGTAGTTTTAGATATCTCTTCTCCGTTCCATCATTACACACCGCCTCCCATGAGCAACCGCTACCGTTGGACCTACCTTCTGTCGGTGGCATATACTCACCCTCGCCGTCGTCCTTCAACACACACACACACACACTGCTCATCACTGTGAACCCGCACACCACTGTCAATCCTTTTACATCAAGTGTACGTATACGTACAACAAAAGCACATTCGTGACGAAACGCGCGCACATAGGAAATTCGATTTTATTGTATATTTCGTCTTCCGGTTGCGAAACGTGGGCGGTTGGAGGGTGCGGGGACGACAACGTTTAGAATATTTGTCAATAGTTTTGGTAGAGTTATTTTGCCGTTAAACTAAACACGGATATCAAAATAAATTACACGCATATTTTATTATTCCAGGTGTATTATAATCGTTTTTTCTTTCGCCGTTATAGTTGTGCGCAGGAAAAAGTATTCTATCCGTACGGCGGACTCGATAGGTTTTCTAAAAACGTCGTAGCTCGTCAAAATCTGTTGGAAATCGACCTTTGAAAATAAAAAGTGTACGTTAACACCTGATTGAAGATTTATTTATTTATGTACAATTTAAGTAAAAACCGGTCCGCTTGTATCAAAACGAATCGATTGTAAAACCATGTACCGCAGATGAGTGTTGAACTGGTCTCAATAGAAAGAAAAACATTTTTCATTGTGCACAACGATCCTTTCACGGATTCCGTTAGAAGGGATAAGTAGGCGCTCGTTACCTGGAGCAGTTGCGAAAGGGATTTTCCCCGTTCGACAGTTTAATCCGGACGACATTGAGGGGGTGGACAAATAAAAGGACACGGTGGTCTAGTTACATAATAGAATAAACTATCGGAAAGCCGTTTATTGTAAAACATTCACGGTGTACACGCGTTTAAACGCTGAGAAATAAACGCGCCCAATCGAAACCGATACATAAAAGCGAATAACGTCCTACGTTATATTAATATGGCCACGATAAATTCGTTTACCGCGCGCACACACACATGCACACAACCTGTATAACCAGTTTTTCTCCGTGTACTTTTTTTGTCTTTCATTGTACGTCCATCACACCCGACCGCGTGACTGTGATATGCATGTATATGGACACAATGTATCATCCGTATACGGCGATTTAATAATACGCGTACAGCATTGATTGCCTATATTATATAATAAAAAATATATAGCTCAACAATATCGTATCCCAAGTGCAGCGCTCGTAAGCTCCGCTCCGCCATCCGGTTTTTTCCCATCAAACACAAATCGTTTTGCTGCACATAGAATATGACCCGCGGCTACGTTTCTATAACGTACCGGCTGTTAATCTATAATAATTTCTCGGGAATTATTAAAATATTTACAGTCGAACCATTTCATCGCGGTAATAATAATTATAATACACACATGCACATGATTGTTTCATTTTGTACACTCGGGATAATCGTGCTGGACAGTAGAACCATTTCGTATACTAATTATTCATGCCGAGATACTGTGTATGTTATGCTTAACGTTTATAAGACAAGAGTCGTAAATCATCAGCCACAGACAATGACAACGAGCACGATCATTTGTGTACAGAAATGATAAGTTCGAACATCTCAAGTAAAAACTATTCAGCAAACAAATCCGCATTGGCAATATCGAATACTACACTGTTTCAAACACCTCTGGCATGCATTGCGTACCTATGGCGGTAATAGATTGCGCTTATGTGAGCAAAAATTGGCGGGATCAAGGTCGGGCAAACATCGGTGTTGTTGAATGAAAGAATAAAAAACAATTCGCACGAGCAACGACGCGCGTTGCTAACGACCACACCGAACTTCTCGACTATACAGTAAGATTAATTTAAAAACTCCATGATGCATACTTGTATTAATTTAAAATTTGCTAGCTCCGCGGCACGCGGTTTCGGTATAGTAAAATGTAATTAATCTTTTCTTGTAAACTAATTTGACTGTTTAACAACACTTTAGTTGCAACAAAAGATTATGCCGTTGTAAGAATGGCTTGCACTTTGTCATTACCGCGATGCATGTAAAAGAAAGTTTCTGCACGCCAATAAGTATAATTTGTGCAGATATATACGGGTATACTCGTATATATACATATATGTATCGACGCGTTTTGAGGGAGACGGACGGACAACGTACAGCGATCGTTGTAACGTATAATAAGGTTACTTTTGACGGACTTTGGGATCTCGGTGGTCGTGAATGGATAGTAGGGCGATTCGACGGCAAGGATGAGGCAGCAATAAAGTTGGATATATGAAATTTCGTAATTAGAAGGCCCGTCTATACGTTGGTGTGTGTGTGTGCGATGAAGCGAAACAGAGGGCTAATCAATAATTCAAACTCATTTTAAAGCACGTAAATATGTGCCGGTGTGTGTGCGGGCACGAGATGCCGAACCCCGGAGATATATCTTCAAATCAAGATGGCCGCGTCAATCGTCTATTGTTTTAATAGTTGCCGTAGGTGGGAGTTGTGTATAAACCCCTTTAGCGCGTTGATGAGTGAGCGATTGCGGAAAGGCGCTGGGAGACGGCGGGTCGGTGTTGCGAACTCGTTTATACATATATATGGCCCGTTATGTGTGCCCATCTATCAACCCTCATTTTCTACCCTTCGGCGACCACTCGTCATATGTATATTATAGACAATGCGAATTTGTGTATACGAAAAACGTATTGTGGGAGATAACGAACGAGATGTGGCGAAGAAAACTGATGCGGGCGGACGGGTGGGCGCGGACCGAGTAAGAGAGGCAGCCGTCGAACAGAGAGACGGCACTAAAGTACACAAGCATATAGGCCTAATACTCGGAAAAGATTTTGTGGTGCGTGCAAATTATTGGTCTGCTAAAGCCGAACAAACGCGACGGATAAAAAGTAACCAGATGAATCGCTCGAAATCATTTTTACTCTTCAATATTTATTGCGATAGAATAGTCGACGTTGATTCAGCTGGCGTGTTACGCTTAGTAATTTGTAATAATCATAATTATTTGCGACGCCGGTCGATGTGCTTAAGTATCGTTGCATTAAACCCGATTAACGACACTGTACAGCACTTTTGTTTCGAATAGAAGTTTCTCTTCGGTTGAAACTTTCAGTGGATTCGCGACGAATCAAATTCAATAGTCGATTGCCGCTTAAGTCTCGATTCGGTTGGAAATCATGATAATTTTTTACAACTACATACAACCGGTATCTGTGAAAATAAAAATATAATAGAAATTCGTAACACGGTGTACGTCGGTCTTAATGCGTTCAAACGACATTATGAAAGCAAACACACTGAAAGTTTATAAGCTACCTATGGAACATAATAATATGATATTCAAAGAATAGTGGCTGTGTTTAACATGCGACCGTGTATTATAATGCATAGGCATTGCGATATTAATCGATGAAAAAAATTCATCAATCATTATACACATCTGGATTGGTCAAAACAAAAAAGCACTTATTCGTTGTAAATTGTACAAACACTATTGTATATTAAGTGTACGCTAAATTATTATATTACCTACGAAGTGAGGGTAAATGACTCGAGTAGAATATTTTAGTTCTTCGTGACCTCATCATTGACGACGGCGGTGTTTATTATTATAAGCGTATACAATTGTTTTGCGTGTCTTGCCAGTCGACCGGGTTCGATTTTTATACTTAAGGGCTCCGTCGTATCGCTTATACCCGATCATATCAGTTATGGCAAAACATGGGAAGCCGACGGCGGGAGGGTTAGGGGCTACTGAGGTACCTATAACGTTGGAAGTGTATACACACAGTCGAACACTACGTATACGCACAGTAGGAAATGCAGATGTAATAAAATCAATCCCAAAGTTTAGAGCACAAGACTTATTATGCGTCCAACGTAATAGCGTGATTGGACGTGAAACGGAAGGAAATTGCGTGATACAAGTGGAAAATTTATATCGTACGGGAAACCTATAACCACCGCTCCACCATGCCGATCCTAAACACACACCTTTCGGTTCGTTTTCAGTTCGATGGCGCCATTTTGTATAGATTTTTTGGTTACGGCAGATTTACATTTTCATATCGGTTCGCCCAAAGAATATTTACTTGTTGTGTCGTGACATTTGTCGTATCCAACAAAAAACGTTATGTATTTTTATAGATTTCCGCCCCATTGGTATAACTATTATGTATAGTCTGCGTGAAAGAAGACTAAGAAAGGTGTTTTTATTGTCGAGACGCGAGACGATAAAGCGGAGCGGCAGTTCGGACTGTAGGCCATAATAATAATAATAATAATAATAAAACACGCATCATCCGGTGCTGCAAATGTTTGAATAAAGAATATTGTAAGTGCATTTTGAATAATATTTAATTTACTTTACAATTTAATTTCTGTCTATTATTCAGGTAAGTAAACATGGTTTGTTTTTTTTTTTTGGTACAGAGAGCAAATGTCGGAAGTCGATGTTTGCGTGTGTTATTACTTATTTGTGCGATTATAAAATATAAACATAAATATTTTATTCGAACTGGTTCAACAAAAAAACACGGTCGACTTGACTGTAATGCTTTTATCGTGTTAGTTTATTATATGTGCAATCTAATTGGCTTACTTCTTTCTCTTTGGCAGAAAGTTCAAGTTCGACGGGCGTTTTATTCTGATCCTCGGTGGACTCGACATGATTGCTCAAAGGCGTGGCCATGGTCATGTCGTTTGTGTCTTGTGCTTTGTTGTTGGTCAACTTTTCCTTCAAGGCAGTCACTTCTTTTTCCGCCAAAGTAGCTCTCTGAAATAACAAAAAAAAAAAAAATTAATCCATCGTTATCTAACAAAAATCACCGTCATCCGGCCCCTCTATATCATCGCTAACAACAATAATAATAGTACAGCTACCAGCAGCTATACTGTTGATAAGCATACACATATTACCGTACGATATAGAACCTATCCAATTTATATACAATATCCGTGCACGCATATTTATATGTTACTCATATATTGAACGTGATTGAAAATAATAGCACACATTGTTACAAGCCGCGTTGTTCGGGTCAATTTGCGAGACTTCCTGCCACAGATCCCGTGCGCATTAACGAGAAAACCACTTGACGGCCAATCGATTGAATCCGGTCTAGTTAAACGCAGGCGGAGGACGACATAAAAAAACAACTAAGATATGACGAGTATACTACACACAATAAGCTTTTGTCTTTATCGAATAGTCATTTGAGTATATCGACTTTGCAACATAATATTCCAAATAATTTACTAAAATTGTTATTTTTAAAATAGGTTTAAAACGGTGCCTACTGTTTGGACCTCCTGCTCTATTGGTATACACTTAATGCTATTAATTTATTCAATAACGCCGTTTAAATTGTTCCGATACATAAAAAATAATACTATCGAACGGCAATAAATTTATATCAGATCAACCGATGCGGCTATGGGAGGTGTCTCAAAGTAGGTGGAACTATTGGACCGTAACAAGCGCCATTGGACCGGCCCAACCGATAAATCGACGGCAATATAATGTGTATATAATACAATGCATGCGTCCTTCTTTATTTTTTTTCTCCTTCTTTAGCGTGCACAGTTCTATTTACTCCTCATTCTTTTCTCCGATCGAGACTACGGGCTCCCCCCCCCCTACCGAACTCGTGCATGCGTTGGCGATCGAAAGCCAGCGGATTCTCTCTCTCTTCATCTTCTTTGTTGTCGAAGTCGTTATAGGTTACAAATGCATACAGTATACATATATTTTTTTATCGTCAACTCTTTTAAACCTCAACGATCGGTCACGCCCACAATACACAAACGCCGATGATCGAGGACTGATTGAGCGATCACGTTTTTTTATTGTTTCACGATACCGTTTGCTTTACTAGCGTCACAATGTGAACGCATAATGAAAAGTTTGATATTTTTCCACGCTGTTTATAAATAATTAGATTGTATACTCATACGGTGATGTGGGCGTCATTAATTTTTTTAAATATATTTCATCGTCAAGCGGCGACACTACGTATGTCTATGGACCACGTGTAAATGAATCTATTATACTTTTATTAGTACTGTCAAACGAAATAAAAAACAATTTATCTCAATAGAAAAGCTTTTCGACACGTCTCCTTCCACCTGAAACCCCGAAAACGTGGTTAGGTCCATTACCCATCATTAAGGGCGTATGTGTGTGGGATACAAATCGCGGTTTGTCCCTTCTCCAACGTATAAACAAGAGTGGAATAAAAAAAAAAAACTCGTATAATCTGTGTTTTTTACGCGGAAACCTATAAAGGGTGACTGTTTTTTTTTTTTACATCAACAACAAGACAAACATCACCCTTCAAAATGTATCCGCACGTAAAACCGCGGGGAGGGATAAAAACAAGGCTATTTTTCATTTATCCATCAGTAACGCACTTAATATTCATTAACGCCAGTTTATGTAACTCGGAAAAAAATTCATACGTTATTTAAACATGAAATAAAAGCGCATACAGTGACTATAATAAATGCAATTGGTTTTAATGAATATTAGGACGGGTGGTATATCTTATTGGAAATTAAAACTGAAAATTTTTCATAATGTTTATGGTATTTTAATGAGAAGCATTACGTAATATCGACTCGTAATTTTTGTATTAGTTATTTCAAGTCCGACTCTAAATAACAATACCATTTCACGTTTTTTCCCTACGTTGTTTTTTCCATCTGGCTGCCGATACATATCTAAACGGAATAATAATTAATTAATACTGATAAAATTACACCTGCGCCGCCTACAATTTAGACATATTTTCTCGCTTAATTTATTCAAAACTCAATAACGAAACCATTAGCCGTGTCCGCCGCAACGACTAAAAAAACGTTTTTGAAATATCGAGATACGTACATTTTGCCGGAATACCGTTCGGTTATTATTATTATTATTTTTTTTTAATAAGCAATACGACCATAAGTCTGTAATATATATCGAATATTTACAAATTAATTATTTGACCGAACATTTGACACACGTCCGGCCACCCTTTTGTTGTGCCACGCACGTGAGTCTCCTTCACTTAAGGTTCGAACATTGTGTACAAATAATATAAATCACTGATTCGAGATATATCCGAGGAGTATGATATGGTTGAAGTATTTGTAGTGTAACGTATGAACAAAAAAAAAAAATCTTTCTATTTCTTCCGACCAAAAAGTAAATGCCCACGAGCTGTTGTTGTTTTTTCCACTGCATTTACATATTAGCAATGCAGCGCTGAATAGGCTACACACATACAGCGTTTTAAAAATAAACCAACGACAGCCATAATACCGTGTATACATGTAAGCCATATAGTTATGTATAGCCTAAACGTGTATAGGTGATAAATCGGATCAAACAAAATACGAAGAGAAGAAAAACCCGTTCGTGGGTGGAGACTCGCTTTCATAAAAATATACAATTCTGACACTGACGAATTGAGACTTCATCTTTATAAACATAAATCGCTTTTGTGTTGTTATTATTATTATTTTCTTCTTAGTTTGGTACTCTTTTTTTTTTTGTTCCATTATACTCATTTATATTATTTATGTACATTTCGTATGTGTGTATTTGTCTCTTCTCGCGCTCATCTATGGGCAGTGTATTAGAAAAATATACACATACTTTGCTATATAGAGACTACGTTCTCCTCACACTTGCCCAGCATCGGGAGGATCCGTTGCCCTATTGTTGAAGTATACACGTGAGATATATCCGTTTAGTTACGCATCTCATTAACATAACGTACAAGAACGATATTAGAAAAATAAAAACGTTGACCTTTTCTCTGGCATTTATTTTTGTACTAATTAAAAAACGGTACACGCGATGCGGGCTGATTGTGCCGGTGGAGTTGTTGACGGAATATTATAATTTTGTAATTTATCGTCGTATTATTTTGATTTGACGATAATTTATTTTCTAATAATCAACTTTCGTTTGTGTCGCCGGCAAATGAAGTCTTACCAACGCGCGTATTGTGCGTACAATAATAATATTATAATTACACATACGGCGAAGTTTGTCATTTTAATGTTGTTGTTACGTGTGCGGCGGGGCAATGCTTTTTCCTAGTAATTAAGGCGGTACAAGGCGCTTTTATTTTACTCATGCATGTGCAATATTACAATGTTATCTGGCATTTCTGCGTACATCGATAACGAGATGAAAGGAAACCGCTTCTGTATAGGTAAAAACCGCGTATAAATCGATATAGATTCTCATGAGAGTTGCAAATTTTCAAAACGCTTTTTTCTAGCTATTTTTTTTTTCTTTCATCCGTCTTAAACGCCCACACGGTGTATCGACCACGGTCGCCGACACACTAGCTCATAGTAATTATAATATTATTATGTGCGCGCATAATTCGTTAGAGATTCATATTATATTTCTTTGTGAAAAAAAAAAATTAAAAAATTTAAGAAAAGAATCCTCAAAATAACATAAACGCCGTGGCTAATATGATTTTAATGGAGTGTCAATTTTGCGACGACGTTTGCCATATCTCCAGTTGGTTTTTTATTCTACTGCAGTTACTCGGCCGATGAAGGGACCGTTGAAAATGTTTTCGATCTGTTCGATATTCAAATTAACGATATCGATCGAATAACATGGCGGTTTGGTTTTTATTTTATTTTGGAAGACAAAACGGTCATATGCAAACAGCACACGGGGCCATGAGTCATTATTGCGCGAGGGGGCGGTAAATATAATTGCAAAGAACCCTGTCAAGGGGTGTCGGTGCTGGAACGACGAGAAATGTTTGACGCGCGCACGTATGCAAATCAAAGACCCACTAGAACAACGTGCTCGGTGCACAAGGGAGAGCGGAAGTATGTGTGTGTATATCTAGACGCAAAAAAAAGGGTCCACGTTTTACAGTCGTACACGCGCGTTAATTTTTTATTCGACTAACGCGAGATATTATTTTTTGCGGCGATGTTTGTTTGTTTATGCGAGTACTTATTGTAATAAAATTTTTTAATTCTGGTGCACCGTTGACGACCGCTATCGACCGAACTGGATATCGTGTTACGCGCGTCAGATCTGTTAATGGTATGAAATCTAAATAATTAGAATTATTTTTCTATGGTATTGAATAGACCAGACGAAAACAACAAAAAAAAAAAAATCTCCGAACAACACAATAATACGCTTTTGTATGATCGGGTGGGCGATTTGCCGGTTGACACGTTCACATGGAAAACTACTGCAGTTGTTCTAGCGACTTGATTAGCGTTGCAAGACCAAAGGCAGCCGTTATAACGAGCTGTTTACACACGTACAGAAGGAAAAAGTAAAATAATAAACTTTCAAAGCTCATAAGTCAGTTGGCTCGTTGCTCGGGAAAAGTGTCTATTAAACATTGTCGAACGAATGCGCATATAAAATTAGTTATGGGAAAACGACGTGTGTCGCTTCAAGGGAAGAATAAGTACACGAGACGAGTGTTCAAAAAAAAAAAAAAAGTGCATCTTTGACCGGTGTTCTGCCAGCCGTATAATTAGAGTCGGTGACTATAGCGCCGTGGTACACGAAAAAAAAAAAAGGCAAGCGAATTTCTTCGTACATCGTTTGTTATCCAAATGACAGGGCCCGAGATTGGGTGCGAGTCTTTGGGGAAAAAGATGTTTTATTATAAGATGGCTCGTTCCTCTCGTCGTCGGTAATCCAATTATTAACGCGCAAAAGAAAAATAGAGGAAATAAAATCAAACTCTGGCCGAGATTACATATTTTACAACGTCGTGAGGTCCCTCTAATCACATCGCTTGTTCAATACGCGCATTATATTATTATTATTGATCGCAGTGGCTATTTTTGCACCGTCTATCCTTTCACAATGAGCCGCATAGATCAGCCAGCTCGCCGCACTATAATAAGTACCTCGGGCACGACACGGCGGCGTCGGCCAACAACAAACTAACGTTATTATATGTAAAAATAGTGTCGCCCTATAAATTACAAGACGGTAGTATAAATCAAACGAGAATTATTTTACGATCGTATTGAGCCATATGCATTATTATTATTACTACCTCTTTTTATTTTTTTGTGGGAACAAATGCTACCGGATAGATTGGAAGGAACATCGCACTGATACCGATGGCGGCTAGGCGACTCGGTTTATCCGAATTATTAATCAATTGTCACGGAGGCATAACCCGATTTGTCAAATGCGACAGGTCGGGCCGCAACCGGTTTTCCACATGGGTTCACTAACCCCTCCTCAGCCGCAGTGATACTATTAATACGTCAAGTGTTGCTTTAAATACATTTTTCGATAACTACACGAATAAAGCTGCTCCGAAATGGAAAATTGACAATAACGTTGTTTCAATAACGCGAATTCACAGAGTCGACAGCTCTCTGGCAAGAGATCATTGTGTTATGATAATGTGCTGACGAGATACGGTATACCGAAATAGTCGTTTTGGATCTATTTCAAAAGGGATCTGCCGCCGTCACATGGATCGGACGTGCCACTTTAAACAAACCGATTATTAAAAACCGCATTAAAACGTGTTTAATCCGTGTACGCCATTAGTTTGAAGACGACGACACCTACAACTCCTCCGGGTCCGCATTTGCCGGGGGAGTCAAAACGGGGGGTTCCGTTCCGACCGCGTAAATTATCATGTTATAAGACTGCAGCGAGCAGAAGAGCGATGGAAAGAGACGCGCTATTTCAGTACTGCTGTCAACGCACTCGTCATGTATATTTTATAGTTGCTCGTATCATACCGGCGTACATTATGGTGGGAGTTTATTAATATAATTAGAGTGCGCGCGCGTGTGTGTTTTAAGTCTTTCTAAGCATTTTGACACAACTAACGTGTGTAATTATTTTCGATCTGTATTGAAAATAAAAAAAAAGAAGGCGCATATGTCACCGATATATTATATATGCGTATACATGTACACACCGTGACGAGTAGTGTGTGTGTTTTTGAAGACTCTCGCGCGGCGTCGGTCGCCAGGTCGGCGCCGAGAAAATCATAAATTTCCTACATTTTCGTCGTGCATTTCCCGGAGAAAAGCACTAAGTACAGCTGCTTTTAAACGAAAATGTGTTATGATGCCGGTACGTGACAAGATGAGTCTGTGTGTGTGTGTGTGTGTGTGTCCTTTGTTGTTGTTGTTGTTAGTGTTAACGCAAAATCCGTGGGACCGTTAGCCGGCCGGCGCGGCGCCTACCACGTGGGTAATCCCGCGGTGTGGTCGACACTCGTTTTGAAGCAGATACGCCGCGCCATCTGTCGTACGGCCTTTGTGGCGAACGGCCGTTGTCGGCAGATGATTCACAAGGAGATATACAAAAGATACCGCTGCGGGTTCATAACGAGGTCGCCCTCCAACGCCGAAATTGTCGTTTAGCAGTCACGATAATCGTTCGTGTACGACAACGTGTATTGCTAATGAGCGGAAATTCTAAAATTAAAATTGCCGATGAGTTGCCAAAATATAATATTCTGTTAACTAATAATTCAGATACATCGGAATAGTGAAAAACAACTTTATTATACACTTAGAGGCGGGATTAAAAATAAATAAATTGATGTGGCTAATCCTAATGACTTGATATTTATTCGTAGGTTATATTAACTCGGTATATTATTACTCTTAGTTTGCCAAACGACATCGCTGTTCTGAGCCGAAAATAGTGTTATTGTGTGATTAATAATAAATTTAATCGAATGACATAAAAAAAAAAAAGGAATGATAATAAAATATACAGTTTTTAAAGNTGATTAATAATAAATTTAATCGAATGACATAAAAAAAAAAAAGGAATGATAATAAAATATACAGTTTTTAAAGTTTAACATTAAAAATGAGATTAATAGTTTTAAACTCGCTAAGATTTGTGTATTTTCTTGATGACACGAATAAATAATTTATTGTGTTCTCTGCCNAGTTTAACATTAAAAATGAGATTAATAGTTTTAAACTCGCTAAGATTTGTGTATTTTCTTGATGACACGAATAAATAATTTATCGTGGTCTTCTCTGCCTCTTAAAGTAATTTTGTCGAATTCTATTTTGGACTATTCCCATTACACCCACCAACCTGATCGACACCCAGTGACGCGCAGTTCGGTTGACCGATCTTGACCAGTGGGCGTATTCATAATTTTAGACATGTGATCGTCCTAAACGACAATAACGACCGGTCGCGACAACATCGAGTTGGGCAATCACAACGACCGCTTGACAGAAAAAAACAATGGACTTAAACTTAAAGCGATGGTTCCAGTTGGAAATCGATTTTTGCGCCATGGGCTCGACATATTTCAGTGTCAATTTACTAAACAAAATACCTAGTGGGCTACACAGTGACAAATGTGAATTTTCATGGACACTTTTATGTCATACGTTTCGTGTAAAGGAATTTGATTGCCGCCGGAATTCCGTTGGAGTGTCGCCCTCGTATTGCCGGCCGGGCGCGACCGACTGCCGAACCAACGCCAAAAACAACAGAGTGTTGAAGATTTTTATACATTTTTTCGTCTGTCGGTCGGATAATAAGCGTTTTCAGTGCGAGGGATCTGTTGCGAAATTTAGTACGCTCTAACGCACTAGAAACATTGTCCCTCGCATATTCAACGGGGTCGATGTTAAATCAAATAAATACGACTGTAGTAATCGTTTACCTGTTGCCAAAACTGAGCCAATAAGTAGATGCGTTCTTTTTTGAAGAGCCAATCCATAGACTGCATAGCCTGGACGTCCATATCACGTGTTACTCATAATTACCGTGCGGAGACACAATAATTATATCGTACACGCCGCAATGGAATCGAACGCGGTTTGCTTGAATGGCTCAACGCGTAGCCCTNCGTACACGCCGCAATGAAATCGAACGCGGTTTTCTTGAATGGCTCAACGCGATCCGACAAAAGTCAGTCGTAAATTCATCACGGTTTGAATTTCCTGCAAAAAGAACGAGAAAATTATAAAACAAGAGCCAAAGAAAAATGTTTATAACACCATAAAACGCAACAGTTGCGTGAGTGCTACTAGATTGCATACCTAAAACGCCTGACAATAACTTTGCCTATTCGTTTCAGCGCTAATTGTTAAATTTTTATACATTTGTTCAGTTCACATTAATTATACGTTAGAAATTATTTTTAAACGAAATTTAATCATTTAATATTGCACGTGTCTGGAAAAACGATAAGTGTACGAGACTTATGAGTCAAACTCATGGTCATTGACTATCAATCTATTTAATAAGAAGAACTATCCGGTGTAATGCTGACGCATACAAAAAACTATGTATGGTATCGTTAAATATTATTTGATTTGAACAAATAGATTATAAAATAAAAGATGGTCATTGTATTAACTAGGTATATTAAATTCACGTGTCCTTGGACTATCAATGACAGAAAAAAAAAATACTATTGCCAATAATTACAGTTCCTTCGCACGACATTAGTGCAAGTCAAAAATTAAAAAGTAGTCAACTATATTAGTAATTACGGTGATTTTAAGTAATAATAATCTTCTAATAAACATGACGCACAAATTATCATCATAAAAATTAACTAAAAAAATGTATTTCATTAGTTAGTTTCATCGAGTTAATTATCTCGATTAGACATGTAAAATATTGACAAGGTAAAATTTAGAAAACATATTTGTCGGTGAACGGAGAAAAACTGTAAATATTTTTTTATCGTAATCCGAGTGCGAATTTGTGTTATGCGCAATAAAATAAAATTTCGATTAGCAGACCAAAATATAATTTTGTCAATCGTTTTACGACAGTAAGATAATTTGAGCGTTGCAAATATTATGGTGGTCGTCGACAACGTTACCAGAACGGTTTCCTCCGGTCAACTATAATTGAACAAAATGTACTTTATTGTTTTCGATTCTCGAGCAATCGCTATTGTTCGACGTAGTAAAAAAAAATTATTAATTGTTGAAATTTTCGAAACGAACTTTGCTTTTGCCCAATAAGTAGGCTATTGTTACAATAATATTTTTATTGAACTGTTAAATATTTCTGACGTTAGCGATTTTTAAAATTCGGTGCACTTGTTGTTTAAGAACTCGAGAGAATATTATTCCTTCCGTGTTGTTAATTAGTTTTGTCTTTAGCTTCAGACATAGCAACGCGAAAAAGAACAAAAATTATTTATCGAAAAAACAAAATAAATAAACAAACAAAAATCTACATCCGCGTGTTAAAACGGTTAATTGTTTTTCAATAGACTGAAATATCACATACACACGAATACTATAATAAAGAACAAGGTTCAAGCAAAGAGTCCGAGCATACCTAATAAGTTAATGTAAACATGGAAAATAATTGTATAATGTTTGTCGATTTGGCCGTGAAAACAAACAACTGATACATATTTTTTTTCTCTGACAACCCGAAAATTATAGAATCCAACTGGATTTTTATTGAAATTTCGCCGAGCTATATTTTTTGTTTATAGTTGAAAAAAAAAAAATTTGAAAATATTTCTATTGAGATCTAATCAATAGTATAACGAATCGATTGTGATGTTTTCATTGACCATGTATGATTTTCAATCATAATTGAGTATAGAGAATAATTGTGCAGTGATAATTAAAAAAATAATTAAGCTGACCTGTTTTTTTCTAATATGTATAAAATAAAAGTTTAGAAATTGATTGAAAAAATAATTTCAATAATTTATAAATATAAAAAAAAGTTGTGAACAATATTTTCTATGTAGAAAAAACATTTTATTGTTGAAAACAGATTGATTTGATAAGATTATTTTAGACGATAAATATTTAGATTTTATTTGTTCTAAAAAATATTTTCGGACGAGTTTAGCGTTAATTTTAAAGAATTTTTTTCTCTCGAGTTGAATGTATTATTAAAAAAAATCGTGTTTTTCCATGTGAAAAAATAGAGTTAAAACATTAAAAAAAAAAATTAAAAACGACCTAACTGAATAACATCATAACTTACTTGATATTGGTTTGAACCGAATACTTCGACAATCACAGTGAACAGATTATTTTTTTCAATAATTATTCGCGGAATGTCTTGAATATTTTCAATAAAAAAAAACAATCGCACAATCTTCTAAGACAAAATCACGAACACTACACTCGTACGGTATCGTTTCAAAATCATTTGATAAAAATTATGCGTTTTACAATTGAATATAAAAAAAATCTCGTTTTCCAAAATAATTATTAAATATTTTCAAAACACTGTCGATACGAAGGCGGCGGCGGCGAGCACGACACACACTCACACCACACGACTGCGACCAACGGAAAACAACGTACGCGTGTCGACACCGCGCGTACAATCAGTGACGACTGCCGAGCGACGGCCGGCGGCACCAGGTCCTGCGATGTCTCTCCTCGGCGCCTCGCCGGCACATCACACAGTTATCGCGGTCCCCGTACGCTCCTGCCCTCTATTGGCAGCCGTCGGCCACCGATCGCACGGCGCACAATCCTTTTTTTCCGTTTTATTCGCCTTCTTTTTCTCTTTCTTCCTCCCCCGCCGCCGTCTCGACCGCGCGAGCTTTTTATTTTTTTTTTTCTCTCGTTATACCTCGTTTAGCGTGCACACCGCTCGCCCAGTTGTTTCCTATTATTTTTAACCGTTCCCGCAGTTTTTCGCCACCCAACGCCCTTCAATTCCCTATCAATCACGCCCAGTACGCATCGGTCGACCTATAGATACTCGATACACTCAATCGTCACCGCACTCCCACGACAGACGCCGTGGCCTATGCAAACCACCTACAACGTCCGTTTGTAATTATGCCGCATTATATTTAAATTAGTTTCCGCGTCTCGCTACAGTCCCAATGAATTTCATTTTTCACATTATTACAAACAATTCAATAAATTACTATTGGTTTGCTTTGCATGCGTATATATATTTATTCGGATTTTAGGCTTCGAAGTGTTGATTATAATGCAATTGGTTACGAATTAAATTACTAGATAAATTATTTTTTTTTTTTTTAAATAATCTATTAATAGAAACACGACGTTAGATTCAAGTGGACGAATCAACTACTTGTCTGTGTATGATTTTTCAGTTTTCAATGCTGAAAACAAAATGACAATATGTTTAGCTATTTATTTTTAACATTAAAATTGAACCTTAGACTTTGCATCGGTTTTTAAGTAGCTCATTGATTTTGACTAGTTAAATATTTATGTGAAAAATGTTGTCATATTGTTTGGTATTAACACCTCAATGTTTTCAATACAGTAGTTTAATATTTAACAAAATAAATCACAGTTTACAAGTGGAATCATTAACACATTTTTTTTTTAACTAAAATTTCATAAAATTATAAGCGGAAATGTTGACTTTGTTATTAATTTTTATGTCATGACCATCAAACTCTTCTTGATAGGTGTTTGTTCATTTTTCAATATTTATACGTGCAATTTGTTTTATTAGATAAATTAACGATAACCAACCNCCTCAATGTTTTCAATACAGTAGTTTAATATTTAACAAAATAAATCACAGTTTACAAGTGGAATCATTAACACATTTTTTTTTAAACTAAAATTTCATAAAATTATAAGCGGAAATGTTGACTTTGTTATTAATTTTTATGTCATGACCATCAAACTCTTTTTGATAGGTGTTTGTTCATTTTTCAATATTTATACGTGCAATTTGTTTTATTAGATAAATTAACGATAACCAACCAAAATTACAAACCGCTCGCCAGACGGACAAGTATTGACTAACGACCACAGTGTCATATTGATTTCGAGGACAGCTGGTCCCACAAAAAAAAGCATGTCATCTGCCACAATTGTTATGCATATTTGTAAATAGTTAGATTATTTTTATTTGGTAGAAAAATAATAATATTATATTGTACATAATAAATATCGTGCAGACCGTATAGGCCGCTTATTATATAAATAACATGGTGCGTACAACATTGTTACAGAGATCATGTCGATGGGTACATTGATTTTACGATAATTATTGTCGATTATTTGTTTTGTTTACTTTGTGCACTGCACGAGTAATAATTTAAAACTTTAAAAATAATAAAAAATCCGTTGTCCTCGAATCGGTTGTACGACAATTCTCAGAAAAAAAAAAACGAGAATTATCGATAGTAATATAAACATGTAAAAATAATAACGGTCGTATCGTACCCAGCAATCTTTTTCGAAAATATTTTTTCGAATTACCGCAAATAATTATATTACAGTCCGTCATTATTACATACTGTCGTTGTTTTTTTACCAATTACAGTTGATTTCGATTAAACGGATTTGATGAAGCAATTTTACATATGTTAATATCCGCCGCAGCAGCACATCTCGGTAAAATACGGTCCTTCGCGTGTACCTGATTTTATTACGTTGTTTTTTCGCAGACTGCGACTGCATTAGACGCGCAAGTTATACTTATGTGGGGCCGATTTTGCGGTTCAATTATATTTTATTGAAGCGTACAATCCGAAATGCCAATAAACGTTGCACAGTCTAAATTATCCGTACACACTGCGGCAAAGGTTTTACATACTCTAAACGTTACCCGAGAAATCGGTGGGCTTGTAAAACGTTGCGGCGGTTTTGGATCTCGTTTGACGCGCATTTTGTACATTAACGTCTGAATATTGTTTCAACGGATCGTTCTACATTAATTAACTTTACATGCTCGCATCAGTTATTGTAACGTTCATGATGATTTTAATGTCGTAAAAAAAAAAAAGAACGAGTTCCGAGAAGTCGAATCGCGAGGATGAGACCGGACGGACTATTAAAGAAAAGTATACGGGACTTTTAGCGTGCAAACATGCAGTTCGCCCGAGTTGTGCCATTATCGTTAAAACGCGAGAGGTCTCAAGGTCGCATTTAAAACAATTTAATAATTTTCCTCCGATAGCACATCAGACGGCGTGTATATTTAATTCGATTACACGGGGTTGTTTTAATGGAGATAAAAAAAATCAATTCTTCCGAGCGATAACCGTTTGGAAACAATGTGTTTAATTCGACTTTATTCAAACAAACTACGACGTTACGGGGGCTCGCGTAATTCTCAGCTTAAACGATCTTACCCACCCCTGTCCAAAACAAATTATCGCCGACGAATATGAAATTGGATTAAAAAATTATTCAATTTGTTTGCCTGTTTTTAGTCCGGCGCGGCGGCGACACAGATATGACACACAGAGTTGATTATTACTCTCACACACAGCGTGCTCATCTTTTATACACTTACCCCTCCTGATCGGTCGAGTGTAGTTTAGTTGGGCAAACGCAAGGGGTCACGCACGTACGTGTGTGCGGCATTTGTGTGGGTGCAACACGCGCTCTTTCACTGCTGATGCACTTTACGCCTACCTATACTGACGTTATTAAACGATGTAATTATTTGCGAATAATTAAAAAATAATGTATGCGAAATTGATTGTGTTCGTATTATGTCTGTACGATCAGTAAACAAATGAACGCCTTTGTATACTAATACGGGCACGTGTAAGCTTCAGTCTGTTGTCGCTGTCGTTTGGCGTGGGATGAACTCTTTTTTTTTTTTTTTTTACGCATATTAAAATGCATTTCTACTGCGCGCCCTTGACCCACACGAGGTGACATCAACGAGAGTAGTGTCCCCTGAAATACACATGTGTACGTTGCGTTGTTTCTTTTGGCGGTCGCGAACGATAAGAAAAAAAAACGTGAACTCATAAGGTATTAATAATTAGATTTGAAAATAATAAACAATAATAGTCAAAACTATAAACAAGACGAATACAATACAAGTGCAGATAATCGATTTGAATAATAATAAAAAAAAAAACAAATTTACATAATACTAACAATTTTGCAATGTTTATACAGCGCAACCTCCAAGGTCACCGATGCCGAAATTGATCGTCAAGCTGAATTCAATTAAGTCACAAAAATCTGCTAATTGATATTTAAGGCTACGTCGGAAAATCGAGATGTTCAAAAAAAGAAACTCATCGCAGTAATTTGCCATCAAAGCAGTTTTTATAAGATTAGAATAATTAGCATTGACTCAATTAGTTTAGAAACTAATAGGCAAAACTTGGACAATTTCAATTCGAAAACCTTTTTTCATTAATCATTGCTTCCGGCTTGCGATTCGGACGTGACATTGACATCAAACGAACCATTTGAACAAACACATACACATAATGCAACACATTTGTCAAGTATTTGTATTATCAACAGATTATCAATCTGACGTTGTTAAATACTCGTTAGTGCGCCTCCAATGGCCGAGAACACCACCGTCTTTACCTGTGTTGTTTTTGAAAAGTCTTCCTGTATAATATCGTTACCGACTCTAGTTACATTATTATTATTATTTTTATTTCAATATTTGTTGTTGTATTGTTCTTGTTGATTTTTCGGTTACGATTATTTTATTTTCGTATCGTTTCGCGTCAACATTACACAATTACCGTAGTGCACTTTTGACTGAACTGAATATTTTGCATTCTTGGCAGGTCACATATGACAACTGCCGATGAGCTGTGGTGTGCATCATAAAGTACTCTGAAATGCAACCGATCGCTTCCCATGAAATGGATTCACGTGGAAAATGTGCACAACAATAAAATTCATAAGCTTTCGCAACACAATCACTTAAGGAAAAAATCGTATTGAATTTTGTGACGTAATATTAATTATAAATAAATGATTTTAATATTTATATTCGTGTTAATCGTTCAAATGTTCATCGTGCGCAATTATTCAAAGCTTTAATCGTGTTTGTAAATATCATAAAGAAGCAGGGAAGTTTTAACGGATTTTCACATTTAGCGCTTCATGTAAATCATAGAAAATTACACCAAGGAACTTGAGTATTAATTTAACGAATCGCTTTTTTGTACAATGGAAACGACAACCGATTAAACGAGTCTGAATGCTCAATTCAATTCTAACAAATGGTTAATTGAAACGGCGTAGGAAAAATAGATACGATTGTAAATTCATTTCCGGTGCGCGAAATGAGTCAAACCCACATTCGAACCGATTGCACACGAGTACACAACAAAAATAATCGATTGCGAAACGTGACTTGGATGCAACAAAAGGTGAAAAATATAATAAGTTAAAATTAACTATATTTGAACCCATTAATGATTGTTTTCACAATATTGTGCGGTCGTTGTAAAGATTGCGCGCACAAAATAGATGTTACCGCACAATAAAATGTGTATGTAGGCAAGCGAGTAATCAAGGAGCATTCTCCGGCGTACATAAAAATTAGTACCTACACTATTGTTCATTAGAATCTAAAATTTAATGAGACATTTACACCGGCACTTGCTTTTATTACTGTGTAAGATGGAATAAGACAGAACGGTACGCTAAAGCACTGGCAAACACCCATCAAACCAATAAGGAGGCTATGCGCGTTATTTGTAATTTTTAACAATATCTTAAACTTCTCCTCCTAATAAAGTACGAAATAACTGGCGTACGGTAGGTACTAGACATGTGTTATTAGATATTATTACTATTTTTTTTTTTTAGAAGTAAATACATCATCGGCAGTAGATCGGCGGCGACTACCGCCATGCGGCCATTTTGAAATCGCTGATCCGTAATTATCAGCAATGGTTGATGGGTCCGTTTTTTTATTCAATTTTTAACGGTCATCTGACTTATTATTGCCATGAATTCGAATGTACTTCTAATTCGCCGCCGCCACGGTCCGAGGCGTTCGTTTCCTTCGACTGTAATCACCATCGTTGTCCCGCTGCCCTTCTTGTAATAACTTCATAATTAGACCATTAACTGTCTTATACCATCTACTCTTATTATTATTATACCGATTTACACGGTGGATAAACTACTTATAAGTTGCTACGTAAATGCGTAGGAGTATATAAATTAACAATTAAGATACGAAGCAAGTCCAAGGAAATATGTGAAGCAAAATAAAAACAGTATACTCGATTGTTACGTTTACCACCACCTAATCTCGTTCAAGCCACGGCATAGGTTGTACAGAATGCATTACAGTACCATTACCTTTAACTGATGCACGAAACTAATAAGCCAATTTGTAATAAAAAAATGTCTATTTTTCATATACCACGAGTATTACAAAACAGATTATTTTTAATATATTTAATAACACATTTAAAAAAAAAATTGGAAAACTGTGATAATACAAAATATTTTATAACATTTGATATGAGTACATGCAAATGATTTTTATCTTTTTTTATTGTCCTATTCTTTATTACATCAATTAGAATTGTCCTACAAAAAATGTACATTATTATTTTTACTTGTTTTTAGCATTGTTTTCAATGATGACTATTGTTGTGTAAAAAAATATAATTTTTTCTATACATAATTTTCTATTAGGTAACTCATTGTATGTTTTGTGTAATTCGCTTATTACCTATAAGTGTAACAACTATGCAACAAAAACTATATTAACTCTAGTTACATAACAGTTATCTTTCATGCACTTAATAACAACCGTTACTCGTCAATAACTATCTTTGATCATCGTAGACGAATAAAATTAGATGAAATATCGTTCAAGCAAACTAGTGTTGATTGTTTTTTGAGCTTGTATTGTTTTCTTATTACATGTATATTTGAAAACTCAATGTTTTAAATTTAAGAACGGTACGAAAAATCAAACCGACCTTATCGTTGAGTAGCTAATGATATGAAATGCATAAAACACCTCAAACTAACATTAAGTGATGGACTATTTCCATTATGACTTTCTGGAGGCAGCGCGTTACGCAATACAATAAACGACGCGGACGCTGAGCAATCGTGTCGTTGTCGATATTTTTTACCGAGAAATGAATTCGTGCAATTGTTAAACGTAGACAACGATCTGAGAACGCCTGAAAAACTATGATAGTAATAATTGATAACTGTCGTTCGTCCGCACGGCAACGTATTGCTCTTCAAATTGTACAACGATGTGGGTAGAAAATTGACCGTGAAAATTAGGTTAGCCGAGTGTATACCGAACCCGTTTATTACAAATATTGTATTATTATTCGTATCAAAAAAAAGTTGTTACATTTCCGAACACGGCAATGCGTCTAATATGGTTTTCTAATTATTATTAGGAATCTGTGATGCCACAGAATCTGCACCTCGGCCGGCGTGCGACCCATACATAATTTCCAACGGTATGCCCGTGTACGATACACCGATTTATCGTTAAGTTATCATTAATATGTGTAATGTTTTCGAAATCTGGGTGTGATTTCTTTCCTGTACGGACGATTCGATCGATAGCACAGCTAAATTACACTGATTTAACACCTCGACTTTGTCATTATCGATTATCACCGGAATCCCTCCCAGTTAAACGTTCTCGAACCCAATCATTACTAGTTTTTGGAAATATACACAGCCATTCATCCCACGTTAATCTATGGAAACCGTATGCTATCATCATATTACACATGCCGGCATATCATTTTCCGAAAGACGCTTTACTTGATTTTTATCGTCCACAAATCGTGAGCGCAGTGGTATTGAATAATTTTGTTCGCGAACATATTTGAATACCATAAACTGGTACCAATTGATCAACTCTATTAGTACGTGTATGCTTAACAGTTAATAATAACTACAGAGCAGGTTTTTTAAAGAAATTTTTGTCTTTTTGACAATTATTATTGTTATTATTGTTACACTTTTTGTTTTCTAAGCAGCTAATTATAGTCTTTGCGTTAATGCATTCAATGTAACGTTGTTTTTTTTTTGTTTTGTACGCAGTAAAAAACATCTAATTGATAGTTCTTATGATTTTTGATACAATCAAAATTTCGCAATAATGTTATCTAAAACAATTTGTGCATTACTAGACCCAAAAGCATAGTTTTTGTTATTTATTTTCAATAATAAAAATAATATTTTTGATTATTTTAAAATAGTATTTTCAGAGCTTTTATTACGAACAATTTTTGTGGGTCGATAACTTTAGGACGAGAACTTATTGAGTTTTAATATATGGAGTGGGTACAGCTGGTTGGGTTCTCTCTATGTATTAAAATAAACGTAAAAAAATGATAATTTTAATTATATCAAAAATTATAAGATTTGTCAATAAGATCTGTTCCATTCTGTATAGTGGTGAGATGTTTACTTTTTTAACGTTTGATTATATAACTTAGAATATTTTTCTTTGAAATCATGTAATTAATTCTGTTTAGTGCAATTAAAAGATAAAGTCAGAGTATAAACTTAAAAATTTTTTAATTAAGTTCGTTTGTTAAAATAGGTAAATAACTTTGTCAAGTAACTTAACAGAAAAAAATAATTAAGGTCATTTACATTAATTTTTTCAAATTAAACGGACCAAATATCTTTCCTACAACTGTGCACAGTATAATATAACTTTATTCATAATTTTATATTTCTTAAGCTAATAATAACAACTTTGTGCCACTAATTGACCTATTACGCAAATTTGTCTCATACAATAAACTTTCAGTTAATGAAATGAATTTTTAACATTGTGCTATTTTTTATAATCATTTAGATTCTAAAAAAAAGTTTAACTAATAAAAAATGTGAATGTCATTTTAAGACTGCTGATCCTATTTTTTCTCATATTAGACTACTGATGTCTAATATCTGTTAATCTGCAGTTTAATTTTATAACACTTTTAAACAGGAATTAATGAAAATGTAAAAATAAATTCTATAATCTGTTAATTAGAACACAAACTTTATGGGATCGATGATCGTATGCTTAAATAAAATGTAATGTGGTTGGAGCGCATCCAAATGACTACTTTGATTTTTTTTAGAAACACTCGCAGCGCTTATACTGCTTTCAGATCGTGTGATATCCATTTATCGTTCGTTTGACGTTACTGAACAGTCGAATGGGTAGATTTATTTTTGAGGGATCTTATTGTGGATATGATATCAGATAGGGATAGTTCAGCAGTGTTTGTCTAGACCTCTTAAAATTTTTTTCATTAACTAATTTTTGAAACTCAAACATTTCAATTCTCTGGTATTTTTTAATGGATAGTGAAGAGTATTCAATCCACAGGATACGCACAAAATTTATGACGGCTGTTTAAGACTTAAAAATATCAAAAAAATCCGACCGCGCACACCTGTTTAGTTGCTACACCAACTTAAGATATCTAACCGCTGAAGAATATATTACACGAGAAGTTACTTCCGACGTTCGATTCTCAGCACGAAGAGGAGAACCCGTTTATGGATTTCCAGGAGCTATACGTGTGTAAATATTGATACGACCAATTGACTCGCTTAGTCTTTGCGCTAGTTTGTTTAGCACTTCTGCCGTCGACGAGTACCGCGGCTCGAGTCGGTAGTTGTGCGTTCATTAGGTAATATACTAATCGAGGGGGCTGAAGCTCTTCCGTCGGTGTTTTAATTTTTACGGCCAGATAAGACCCGTTTTCCGGTGTGTGTGTGTGTGCTGCCTCGTAAGCTGTATGACAATCATAAGTCATAAATAGATTTACCTACAATTATGGGTAAACGCACGAGTCCACAGGTGAAAAGCTACACAGCCGATTTGCAGGAGACGGACGCGTATATTTAGATAATATTTACATCCTTTAAACGTTCGTTATACGTGTATTAACCCTCGGGGTGGTTGTAGTAATGCATAGTATGTAGGTGTGTGTACTCGTAACTGTAGCAGGTGCACTTTTGTGTCCATACCTATCCGGTTTCGCTCACCTGTATGTATACGAGCACACAAATTATTATTTTATCAACGGCGGAACCAATTAACGTTTTAAAATATAATACTCGTGCTCAATCCTATTATTCACTAAAACTGTGTTATAGATTTGAGACCCCTAAACGATAATAATTATTGAGCATGTTGGCGATGACAAATGGGGTTAGACAGCAGTTATTGATTTGGGTTTATGAATAAAATTATCTATCAAAATGATCATGTCTCGTTCGGTGCAATACTCATTTCCACACGTTACCGCGTACACGTCTATAAACGGACAAGAGCCCCCGCGATGACAGATGAAGGTAATTTTCCTGTCTTTCAATTGTGTGCTTAGACACCGCGTGTAGATCCGGATCGCGTGCATTCGAGAAATAAAGAAGTCCACGAGGGTAAGCATAGAATAACTGACGGTTTTTTTTTTTGATCGACAAGGAAATATCTAGTAATTCGAGCTCGATGTGCGTGTGTGTATCTTATAGGAAGGCTATGTAGGTGTATGCAACATTAAGATACCGTTTTTTCCCTCGTTTATACAATTATACGTTACCTATAATTTTATCATTGTTATTTTTTTATTGACGATTCTATACTACTATGGATACGCATTACACTACGCGGCACGAAGTGACGTTCACCTGTCATCGGCAGCGTTGCGAAAATAATTTAACGGATTCATCATATTACACCAATGTTATCCATTTAGTGCGAACCATTAGGCTGATAGGTAATAAACACACTCGGCGTTTATCGAGGAAATGATAAAAGGATGAGAGTGGAAATTAATGCATGTAATTTGATTACTAATACAATATTTCTAAGTGTTTCTTATTATTGTGTCAAATCCAGTTTTATGTAAAATGTAAATTATTTTATTTCTGTATAATAATTCTGATTTCGCATCGTTCTACAGTATTTTAAATTTATTACATTAATTATAATAATAGTAATAATTTACTGTTAATTTAGATATATTTTAATTAACAATTTACTGAAATTCTTTCCGCATGGAAAATATTAGTTTGTTTTTACTAAGATATATTTTTTTAAGAAATGTTTGTAAATACTATAACTAGTGTAAAATTTTGATCAAGTTTCCTTATTAAAATCCTGGATTTGAATTTTATTGACGTTTATTAAAAACAAGCATATTTTATTTTGAACATGAAATAAAGTAAGTATAATCATATATATTTAATGAGGCAACGGTAAATTATTCATACATCTATAGTCATAATTATAGATTAAAAAATTATATATATTTTAGTCTAAACAAGTATTTGCGTCTAATATAGTAAATCATATTCACTATTGTAGGAGATTTTTGATTATTTATTCTTTTAGACTATTTTACCTTTTTTTAGGACAAATAAAATATATGATTTAAAATTATTGCGTCTATTAAATTTTTTGGGTAAGTTTGATGTGTTTTATTTAGAGTAATCTTCTATAAATGATTCAACTGAACGAATATATAATAATCAGTAAAATAACTAAGAACGGTGNGCGTCTAATATAGTAAATCATATTCACTATTATAGCTGATTTTTGATTATTTATTCCTTTAGACTATTTTACCGTTTATTAGGACAAATAAAATATTTGATTTAAAATTATTGCGTCTATTTATTTTTTTGGGTAAGTTTGATGTGTTTTATTTAGAGTAATCTTCTATAAATGATTCAACTGAACGAATAGATAATAATCAGTAAAATAACTAATAACGGTAACTATGACTGTTTAAAAAAATATAAACATTTGTAGCATATTTGTCATAATATTATTTCTTAATAATAAATTATGACCATTGGTAACATGTTGCATTAAAATAGTATAATTGAACACTAATGAACTTCTGTTGTTAATTAATTTTACGAAGATAATATTTTAGGGTACAAGAAACCTAATCATATTACCAAATATTGTAAATTAATATTAATGACACTTTTTGTACGTATTTTTTTATATTTTTGTCAATTAAAAAATGTTTGTTTAGTAAAATATTTGTCAACGTATGCTGTTGTTTATTTTTATTATTATGGGTTCCATCTATTACACTTATAATTTAAATTGTGTATACAGACTAAGTGTCTTAACATGTACTAAAAAAAAGTATTAATAGTGTGTAGTTTTAATGTTTTATTATTTTTTTTTTTTTAGTTTGTAATGCAATACTATTTTAAAACTAATGTTTATTAATATTTCCAAGTCTAAAAAAACGAATTTTTTATCTAATATGATGATGTCATTTACTGCGAGTAAATGTATTAAATGATATTTAACAAACTCAATAAACGATTAAATATTGTCTAAATCGAAATGAATTATCAATTATTGAGTAATAGTATCATGGATCCGGCCGAGCAATATTTTTGTACTTTAAAACTTGCATATTGCCAAAGAATAATTTTTAAATTAACAATCGTAATGTTATTAATTTTTTTTTTTAATTCATCGTTTCATTTCTTTTTTTCTGCGTTATTGACAATTTCACATGAAAATTAATATTATTTCAGGTGATTGTCCTCTTTCCTTATTTCTTCACATCAATATACTTGGAATGATGCGTCTCTTTTTAAAAAACACAATACGTACACTCATATGCTCTTAAATGATGAGAGGTCATTATACTCGATGTTTCTTTTCTTGTTTTCATTTGTGTCTATTTCGATATTTGATTTGTATTCGATTACACTGATTTTTCTAAAACACTTTGCAATAAAAAAAAAAACATTAGTAATGGTACATATTGTGTATATAAACGGTGAAATGTTTTGCTTTAAAGAATTGTATTTATTAACTATCACCGTTTCGTCTTCAATCGAACTGTGTGGAATGTACTTCAATGTCTTTCATCTTCAGAACTTGCACTGTTGTTCATCTAAGCAGCTGTTTCGGACTGGGTTACTGGGACCCAGAAACCCAGTGGCGCCGATCTGTCTACTATGTACAATGATCATGATGTGTTGTTTTATTATCCTTTTGCATATTTTATTGAAATTAGCAAATTATATTTATGAGGAATACAATTATAATAAGAGATCAATATCATAAGCATATAATATAAAAAAAAATATATTTTAAACGGAATAATAATTATATTAGGTAATAAAAATATAGTTGTGATACTATAAAAACGGTGTATGAAGATACAGTTGTATTTCGTTATAAATAAATATTTTTTATTATTTAATTTTAATTGCTCAGAATATTTACATTTAAACAGCCAAAAGAAAACGAACATAGAAACTATGAAATATACCTATTAATGAGCGCATTAACTTTTAATAAATTATAACTTGGACATTCCTATTGTTTTACTAGAATAGTAAAAACAGGATTTTATTAACTAAACCGAAACAATAATGGTGAGAATTAAACAATTTTTTCGCAAGTTCTAAAAAATGTACTGTATTATGCACTTGTACTAGTACAAAATAACCTAATTAATATTTTTGTAGTAGTTATAGCTTCAATGCTTAAAGTGAACACACCTGTACTGAAATAGATATATGTTGTTACAAGGTGAACACGAGATGGGTTTAAATGTAATTAATTTCGGAACATTACGATTAGGCCAGTCGGGCCGGGTCATTGTTCGGCTATTTGTAAGCCATATAGTGTAGAGGATGTCTCTTCTTTAAGCAAATTTTACATGAATATGTTTTACTACAATAATCGTCACATCGACGTGAGAAAGCTTGCCAACTGTTCTAGTAATTGCCCTGTAGTGTCTTTAAGGCGAATCGATATTTACAGAATTTTGATTATTCGCAGACCTTTACAGCATACGCCAAGTAACGACGAGAATATTTTTGTTTGCTCTTTATTGGCCTCAGTAAATTATTCTTCTTGAGGATTTGACCTCTACCGTTGTAATGATCGCAATTGAGGATATTTTATCGTTTTACCGATTGCTCGTTATGGTAACGAGGGTCAATAATAGTAATAAAACTGTTGCACCCTGCAAACCCGCATGACCACCTCTCATCGTATGAATATTCGAAGACAATTTGATATTTGCGGATATAATTCGACCATTGTTTCAATTAAAAGGCATACACGGCAAGTAGTAAAAAGCGATTGAGACGTCCGATAACGCGTGTCCGGTGTAGGAGTGTGTTTTTTCAGTGGCAGGTGAACCGGAGCGACTCGGTCGTCCGCGTCGTCGTGCATGCGAGTCGCACGTCCACCCGCAGCAAAACAACAACGGTCGGCTGTGCACTGGCCGTATTGGGAGAGGGTGGCGAAGAAGTGATGGCTGTTTTATTAACGTCTTCCGACACTCGTATAAATGCCCCTGGTCGGTGGTATCTGTGTTCAGCGTCTATAATCAATATAATGTATGGGTTAAAAAAACGAATAATAATAAAGGACGAATAATACGTATGTATAAAAGCACTTGAAATAGACAAATAACCGAACACAATCAGGCCCTCTGCCCCGCAGCCCGCCATCCCTTTTGAATCGCGTTTCCGGTTCAATTTACTACTCTGTACTGACGGACCGACCGGTTGCGATAACGTTCGTTTCCGTTTCTGTCCTGCTCTACGTGCACCATTACAATATTGCCGTCTACTTTACTACATGACTACTTTGACTGCGAAAACAATGGACTGAACCAGTGAATCGTAACGGCCGTCGATGTCAGTAAGTGGACGGTGGAAGAGTCGGGGAAGGTATTTGCATTTTTCTATGTTAACCATCAATTAATTCGACCCGACTGGTTTTTTAGGAAAAAACGACGCACTTAAAAAAAAAAATTCATCGAGTCTATTCAAACAAGTCAAGGTCTCACGTGCTACACGTTGTGTTAGCATATAGTGATTTTACGATGTTTTAGAGCTACGTGTGTAAATTTATTGTTATCTTAAAGAAATCAATATAGTAATTAGAATTTATTATGTATAACTTAACGAGAAAAGTACTAATCACATAGATAATTAAATGTTTTTAACACAGTAATCGATAATTTTCTAATTGAAAATAAAAACAGGAATACAAAAATGTCGAACATTTTTTTTTATTGTTTATGAAATTTATGCATGTAAACAGGGCTAACACCGAGAATGCTTATTTCACTAATTTTCGCCAATGATATATGAACAAATTATCTACCATGTAATAATGATTGTTAATTAGATAATTTTTTTTCATCGTTCACCTTATTTTTCTTAAACGTTATTGTTATTAGCTCAGAAAACAAACAAGTTGCACCGTTGATGAAAACAATTGGTATGAAAAAATATAAATAATATCAAGTATGTATACAATAATCTACTTACATAGTTGACGGGTACCTATTCATCGGAGTTTTACGCGCATACAATAACATAAACGAACAATTAAAAGTGCATGAACTATTTTAAATTACTTGAGTCGTGTGTATGGATTATCATTACATTGTTTCGCATACCACCACGGCGACCTTGTATAGAAAAAAATAATTTTAAAAACAATTTGTCTGATATTTTTAAAGTAGAAAATAAACAAATATATTACAACAATCAGAAGTCAGAACAATACTTAAGCGTTTAATACAAAATCAGTGTTTACCAAATCATAATGATTGTTATTATTATTATTTATTGTTTTGAAGTCTTGACTTTTAATGAAATTAAATATTATAAAAAAAAATAACAAATTGTTTAAAATATCAAACTGGTTTCGTCTAAACAAGTAAAAAAATCTTATCGTAAAAATCGATTACAATTCGTTATGAAAAAGTGAAATATTATCTGGCGCCATCACGTCTTAGGCTGAGAATGTCTTACGGAAATCCAACTGCGGACAGACGAGTCGTGGCGAATCATCCGTGAAATCTCAATCGCAGAAAATAGCGCGCTTATAATCTCTTTTTACTTGCCTACACGGTGTTGTTATTTTTTATTAAATTAAATGCTTTTTGGCTAATCTAATTTAACGATAATCCCGTGTCATAACAATAATACCTAAGCGCCCCCCACCTAGAGACAATACGACCGCATCGGCCGTACACGACTTGTAGTTATTGAGAACGGTTAAATGATATCGACTCGATCGCTTGTCATTGTGTGTATGCGAATCACCTGTTTTGTTATAGAGACGCTCTACAGGTGTGTGTGTGTGTATGTGTGTATGTTCATGTACCGTCTGTTCACGCGAGCCATAAACGGTTTCAATAAATAACAATAAAAAAAAAATTCGTATACGTTACTCTAGCGGTGTTATTATTTTTTTGCCGATACGGCTGCCGAATCGAATTTCCGTTAATTTGATCCCGTTCGATTGTTTCGGCCGACGCGGTGTTTTGACTGACTTAATACATTGTGTGCGATTGCTATCTACAACATTGTATGTATACAAATTACAAAACGTATGTTTTATGTTACTCGTGTGTGTATTAAATGCTCTTCTCTTCTCGGCCATCATCGACAATGGCATCTCCATGTGTACCATTCAATATGGCAATTAAATATAGGCATACTATAAACGTGTGTTTTCATTATGTTTCCTAAGAAGAAATAATAATCGTACCAAAAAAAATGCTATTTATGTTTCGCACGGGATCATTAATGTATATAAAGTATAATGTGTTGTTCCAACGGAGCGGAAAAAATAATAATGGTTAACAGCTCTATTTAGGATTTTAATTGGTTTTCAAAGACTCATCGTTCGCCGTATTTATACATCTTACACATCATAATGAACTCGATGAGCACGGCGATACAGTTTTGCGCCCATGGGTCACGCCGTATGTTTTATAAACATTAATTACAGCAGTTGTGTAATGCTAAAAATGATAATGATGACGTGAACGCGTATCGTGGTATTTAAGGTGCTGAACTAGTCTGCGAGAAAACCGTTCAATGACTCGCACAATAACGTTGCATAAGGTAAAATATTGGTTTACGAGTTGTGTAGGTGTAACGAGTGTAATTGAATTTTAATTATAATTTTGAGATGCTTATTGCCGATACGAAACCCGATCGTTGCGATTGTTGCTTAGTTAGTTACCGTTTTGCCTGAGCACGGCGATTGCTTAATAATATTTCGGCTGTATCAATTTAAACACAATTAGTAACGGAATCAAACGTCTCATAATCATCGACCAAAAACAATTATTCAAACGAGCAAATCGACCGTTGGAATAATACATCCGACATCCGACGCTTTTAATGTTTCCCGAAAAGTTTTTAGTACAAACACATAGGGTCGGTTTTCTATGCGAACGAGAGTATTGAGTATACTTAATACGTGTGTGTACACAAGTTTAATAAATAAGTCGTCGGTAACTGTTCACTTAATTATGTCGAACTAATGCAGCAAAAACAAAGCATATTATTATGTGTCCATAGGGTTACCTATAACACAAGAATGTTTTGTTTTACAATTAAGCGGGTTCAGAAATTTGAGGTTTGCGGTCGCCGCGAGGAAAGGGTTCAAAAAGGGTCACTTCAAAGGCTATTAGGGTTTGTAAATACCTTCATGTAGAAAATCGAGTGAACAACTAAAAAATAGGCGTATGCGTTTTATTAACTATTATTGATAAAATATTTAATTTCTAATAATCTTATGAAGTAAAAAAATTCAATAGGAGTCTCTTAAATGATACCAACGCTGTGTTACTTAGTTTATTTATTGTTACCTTTTTAACATTTATTTGTTTGGTTCTGTTAGTATAATCATATTCTAAAAAGATCTTCACTTGTCAGTGAATAATTTTTGTCTCCTAAAATAAGTGGTCAGAATTTTTACACTGTGGTCTTGGCACGTCATTGTTTTTGTCATAGCGAACTGTCAAGTAACTGTAACGGTACTAGGTAACGAAAAACAAAGATTGATTTTTTTCAAATTAGAAAGTTTCTAAAAACATGTCTCAACCAAATAATAGATACAATAAGATTATTATTTTTTATTGCCGCGTTGGCAGTTCCATGACCTTTTACTGGAGGGATGGATGTGTTTTTCATAGAATCTAAGCTTATAAACACAGTATAACCAACTCAAATAATATATGTTATATCTCGTTAGTCTTGTAACGATATGCGTAAGGTGGAGGGGGCTTAAGGAGAGCTTAGCTCCCCGAAAACGTACCGAAATAAAATTCATTGTTATATGAAAATTATTTTTGAAAAGGAAAACAATTAATTTAGCCCCTCTTCCCTCCAGTCAATGTGTGTTTAGAGTGGATAATGGAAACATTGTTTCCGAAATACGTATCCGCGACTTTTCAGTAATTTTTTGTGGCTTTTGAGTTTAATATTTTTTAGTTTGTAAATTAATAATATTTTTAATACAGTTTTAATTTTACTTAAAATTAATAGTCAAAACGTTTCCAATATATTGTAATGAAACAAACAAACAATTAAAGTAATATACTGTTTTTGTATTAGTAGTAGTAGTGTACTTGCAACGTTGAAAAAAATTGCTATTATTAAATTTAAATAATAACATACAGGTTGATTTTTTTAACGTTAACCTTTCAATTTTTCTTGAAATAATAATTTTTTTTTGGCTTGCTAAAAAACCATATCAATTTCTTAAGATTATTGTACTACGAATAGTTTCTCTTTGTAGTTATACAAAAGTAAGAACTTTCTATAAAGTAAATTTACACGTATAAACTTTAGTTATGTGTTCATAATTTTGGATGATACCTATGACTGCTTTAAGGTTTCCCATTGCTGCCGGGAGATGCAGCCACCCCTGATGCTCCTACAGGGCCCACTACTGTATTGCCGACAGAAGATATTTCATTATGCTGAATCACTTGTATTTTACAGGGAATAATATTGGACTCATGCCCGGTACTGTTTGGGTGTCAACTGATAGAAACGGCAAAGTCCGAACAATAATGAGTAATGTGTGGACTCGTCAAGACCCAAATAGTTCACTCAAAGGTAAATAACCGGGATAGAAACAGGAAAAAACAGCCATAACCCTTGGAAGGGTCATGTGCTCCTATCTCCGTCTGTTCGTGGCTGTCTCTCATGCGGGCGGGTCTTTCACCATCGTCGTCGTTTGCGGTTTATTGTTCGACAACGTCGCCGCCGCATAATAAGACAACGACCGACGTCAGCGTGGGTCCGTATGTAAGTGTGTGTGGATACCCATTTTTAATCCTATTATTCTCTCATTATTGTCGTTTAATCAACGAAGTGCTGTATAGAATAATAATAATAAAAATAATATGTATGTTAAAAATAATCTAAAGAAAAAAAAAAATTATTAATAATAAAAGACGCGCTTTCAAAACAGACAATACACGGCCATTAATACCGTTCCGTTTGTATAAAAGCGAATTTTTTTTCCTTACATTTATTACGGCCCGTAGTAGTGTCTCTTATTATTTATAATTTCTTGACGAGTACGGACACGAATATAATATGTATAATCGGTTTATATTCAAAATAGACGTTTCAAGGACAAGGACCTATATGAGCACACACACAATAATGTTCACATAAGGCCTGTCGTCGTGCTCGCATTATATCCTCTTGTTATTATTGACGATGTTTTTATTCAAATTTCGTCCGGCGGTTTTACCGGATGCTGTTGCGGCCAAGTCGACGACAACGCCTGACACTGCTGCAGGGAACCCGTACCTGGTCGCACCCATCACACTGGTCGCCCCTTAGGTTCCAACCCTTTTCTTCTTGTCGTGAAGACTGCGCGTATTTAATTTAGGAAGATGTGCTCTATTTGGGAACTATTTAGGGCGGCGACGATAGTAAATCGTATTTATTGTTGTTATTATTCAATGCCATATTTTATCGCGGTTTCTAACGTACGTTTCGTTTTTTTTTATTGTCAATCCGGAAATAAAAAATGAGAACGACCATAATCGACCCCTTTTATCGGCGAGTGCGTCGTCCGACACTTACAGCATCTTACCGATTGTAAACCAGTTTTGTCACACGACGCTGTGTAATGTAAACAGCAGTTGTAAAAAGTTACGGAGCCCAGTAAGTATACAACACCTATATAGGTGTTGTATACCTTTTATGCTAATAATAAATTCAAAAAGCAATTTTAACTTTATGATTTTTAATCTTTACATTAAAAAATAATAATCAGATTAGCATAAAAGGTAATTAACGACCAAAGTACAATCATTAATAATTAAAATTCGATTATTTTAACTTTTAATAAAATCGACTGGCGGTTCGAATGATTTTTAAGAGCATAATTAAAACACTAAAAATGGATAATTTAAAATACTTACCAATTATGTGCAATCGAAAAATATATGGCCGGAAATTAATATTTTGAAATGGATTACTATGATTAAGTTGTTCGTGAAATATTGATTACGAAAGTAAACTGACAAATACAATATATAGAGTGTTCACTAAGTAAGGAAACAAGTTAATTGTTACAAAAAATGAAAACAATAGATACCCTTTTCCTTACTTATTGAACACCCTATATATAAATAGTTTTAGCTTTGCCCAAAGCTCAGACTTAGTTTATTGATTTATTTTTAAGTGTTCTTATTTTTTTAGAGTCGTTTAAAATTACTTACACAATATCTTTAAAAAAATGTATTAATTATATAACGTTCATTGAGGTTATTTTCGTGTATTCTTTACTTAAAACCAGAATTGTTAAACAAAAAAAAATGAAATTAAGGAAGTAGACATTTGAAATTAATGTTTCAAAAATATTAAAAACAATTTAGTAATTGAATTCTAAAGAATTCGTATAAGACGTTCAAATAAAAATTATATACTTTTCAAATTTTGTTTTTCTAATCAATTAGTTCGTCTGTATATGGAAGCATTAAACATTATAGACAAAATGAAAGTAATCCGTTTTATTAAAACTTCTTGTATTAAAAAAACGAAATATTGATAGATATACAGGTGGCCCACCATTCACTGACAACTTAAATAACTTTTGATCCAGTTAATATCTTTAGCTGATTTTTTTTTAAAGAATAGTTATACATTAGGTTCATAGCTATATCTCAATAATTATTTTTTTTACATTTTATTAAAAATATTATTTATTTTTAAATTTTAAACAAAATGTAAAAAAAATCTAAAATAGCTATTTTGTAGAGTAGAATTTAAGAAAAATTTTAGTAAAAAAATATCTTATTAATATTGAGTAGTAAATATTCTGTAGCGTTTTGAAGTTTGTGAAAATTTGAATTTTCATGTATTATTTTACGGTATTAAACATTGAAATACGTATTGAGAAAAGGACAGAAGAAAACGCTATCTTTTCATGATTATTGTGTATACATATGATGATAATGTGTATACATTACAAACTTGGCATTAATACCATGATAAGAAATTAGATAAGGCAATTATTACTTATCACTCTCATTCAAAAGTATATTGAAAAGATAGCGTTTTCTTCTGTCCTTTTCTCAATACGTATTTCAATGTTTAATACCGTAAAATAATACATGAAAATTCAAATTTTCACAAACTTCAAAACGCTACAGAATATTTACTACTCAATATTAATAAGATATTTTTTTACTAAAATTTTTCTTATATTCTACTCTACTAAATATCTATCTTAGATTTTTTTTTTACATTTTATTTAAAATTTAAAAATAAATAATATTTTTAATAAAATGTAAAAAAATTAATTATTGAGATATAGCTATGGACCTAACGTATAACTATTATTTAAAAAAAAATCAGCTAAAGATATTAACTGGATCAAAAGTTATTTAAGTTGTCAGTGAGTGGTGGGCCACCCTGTATACCACTGCCTCAGAATCGATTGCACAACCAAAGCAGTAATGTTAGCTAATTACCGTTTTTGACAACAAAGTATTGCACCATTACTAACAACTGGCCACTGAGTCAACTGGTCTTAGCGAAGTACTGTCTTGTCTGAGTACAGTTCAGTATTGGCAGTCAGTACTTGGCTACGAACTATTTGAAAATCCTTAATTATTGTAATAAAATGTAATGTTTGCAACATTTTAGATCACGTAGTTATGCGAAAATAAACTTAGCTTAGCTAAAATTAGATTGGACAATGGTTATAATATTAAAGATAAATAAAAATGGGATTTAAATTAATTCATTCGCTCATTCTTAACACATATACATTCGATACAAACTCTAATTTCAATTAGAACCAAGAAGATCTTAAATTTATATACTCCGATAGAACGAAAAATATTTTCGTAACAATAAACTTCCCAAAAGTTTTACAGATTTTATTAACGCTCTTATATTTTTAAACGAAGCGAGTTGCAAGTGTAACTGGACTTAAGTAGTTGCTTAAGTAATAAATTTGCCGAATAAGTGCAATTTTTAAATCGAAACTCCATATGTTTAAGTAAAGAGAGGGGCCGGATTAAGGCCACCTTAATCTAGGGCGGTACCTTGAGATGAACCCTTATAAAAAATATCACTACAATAAAAAGAGTGATGAGCAAAACAGAAACCAGCAAAACTCTGCCACTAATTATGACTAAATTTGAGATAGTTTCCTTATGCTAGTTGGCTCTGAGGCGTTCCTCTTATATTACATATTCGATAAAATCCACAACGGTTTACTTCCAGATATATTTTTTGAATTCATTTGTATTACTTTTCATATTTAATTTATTAGTAGATCATTGCATAATAGTAGTAATACAATTAAAACACATAGTTGTTTACTCGACATTTTTAGAAATATTTTGTACAAAAAATATTGCAACTATACCGTCTACTGGTTAAATTCAAAATACAAAATATAAAAAAATTGTTCAATAATGTTTACCTAAATAATTCTAAACAATAAATATTTCAGTTTTTTTTCTGAGATTTTTTCGCTTAAATAATAATAACAGTATTAATAACATTCGACACCGAAAATCTATTGTACATCTGATAAATTATAGCGCAATTTAGCATAGAAATTTGAGTGCTAAAGCCGTTCTTATGTAAATTTATTAATCCTTCAGAAGTATCTGTTTTGATTTATTTACGGATAACAACCGGCATCGGTCCCCTAGATCTCTCGTTCCAGATATTTTCATCTTCGGAATATTATATGCAAATGTTATTTTTTTTGAATGCAAAAATATGTTCCCCCGGGCCGCGGCCGCCACTCGAACGCCACACTCTCATCGACTGCAGCAATACACTACCGCATAATTATTACTATTATTGTTATTATGTTCATTCTTTTTCTGTCGTATTGTTGAGCCTATATAAGAATGCTATGCTAAAGATTTACGGCTGTGCGAACCCGATCCTTCGGGATTATTAAAATGAGAGGAAATCTGATTTCCTCGTCCGTTAATGTGATGTTCTCCTATATACAACGGACAAGGACAGTCTCTCCCCGTGTTTCACATCAATGCTTTTGTATAAGAATCGGCAAAAAGAAAATAATAAAATCCGAGGAATTATTCAACTGCTCTTGATCAGAGATGTATCTAATCCACCGTGGAAAAATATTATCATTATTTCTTTTTTGATAGATTATCATATTTTTGAAAATAAATAATTCTTTACCCTCCGTTTTTTAAAGATTTTTAACGCATTTCGCTGCTAACCTATGTTAATACCATATTAATCACAGGATAAATAAATTATGCTAGATAAGTGTATTAAGGTGTAGAGAAAAAATTTGTGTCGTGACACAAGACAATGTAATTGATTTCATAGGAACAATTTCAAACAAATTTTTGGAGGTGCTTACTATTTATAAATTCTTCAAATAAAATTGCTTTTTATATAATTTTTTCATGTGGTTTCTGAAAATTTGGAAGGACTAAGTTTTTTCTAGGTTCTCTATTGGTTTTTACTAATTTTAAATCATTTATTAGGCAAGAAACGAACATTATAAAAAGATCTTATTTAATTTAATGTTACATACGTATAAAAATATTTGTTGGTATTTTTGGAAATTATTTCTACAAATAAATTATAAAGTGTATAACAAGTTAGTGATTATTGAACTAAACTAAAGAGATTATAGATTATATTAACATACACAAAGAATCATTTAGAATTTTACTTAAATAAATATTAGTTTATTTTGTTTTGAAACGAGTTTCTGTGGTTTATAGAGATTTTGTAGTATAATTCTTGGCTATTATATTAGCATAATTGTTATATTGTTATAATTCACTCAGAAATAGAAAGTATATAATAATGTCTTGTTAACTATAGGAAAAATCGCGTTTACCAAGATCGACTGTCGTCTTGTCTGTCTTTTAGGAAGTTTTATTTTATTTAGTTTTGTAGACAATAAGGAATGGACTAATATATTTCTGTGGTACGTTATTTTATTATCTTTTTGTTTAGTTATCACTATTGTATTACTTCATTGTTTTTACTTTGCCTCATTCAACATTCATTGTACACAATAGAACAATTTATGTAGTGTTATTATATCGACAACCGACCAATTGTTTATTTTATCCTTACGAACCGGTAGTTTCTAATTAGTTATAGGCTATTAGTTACAATTTATCTTATCCCTAATTATCTATACAAGTTAAATTACTAATAGTGATGCAATTTCCCCAAAAATAAAGGATTTTAATGACTCTATCCTAACTTAATTGTCATAAATCATAAAATTATTTTTTTTTGCTTTGATAAGTTTATACAACGAGTTAATAAAATAACATTTCTTGCTCATAAACACTATCATTTCTTTTAGTTTATTCTAAACATTAAATTATTTTTATGGGCATTTCATACATTTATCACGATATTGTAATTTAATGTTAATTAATTTAAAGAAAAAAAAAATTATAAATTGTACTGTTTCACTTTAAAGTATGCAGAGCAATGCTTGTTAAAATATAAAATACCATGTGACAATTTTGTATATCTAGTTTTTATAATTTAGAAAATGAACTAACTTTCTTAATTCTTTGATATTGAATTGAACAATTGCAAACAGTGGTAGAATAAATTATAATTTCGAAAGGGTTGTATAGCTTAGAGAATCAACAAGGGTTCATTTTCACTGTACTTAAATAAGTACGTGGTTCGTTTTCGCACAGGTATTAACGGGGTTGGATATATTATTCAATTACCTAGAATGTAACGGTACTCGATAATAACCAATGAACATAGAGTTACTCAATTTGATGCGCTTAAGTTTTAATGGTTTCTATTTTTTATCCTTAATCAAGAGTTCTAATACTTGTAAATCATAAGCTTACATCATTGAAATACAATTTTAAGTGTTATTTATAAACAGTACATATTTAATTGTATAGGATATACAAGTCGCATAAAAATATTAAAAATAAAAGACACAGGTTAAAATATAAATGTTTACCTAATAGTGACAATGTGTTATCATATTTATGTGTAATGGTAATTATTTTACAATTATTTGTCACTTATTTTTTCAAAATAAAGGTTATTTATTTAAAAATCTAACTATTTATAAAAAAAATGATGTCTAGTTATAAGTTTGATATTTTCATAAAGGGTACTATATAAATTTTTGTATTTCTTAAGTTGAACCCTCATAGTATTGAATAATTATTATAAAACATTTCGGTAAACGACAAGATTTTCCTTTTAAATATTTCAAATTAAATTGTATAATTGAAAACTAGTAAGTTTTTTAAGTTTGGAATCCTCGAGAAAATTACTAAGATAGGTTTCGAATCTCAAGAAAGTAACATATTATAACTTACTCGATAATAATTACAATTAAATTTTAAGATACCAAAATATTTAAGTTTATATCATAGAATTGATTTGAAAACTATTAAATGAATAAAGCTTAGAACTACAGTGACAATTTGTACCAAGAAGAATGTACTAGTAAGTTTGTTAATGGAACAATTAGTTTATATCATTAGCGGTTACTACTTTGTAAAAGCGAAAATCTTACACTCATAACTTCAAGTGTTTTTTAATGAAAAAAACAAAAGAAGTGATCTAAAAAATCGGTATCCTTCAAATGTTCGAGGCAACGACAACCGAAGGATCGGATCTGGCGCCGGCGGTTACGAACTTGACTAGAGTGCACAAGAGCAGTCCGTGTAATGATATACATTGGTCCTCTTAGTCGTCTGCTCATTAGAGACTACCGTGTCACCACGGTTGCTGTCAGTGGGTTTGCGAGGTGTTGGGCAAGATTGGACCCCGGGGCCGTGTCGAGGGGCACTGAATAGATAAGTACATATTTCTGCCGCCGTGGTGTACGCGAACAGTCTCAAGAACGATCCACTCGACGACAGTCATCCAAGAACGTTTCAAAAAAAAAAAAATAATAATAATAAACAATATATATATAAATATAAGTCATTGTTTTATACGTCTCGTTGACGTTTGTCAAACAATCCATTTTTTGTATATCTATCCTCACCCACGCGATGACAATAAAACATTCGACGTGGGGGGGTTAGTCTTAAACCTAGCGCGTCCTCTCCTGCATTTACTAAATACTCTTGGCTGAGTATACTTTACCCACTATAAAAATATGTAGAATCTAAAAAAAAATCCAAGTGTAGAATTAAGACCCCAAGGCTGTCAATCTTTTGTTTTCGGTTTTGTATTATTACAAGAAAAATTTTTATTTCTTGAAATTAACAACAAATAAGTATTCATAACCAATTGGTGGACATAGTACACCGGGATAATGATTATGAAGCTCGTGTACAATACATATGCTTATTACCATTCCAAGTTGGGTCATTAAAACATTGCTAAAGGCGACACTCGATTTGATGGTTGTCACATATACAACATAATGAACATGGAGTATCGAAAGTTTTTTTTTCTTGTTATGAGAGTCAACCTTTATAGCTGTAAGTATAAATTCAGTTAAAAAAAAAATGCTTTTTGTAGTATAGTATAATAATAATTTTATATATTATTTATTTTGTATTGCATATCTGAATATTAAAACACACGCTGAAGGTATTTTAATGAAACTTATGTTACACTATAAATATACAAAAATGTATACAAATTCTTAATTATTTCAATAAAATTTAACAAATTTAATCCTTACAATTAAATTAATAAAAAAACAACTAAAATTTAAGAAAATATAATTATCCAGGATTCATTAAATCTTGTATGACAAAGTATAATTTGTTAAGAATACTATTCTTTAATGTATTTGTTCAGTACTGTTTTTATTTTCATAGAAATAAACTGAATAAAGTTTTACTTATTTTTTGAACTATAATATGTATTAAATTTATTGTGAAAAAACCCATTTCTAAGAATTTTTTTAAAAGAAAACTTTCGGAAATTAAATAGAAACATTTATTTATTTGTATATAATTTTAATGGAAACCAACTATAAAAATGTCGACTAGTCTATGTGTTTTTGAGTTATAAGCATTTAAAGATGTAGACAATAGTAGTACTTGGCAACGCTTTATTTTTTATCATAACACACAGACTATGTTTCGAAACCCTTTCACCAATACCTAAAATTACATTAACTAAAGAAATAATGTTACAAAATTAGTTGTCTACCAGCAATCAATTTATTTAGTCCTTTAGCAATCTAATAGAATACAAATAGTTTTAGATTCTGACTAAGCTTTCGAAAGTATCCCTAAAACCAATCCTTAAAAATGTTTATACATTTTGAATAAAGTTTAAATGTAATATGGTTCATAAAACACATCGCATAATAAATAATCAATGAGACAAATAAAAATCAACGTCATAATTTTTTATTAGGGCTCGCTCTTGTTAATAATTACTTATTTTAAAAATCTAAAAATTAATATTTATTTTGAAAAGTAAGCGAGCATCCCTGCTAGCTAATTCACGGGATATCCGCCGAAAACCATTATACGTTTGTTTTATAGACACAATAAGTATAAATCATAATTAAAAGAGACACAAATAAAAGATTTTACAGAAATAGAAGTTTGCCTTTTAACAGTATGGGGCTGAGGTTATTGAAATAATTTAATTATTAGTCTGATATTTGTGTCGGGTGGTAGCTTCAGGGTAGTTCTCAATCATGAGCTATTATTATAAAAATTCTATTTCATAAAATGAATAAAAAAATTTTCTGAAGTATGATTTTATAGTTTGAATTTAAAAGTTGCTTGTCCCAAGTATAAGTAATAAATATAGGATTAATAATTAAAATATTTTGATGCAAATTAACTCAATGTTAATTGAGATTATATTGTGTATATACACGGTAAGGTAGTATTTTAGAAACTACTGATAATCACACTACACATTTTCATTCACAAATCTCTTAATTTGTCGTTGATTTCTATTTTATAACATGAAAACTTATTTTCGTTCTTTTGCAAATCCTATCTTAGTACTAACGAATTTTTAATAACAACCCTATAACATCGAAAAATGATCGATGTTTGTCAATCTGTTAAAAAAATATTACAGATAAAGTACAACGAATTTTGTGAATCAATACTATGCACTTACAAATTTTTCTAAAAATATTAGTTAATTATATAAAGTTACATTTGCCTTTAGTTTATTCGCCAAAGAAAAAACGATAAGGTCAAAGCATTGATAAATAATTTATTGTTTTACTAAGGTTTTTTTTAAGGTATCAGCGGCAAAATTTTTGAGGGCGATATCCCTCTTAACCGCAATAAAGAAGTTTTTCCAAAAAATTACGATTGTTATAAGTCAATATTTTTCTTGTCGGCGGCACTTCTTTTTTAAAATCTAACCATTAATCGAGGTACTATTAGAATGATACAAAAACCATATCAACTTTTTTTTTCCTTTCAACTTTTGACAATGTTCCATAAATCTTGACTTTGTTATATCAACATCAATTTAAAGCTAATTTAATATATTGTAAGATAAAAAGAAAGGAACAATCCGAAATCTCGATATGTAGGTAAAAAAGGCCGATTTTGAAGTTTTTTGCATAACATGAGAATATCTACAACATTCAATATTAAATCAAATTATAACTTATTTAATATTAATTTTATTATTACTATACGATTAAAAAATAATGTCATTCTGACGACTGATATTATATGAGTAATGTCAAAAACTTTGTAATCTATGGAAGAGATACTAAATTTTTTTTAAAATTGTTTCAAATACGTTTCAATGCGTCTTACGGCAGCGATTTTAATAACTGTCAGATATTGACACCAAAACTGTTAGTTGAGGAGTGGGTGCAAATATTTTTATTATTTTATTATTAAGAGCTAGTGAAATATGTATGTTGCCATTAAAAAGTTGATATTCTTTGTAAAGAATTACTTTTAAAAAGTAATTATTAACTGATAATTTAAGAAATATACATAACTATAAAATAGCAAAAAATTCTTACAGCATTATATTTATTTTGAGTAATTCAATGGTTTTTAATAAACCGATCACTCTGTATAGTAAATTTATTAATCATAGTCAAAGCTTAAAAATTTAATTATAAATAAGGAATTTTTTTATCAGTTATCGGACACAAAACAAAATGTAACACATAATAAGAAACCGAAATAAATTTTCCAGTGCATCCTGCAATATTTTTTAATAGAATATTTAATAGATTTTGTTAATAAAACAATGTAATTATTTTCGATATCCAATGAATATATTAATAAAAAAAAACTTAAAATGTAATGTATATAATTGCTACTTAAGTTAAAAAAAAAAATATAAGTTTCTTTTATTAGTATTTTATTTTTTATTAGTACAATTGTAAATATAAATTATTCAATAGGCGTTATAATGTAATATTAATAATTTACAGGATGTGGTATGATATTCATTAAAAAATAGTAATAAAGTCTTTTATAAAATGACTTTACGTCATATAAGGTCAACTAAATATTAGCACCACTTTTGTTCAGGTATAATACTAACTATAAATTGTAATTTTTTTTAATGGTTAAAATTAATTCACTACTTGTAGAGTGCGTTAATTTTTTTGTTTTTTTTTTATTGCGAGCGAAATAATTTTGAGGAAATTAGACTTTTTAATGACGTGAATAATTTTTTTTTAGTTTTTCAGTAGAGATAATATTTGCGCCTCACAACTATGTAATTGTCGTTATTATTTATATTTCATTAATGTTACATGTATTTATAAATTTTATTCGTTCAATAATTTCTGATCTTATTTTCAAATTTTATATTTTTTTATCAATTTTAATTTGTAGATTTCAAAAATTATTATCTATTGAAATTCACTATAATATTTTGTATCAAAAAAGTTACTATTTCAATATTTTTTGCTTTTGTGGCTAAATTTTTTTATTGATTTTCTTCTATTTATTCAACTCCTTTAATAACATGTATCACATTTTAACACAAATAGATTAAACATTTATTAATCATAATAAATTGTTAAAATGAGATAATAAATACTTTTAGATTTAAAAAAATATATATAATTTTTAATTTAATCACTGCATTGATTGAAAAGGAAAATGTAATAAAAAATAACAATCCAAAATAAATTTTCTGTTGCATTCTGTAATAATTTTTTGTTAAAATTGATTTTGGTAGTTCAAGCGAAATAGTAAAATTATCTATTGTTTTTAAATTATAAATAAACACAAAAGAATTTAATTAAAATGTGTTCTTAAATAGGAACAAAAAATTGTTTCGTTATTTTACTTCAATGTATACAAGGTTGAAAATTGTAGTAGCCTATTTTTGTAAAGTTTTCAAAAGAGCAAAAACAAATTTATAAATTCCTATCCTTTTTATGATAATATAACAAAAAGAGACGCTTTAATTTCAGCAAAATAACTTTTAATGAAATGGTTATCACTACTTGATAATACTGCTAATGAGTTATGGAATTAAATCATAAAATCAAAATTAAAAAAAGTTCAGTACAGTCGAGATCCAAGGCAGTTGAATTGAGTGAATAATAATAATTAAATTTTTTTTTTTTTTAATTTATTTTAGTATTATTTATTTCTTAATGAATAAGTATTTAAATAGTTTTTTGGTGCATCCTTTATCCTTTACAAAAGGTACTAACTTTTTTTTTTAATGACAAGATAAATATTTAAGTAGCTTATATGATAGAAAATTATCTAATTAAAAAAAATAACTGTTCGATGACAACTTTTATAGATTACTATGGAAGTTATAACATTTTAAAATATAGAGGAAAGATGAAGTATGGGTTATGTTATTTTTATCATCACACATTTCCCTGCCATGCTACATATCCGACTCAAATATAAAAGTACACAATACTCTTATGCTACTAGTTCTAATGTTGTAATTTACCAGACGTTTTCTTTATTAGGTCATTTTTTAATATTTAAGATTGTTAAATATGTATATTGCTATTTAAAAAAAATTAAGTTGGTATTTATATAAAGAATAAGAAATAACATATCAGGCATATTTAATTACTTGTACTTTGAGAAATAAAAATACTAAACAAAATAAAGAACATATTCAAAAATTGGTGTTATTCTAGGAGAAATTTAGTGGTCAATAATAAAGCAGTCACTATATAAATTTAAAATTTAAACATACCAAAAATAATTTTCTTAAAATAATTATTACTTTAAGATAAATTAAGCGACTAATAATAAAATAATCACTCTGTATTTCAATAAATTTAGAAATGGAAATATTCATATTCTATTAAAAAAGGGCCATGTACCATTCAAAGCTTTAAAGCATTTTGTTGGATACTATTTCAGAAAATTGTTTAGAGCCTATAGGAATCAGTTTTATGTTATACAAATAATTCATTAAAATTTTTATTGAGTTAGGAACTAAAATATTTCCTCTCATTATTCCATTTTATCTCTTTACAAATTGATAGTTGAGACCGACACAATTTCAATGTAAACAAACAAAAATGTCACGTGAGGGTAAAGTCACCGGATCAACCTAACTGTATTACACAATATATATCTAAATTTAGATGAGTAATAATATTTGAGATTGTCGTGTAGGCGTAAAACAAGAGTCTGGCGCCTAAAAAATACCATGGATGGTGGAAAATAACTTTAAGAAAATCCAGTCGCGTCATGGAAATAACGAGGAATCTTGGATGTCTATGATGACTTGCAACTATGCTGCACATGTACAGTTCGGTCGCCGTCTGTTATTTATTTATTGTTAGGTGTCGTCGTTAATGTCGCCTGTTTGGGTTTCTATTATTTCGGCTGTGTTTGTATGAGTGTGAGTACGTGGTGGTTACAGTATATGATAACTATTGTAGTTATTATTATTTTTTAATTCACGTCATGTATTGTAGTCCATCATCATTGCCACTCGTTGTCTACAGCACAGACAAACAGAAACAAATGACAGCAATTAGTATCGAAATCGTTCACACGAATTGAATGCTAGGAATTAAAAACCTTTTTTTGCTCAAATAAATACACACATACATTATCCTCTTGTGACACTGAATCCGAAATAATTGTTGTAGCTGTAGGTATTATTATTGTTATTATTAAAAAGATAGAACATATTATAGGTGTAATTATCATTCAGCTTTATGTGCTTATTATTTTTCTTATAACACTGTGACGATTATTAGAGTTGTGTCGGAGGAACGCATTTCCGCACCAAGTACGTATAATGCAAAGTCACAGTAATTTTAACTCCTTTAACAATGAAATAAGTAAAACAACATCTAAATGAGCTAGCTGTTCGGGTTTTCGCAATTTTATATTCTCACATGAGCGAACTCATTGTAACGAAATTTCAATTACAGTTAATTGCCATTACTCAGTAATGCAGCCGTTAAAACAATAATTAGTATTAGTCGCGTCGACACATTTCCCAATCTCGAATAAAAACGTTTGTGTTCATATTAAAACATACTTCGGCCTTGGTTGCATCAGTACAGAANAGTCGCGTCGACACATTTCCCAATCTCGAATAAAAACGTTTGTGTTCATATTAAAACATACTTCGGCCTTGGTTGCATCAGTATACAACAAAAATAATTTTTTTTTCTGTGTAATAATATATTATATTGCTACGATTAATTTCTTTAATTGAAGAACAATACAGTATGTTTTTGATAGTTATTATACATAAAATCCTTCAGATTTTTTTTTTATTAATTCTACTGTTTTTTTTTTAACTAGTATTTTAATCAATTTAATCTTTACATTCATTTTTCAGCGTACAACTACAATAGTCAGTGTCATCCAGTTAAGAATGAAAATCAGTAATATTACACTATAAATTAACCAATCCATTTGTTACTTTATTATGTAGTTTTTAAATAATTTATGAATTTAAGATGTATCGAAGCAATTTCTTTTTTAGTCTAGAAAGGTGTTACGATTTATAATTAATTAGTAAGTGCTTCAAACTAGAATTAGTTGCGTGCTCGTTACTTGGGACCAATTTACCCAAAAACGATTATGTCCAAGAGTCACGTTCGACAAGTTTTGTAATTTTTTTTTTTTTTTTGTCGTTCATTTTAGTCTGTACTCTAATGATGTTGATATTATATTATTGTAACGACAAATGAATATCGCACATTAATTTTACGCAAACCGATTCAAGCACGCCACATAACGCATACACAATTGCTGATTAATTTTTTATTAAAAAAAAAATAACCCAAAATAGTATTCATTCGGCGTAATTAAGTTTTTTCTCCGACAAACTCCAGCGTCGTATAAAGTACACCATATTCGATATGGACGTGTTTCATTACTATTGTTTGAGGTACGAAATGATAATAATAATATAAATTTTCTGACCCTTCTTCCACGCACTCTCATTTTTTTTCAAAACGCATCCTTACACAAGCGTACGTAATATTTTCTGTCGGACTCATCTCCTGTTTGGCCGGACAATGGCCCAGGAACAAAAAGCAAAAAAAAAAAAATAAATGTAATAAAATTATGTTTGACTACAAACCGAATCAAAAGGGATCGTAAAAGGTCCATGAACTATGCAATAGAAGAATATAAATGCTAATACTTCTGCAAAAATATCTTAGGGAGACGAGGATTGCGTTGACCGTTTGTGGACATAGATACGTAGCCAGACGGCTCGTGCGTGCGTGAATATTGCTTAAGGTTTTTTTGCCCTCCTGTACCCACCAGGTATTCATATAGAACAAACGAAATGTAAATTTTCACATTGTTTCTGTGGCCAAAGGTTTTCCTTTATCCACTACAAAAACACCAGCCATCGACCGACCGGCTGTAGTCGGTGCACTACGGCCACCGTGTATGCGTATGATCCAAGCTTTGTATTTGTTTTTTTTTTTTTTTGTTCAAGTTTCTTATTGTGTTTGTGGGAAAAAATTAATTTAATTAATTACGATGGTGTTGGCGTGTACCGTTACCCGCATGCTCCTTTTCACGTGCGCGCATAGAGAATAAAAGACGGTTGTAACGTTGAAAAGAGAGGAACAGAACTTTGTTTTAGCGAAGGGACGATTAATGTTGGTTTTCAAACCCCTTGAACCGAAAATATCTAAAATTTACGACACAAACAGTTAAGACGTGCCGGACACCACTTACCCGGACCGTTCCGAGTTCTTGATTTAGATTTCCTTTTCTGGGACAGCACCGTTCCGGCAAACTCATCAATCGTCTCTTTTATTTTCCCACTGACTTTTAGTAAAAGCTTCGTAAAAAATAAAAGAAACTTCTTGTTAGTTACAAAATCTAAAGCTTGATTTTCTAAAGTTCTTTACATAAATAAACTATTTAATTAGATTTCATGTGATTTATCGAATTTACAACTAATGGTATAAAATAATTTATGGAGACACGAAGGAAAAAATTTAATTGCCGCGTGCAAATAATATAATTAAAGATACTATAGGAGCTCAATTATAATGATTTTATAGGTAAATACAATATTTTTTCACTAAATTAAAACTATGGCTAACAATCAATTATTTTTTCTCGCGAATTCGTTATTTACATTAATCCAATGTATTGATTTAGTGAAACGAATTTACTAATAAATTTTCAAATTGCTTTGTCTAAATTTCATTTGAATTAATGTAATCATATAAAGATATTTTACTTAAACAGTCGAGCAAAAACTATATCCGATCTAGTAGAAATGTATTTGTCGTGATATACAGTAAATAGTTTTAGCCGTCATGTTTTTGCCGCCTGAAAGTTACAAATTAGTTTGCGGCTGCAAATTTGCTTTTCGATACAAACTCTAGGGTCTTACTTGAACGTTTTATATGTTAAGGAAACCCCGTTACCTTACCTCTTGTCTATTCTTAATTTACTATTATTAATTCTGCCGGAGAACCCGCACGAGATGAGTCGGTGTTACGTTAGCTCACCTGAGAAACGTTTTTGCTCTTACCACCACGTCCGTTCCTGCGAATGGCATGTCAACCGTCTTGGGATCTATTAATTGCTATTAGTTAATATAAATGATCTTCGAACCCATCAGCCCGGCCCGCATAATTAGCGGTATCGAAAGCGAGAACGGTTGGCGTTATTAAGCCACGAGGGTAATCTCGGGCTCGTGACATGAGTGTATGTGCACAAAATTAACCCTTCACTTTATTAAGCTCCCAACGCTGACCTCTACTGACCGGAAAGTCCTCAACTCGACTTTCGAAATGTTACACTGTTGTTAACTTTAATGTTATAATTAATTATAGCGCATTTGCGAAACCTAGTGGATGCTTGGAATTTATAGTATTTGAATTTAGCCATCAATTGTAAATAGAAATTAAAAATTTAGAAAGTATTATTTATAACGAAATTCAAAGGATGAGATAATTGTCCACCCTAACCAATATTTTATTTGAGCTAACGCCAAGAAGGTCCTTAAGGGGGCCTAGCATGGTCTATTCTTTTGTCCAAGATCTTTTTTTTGTTATATTAAGGTCTTGCTTGTACAAAAAGTAACATAGATTACATCAAAATTATTATCGCCGAGGAGCCAGCAAACCTTAAAAATTACCCTGGATAATACAAATTTTTCCAAAAAAATCAGAAATGTTTATCTGTACATAATTTTATCACATTTGATACTTAAAAAATATGGTTTTTACACATAAATAGATAAAAACCCGATATTCGAAGGACGAAACGCAACCAAATTAATATTGTTACCTGAGATATTAAAAAAAAGTCGTTTAACCTTCAAATTTATTTTTAGTCTTCGTTGAAGTTGATTTTCTCTGTATTTCTTTGGTTTTGAACTTTCTTCGAGTTACTATATCCATGTGGACATTTTTTTTTATTTATTGCACCGTTAATAACAAATTACAGGGAAATTAACTATTAATCACTTTTAGTTTTATAAACTTTGGGATAGCTGTCTTGAATAATTTTATACATCGTGGTCATTTGCCAACATTGCTGGGCCGTCTGTAGGACTGCTATTGTTCAGAAAACCATTTGGAGTAATAAAACACGTCGTTGATTAAACCCTACACCCTGTCTATGTTTCTTGCGATTCGAGTAAGTAGAGGGTCAACAAAGGTATGTGCACGGTCCGTGATGCCCAAGAACAATTCCGAATTACTTACTCGACATGTATACACACTTTTTCCATCCACCACCACCACTTCCGTCGTATATATCTATGACTGTAGTGAAAACTTCGTTGTGAAGTCCCAGTACACTAAAGTCTATATGTGGGAGTCTTCTCCGCCATCGTACTGTTGTTTTTGGGTCATTAAGCCGCTGCCGCCGGTCCACCTGCTAATAACGCTTCACGTTTACCCTTTTCTCTATTGTATCTAAGTGGAAATAGTATAGTACTAACCAAATAGTGACTGAGCTATAAAATATCCCCTTTAAGGTTAATAAAACGAAACATATATAGAGAGGTCATTTTATTGCCCTCTATTCGATTGTCCCTTTGAATACACCGACGCCGTACGGACACTAGGTATCAATCATCGGTGACCTTTTAGTATGGCCCAAGTGGACCCAAGAGGTTTATCAATTAACCCCACGGGGCTGCCGTTGATCCCTGTCCGGGCCATTTATTTGTAACTTTTTTCCGTGATCCGTTCTTGATATACCTAAAACTTACCGACATTTCAGATTATAGGAATTTTATTTTATTTAATTAGATAAAGAATTTGTTTTAAATTATAGAGACGTCATGAATATTATTAATGGTGCACTGCATTTCATGAATAAACTTCTGACATAAGAATGTAGAGTATGGTTTCAGTATTCCCAAGAACAATAAAAATGTGTGCAACGAAAATTAAAAACACGAGTGATACGTTAAAAGTTTTTCCGCTCTGTTGATGTAAAAACTCTGGTAAAAAGTTTTCATTTTTTTTTTTTAAGCATTTGGCCTTGTTGATCGAATACATCATCCTTGATCTCATATTTATCATAACGTATAAAACTGCTATGTCGCCTTATTTCTTAGACTTTCCTCTTGCTGAGGGATTAAACCCCGGGCATGTTTCCATTTTGAAGATTAAAGAAATTTTATGTATTACTAGGTGCGAGTGTAACGGCGTGGTGGCGCCGTGCCGAAAGGTAAAGACGGAGAAGTAGTCATAAGAGTCGCTTATAAATGTTTTCTTCTTTCTCGCTCGCACTGTTTTTCTTTTCATTTCTTTTGCCTATCTTTCATTTTTTTTTCCTCGTTCTCTCTTGCTCCCGTCCCCCATCATTATTATTATTTCCGTATCAGAAGTACGCACTATGTTTGTGTATATGTGCGAATAGATGGTGTGTGTTACATGCAACAGAATGGCTGCAGGGATGACGAGCGGGTGTTGGTAGAAAATATATCGCTTTTCATACACAGAGAACGGTAGTGCTCGCTTACGAAAAATAGCTCTATTGTCGTTTTCTTAAGAGTTTCACTGAATAAGTTATGACCGAAATACACAAGCGCCGACTACAACGGGGTATTGTTGTTCGTGTATAAATTTGTATTCCTCGTCTGCCCATCCCTCGCCGGTCTTCAGCTACTTATTTATATTTTTTCTCGGAAAAGTGAATTTTGTATCGGAAGTATTCGTATAACTCATAGTGCCAAAAAAATATTCAAATAAATAAATAATAGTCACAATAAAATGCTTCATCCGATTACAGTATCTTAGTGTCTTTGCAGAAACGTCTTTTGAACGAATAAGATTAAAATATACTTTTGGCCACTGCCATACTTCGTATTAAATTGAATAGTAAAACAAAATATTTGTTATGTAATTTATTACTTTAATCGGCTTTGGTTTATGTATAGAATATATTTCTGGAATAATAACAAAAAAAAAAATAAATTCATAAGAATAAATTGTTTTTGTTCGCATAAAAAGTCAAAACAACAAATTACAGGATTGATCACGACAAATTAGAAATTGCATTGTATTAATCTTGTTAAAATATTTAATTATTGTGTATTTTTTGAGTCGCCATAAAAGTATTACAACAAAATTATAAAACCAAGATATTTTCTTTCGAATTTTTATTATTTATAAATAATATATTTGCCACTAATAGACAGTAATTATGATCTGATAACTTAACAAAAATAATAATAATAGCTGTTATTGATGCATGGAAATAATTACATAGAATGATAATTCCAAGGTAAATAATGGGAACAAAACAAAACAATTGATTAATTCTTAGATTTTTTAGATTTGTGCCTTTAAAATAAAATATTGCTTTATTTTTTGAAATACCGGATTATAAATATTAACAGAAACATATTTTTTGAATACTGTGTAATTTATACAAATTAAATTCGAATTTAATATTTTTGGCATACATTTGATGAAAAACGTGTTGCGAATAGAAAATATAATTGACTAGTATAGCCTATTAATTTTAGTATTGTTATTATTATTTTAAAAAGAAAAAATTATTTTTGGTCTTAACTAACACGTTTAAGAAAATTTTTCTTGTAAAATTTATTATTTTAAATATGGACTATTGTGCCTACTTGTTGATGCGAATCCATAGTTATAAACTTATAGATGGTTCATATAAGTTTAGTATTCACAACGATTCTTTTCTTGGAGGCATGCGATGCTTTTGTTATCCAATGACCCTTTTTGTGTATCGTCTTTTCATTACATGGTAATCCAACGCCCACTAAAAGTATTCTCTCCGTCGATTCAGCCTAGTGTGGATGGGGGGGTACAGGAAGAAAAGAGGACCCGTATGCCTGGGCGTTCGAATTGAAATCGTTCGAGTGCGAAAAGCTCTGTCTCATGCATTTTACAACTGTTGTTATTATCATTTAATTAAAATCCTCCGAACTGTTCCTTCGTCTGTTTGACACACACTCGCCGCCGCTTGTATTTATATGAATAACCTTTTACTCTCTTCAGAATGGCGTGGGGGTGATATGATAGACGCAAAAACCGAGGCGAATCCTCGACTGCTTTTGACATTATCGAACATCTGACTTGCTACAACCTCCTCCATTTATTCCTTTTCTCATATATTGTTATTATAAACGGTACAGATAATATTATTTTGTTCGGTGTGCATATAATATGAGTTTAATAATAATAAACAATGCCATTCAAAGATTAAATATATTTTATGGGTTCAGATCGGGCAATTATAATTTTACAAACGGTATTTCTTTAGCTTGTATAGTTTATTTTCAAAACAAAAGCAGAAAAAAAAAATGTCAAAAACATATATTATTACAAAGTACTACTCGGTAGTGGTGGCGGAGGTTATTTGATAGCGAAAAAGAAGAAATGGTAATCGATGAGGAAAAACCGGGCCACATATTTGCGCATGTCGTGACTCTCTACCGTAAGTCCGTGCAAAAATCCATCGCCATCGCTGCTTATTTTGAACCACCGAACTCACTCCAGCCGATCATTCTATCGAATTTTTCCAAATGTGTATTTATACAAATGTGAGACATACACTGCGTCACCACATAGTGACTTCAAAAGTTTGTATCGCATTGCTTCCAAATTTAATTATTAGCGATCGGAACAGTAAAAAAGTTATTTAAACGCTAGTTAGACCCTAAGCCCTTGAAAATGCTTTTAACAAGATATTTTGTTGCGAATAGTAATACTAGTTTTGGATGTTTTTGTTTGTTAATTAAATTGAGTACACAGTCAAATAAAAGTAATTATGTGTCAAAAGTATGTGTGTGTGTGTGTGTAGGTATACGAACATTTATTTGACTGCGTTACATGGGAACATGCGTTGAGAAAATTAACTATTTTCCGTCACCTTTTGGACGAGATACTTGTATATTTCAAGTATATACATTTGTATATTTTACTATCACGTTTGTGTCATCTTAATTATATTCCAAAGAGACGCGGGTTTGTCGACGAAACTAATTTGTGTATAAGATTGTAAATATCATTGGGACGGAATTGATTATAAAGTATGTTGATTGTTACAACGAGTGTACATACTTACATTTAGCTTGATGAACGAAGGCAAAGGTATTAAGATTTTGATCGCCTTTAACACATAGTGATAAGGTACACAGTGCACTTACCTTATAAATTCACTAACCTATTCGATTTATGATCATTTTGAAAATTAATGTCGATGATGTCCAAAAAAATAAAAATAATAATTAACTTAACGTTGATCACGAGACTTGTTTTTAACATACCTTAGCTACTGTTTAACAGCTTATTTCAATATAAATGGTATGAATTACGTTTTTATCTGATAATAAGTATGCTTCTTAATAAATAATAGAATTGTACATAAATTGGTAAGTTATTTCTAAATCCTTAAGCTGTAGTATAATTTGATAAACTCACTGTTAAATATGATCTACTGTTATCACAGTTATAATTAACAACGTAGAGTAAAGTGTTTTAAACTTATTAATAGATACCATGAACATTTCACATTTCAAGAAATTGTGTAATACAATTATACTTCTAGGCTATATACTGCTTCATAAACATTAAAAGAAGTTTGGGAAATTTTAAACAATAATGAATGATAAACTTAATAGACAAGCAGTTGGTAGTTACGAGGCAAGCCAAGAAATAAAAGTAAAGACGTTACTTATACCCATTGTTGTGACCCCAACAATGTTTTACAAACAAAATTAGATGTCGAAATGAAATTTAAACAAGTAAAACTTTTACGTTATTACTATTAGGCAGTATTGTTCACAACTGAAAAAATCTTATTTCCCTACTTAATTTATGCTACTAAAAGTTAACCGTTAGCAGACAGATATCATATGTTCATGTTGAATTATACTAAACTTATTTAAAGACAAAAATGTTCAACAATATGACAGGTTGATTTCATAGGTCTCTATGAAATTGCTTTGGCTTAATTGTTTAGGCGTCTAAACAATTATCAATTTTCTTTATAGTCCATTGAATAAAAAATATTATTAAAGTATTACGATAATATATTTTTTTAAATAATGCATTTATACGTATAAAAATTCAAATATTGAATTTTATTTTTCCAAATATCTAAACACATCTTCAGAAATGGTTGTAAAATCCTAAAATAAAACACGTTTATTACTTAGAATGTATTAAAAAATACATTTAAATATATATAATTTTGATAAAATCATTTTGCTAATTGAAACTATGGGTGTCATTTTTATTTTTTTAATGTCGACATATATATTTAAATATTTTTTAAATAAATAATGATCTCACCAAGTTAAAACTATTATAAGGTATAAGAAATTATATAAAAAAGTAATTAACAAGTGATTATCGAGAAATATATGAAAATAAAAAATATTAAAAATAATTTTCTTAACATAATAATTATTTTAAGGGAAATCGAATAAATAGTGTTTATAAGAATCATTCTGTATACGAATTTTGTTAGATAGCTTAAAATTTGAATCAACAGTAAAATGAGATGATATAATGTTCTTTGAGAAAAGTCTATAGACATTTGAAGTATAGTTAAATAGTAATTGAACAACTTTTTTTTAGGTTCTATTAAACACTCATGCTATTAAATCAGCTTCATTTTATGATTTAATTAGCTAAGATTAGCAAAGCAATCATCTAATTTAAATAGTACCTTGTATATACAAAATTATCTCTTATCATAAACCACTTAATTAATCAAAAAATTAAAATAATATTAATAATTTTTATTAGATTTTTTTTAGTTCTATTTTTTTTTTTAATTTATCAAACATGAAGTATTATTTATATGATATCTTTTATACCATATTAAAGTTCCAACTTTGAACTCTCAATTGGTCAGTGATCTAATTAAGAGAGAAACTGGTTTAAAACATATTCTGAATTAGTATTTTGAAAGTTATTGAAATGTTTATACTTAGGTGGAAGGATGAGTATGGCCATGAAATATATAGTTATAAAAATAGAAGTACCCATTCTATACTTTCAGACATATTAAATTGTTAATAACTTCTGAAATCCAGAATTTGTTATCGATCACTTATTTTCTTGATTAGATCATTATCAAATAAATGAGCTAATTAATGCATTGCCATTTAAAAAATTAAAGATAATTAATTATATAAGGGATAAACATAAAAAATACTTAATTTACTTAAAATTTAATTAAAAAAAAAAAATTAATAAAAAGTTATTAATAATATTTTTATTTTTAATTTATTATGTGATTATATGATAAGTTTTTAACACATTTTTTTTTTATAGACTATAAGATATGTGTGTTTAAGAAATTGATCACGTGGGATTTTATAGTTAATGCTAATACCAAAGAAATCTGTGATGAACCTGGCGGAGACAGTGTGCGTTGAAAATCGAACGACTACGACGATGACGCTGCTACCAATGCCGTTATTGGGTCATCCCGTTTTTGTGGTGGCAAGAATAAATAGGAAGGGTGAAAAAATTCTCCTCTTCTATTCTTCCTACCGTCGCTAGCCTTCTCCTTTTATACACTCCCCGCAAAGCTTCGATTCGATATACGCCCGTTCTCCACTTGGAACTCAGGGTGTTGGGTTTAATGCGGCATACGTATACATACGGCTGCCCTTCTTTTAACTAAAGGGGGGGTATATAGTGAGTGTTTTGCTGTATGTGAGGAAGGTTAGAACGGGAGGGCGCGGGACGAAACGTAAACGGCGAAATGCCGATAATAGGATGGCCCGGGTTTTTCTCTTTTTCCCACCTCCCAATACATCCTGCCTACCCTTTTTCGCTCCCCCCCTGATGCCATACAACTCCCCTGTTGTCACTCTACCGGCAAGCTTAGTCCGCCGGGGCACACGCAGAAGAATATATTTCATCTCTAAACCGAGAAAAATGCGCAGCAATCAAGCCGACGATGACAACGGCCAAGGCACAGAAACAACTTTAAAATTGCAATATTTTTTTAGTCTTTGTGTAACATGTTATCTAAGTTACTCAATAGGAAAATCACTGAAGATGGGAAGGACTTTTGACGATACATTTTTATTTTCTTTAATTTAATATAATAACTTGTATTATTGAAATAACATTTTTCCAGAGAAGTCATTTATGAGTTTTAATTATTACACATTTATTTTATTATTGAAGTCAATCAATGTTCAATTTTTGTTTTGTGTCTATCTTCAATTTGACAATCTAATTTTTCATATTTACATAATTTTTTTTCTTATGCAAATGACAAGCTTTTGTTCGTTAAAATAATTGGCACATAATAATTTAATTTTTTTTGCTCATTCTACATCTCCCATATTTCTTTACAATATTTAATAACTATAAGATAAATTTAATAAGTATATCAAATCAAAAAAGTTTTTTATAAAACACAAACTATGTGAAACATTTAAAGAAAATTCCGTCTGCGACAAAGGGAATATAAAAAAAATATTGTAAAATAACCCATTATAAAATAAATTAATACTTATTTTTTTATGCTAGTGTTAAGAATATTTTGTGAATAGATCAAGTTGAGTTTTACAGCTTGACGATATAATAATAATGTAATAAATTACTTTACAATTCTGCAGTTATTTATTATAATTATGTTTCATGTAACAATCGTTCTATAAAAGCTATCACAGCTATGTGTTACTGTAAAACTGCTTTTAAGTTTTACTATTCACATATTAAATGTACGAAAGTGTACTCTATTTTAATTGTTTATAGAATTATATTAAAGAATTTGTTTGAAAATTAAATTTCAGTCGATCAAAATAACTAATTTTCACTCAGCTTCGAGTATATTAATTAGCTCTAAAGTACTTAATTTATAATTTACATTATAAAATTCCTAAAAAGTTTGTGAAAACAATTGCATAATCAATTGGCTACGATAAATCTCGAGATCTAGCCATGTAGATAACTTGGAACCATTCATTATATTATATTGTTCTTACTAATTTTAAGTATCTCGACACATGTTTATTTTTCTATTAATATTTTTTTATGGCCATATACAGTTATGCAGCATAGATATGACATTATATACCTATAATAAATCTAATGTTAAGTATGAAATTCAAAACAGCTTATAACACTGTTGTGTAACATAAAGTATGTGTAAAACTCTAAATGCTGCCATCGCCACAACTCGTTTATGTTGGAATGTTCTCTTTTTTTAGAATCAAAGTGTATATCGCTCGCACGTACAATATATAATATACAAATGACGACGCGCTAGGTCATTAGGGAGCCGAACGTCTTGTGAACGTGAAAAAAAAAAAAACTATTCACTATTGGCCATAGACACGACGATGTATCATTTATTTTTTGGTCTAACCCTCGGGTTAGTCGTCGTTGGAGGTGGCGGCAGCGGAGCTAATATTTAAAAATGGAATTTACTAGCGCTCGGGCCAAAAACGTGATCTATCGGAAATGTACTATAATTATACATAAGTAAACACATTCGAGGCAAACACCTCTGGCTGGCGCGGGCACACACACACTAACACCTATTTAACGTTGAGAAACTCTACTCACATTATTATCTTTTACTGTCCAACGCCTACGCGTTTCATTCGAAGTTGACGGTGTCATTTGACGAGTTGGTTTCTTTTGAATGTGCCGGTGAAAAAAATAAAACCAACGACACAATACTACCGGTTGACAGTTTGAAGTCGAACGAGACGACGGAGTTTGACTGCCGAAATTGTTTGTAGCGTAAAGGGCAACCCGGAGCAGTGGTAAAATATTTACAAGTCGCTCGATAAATATGTTACACGATAGTGCATTGTGATCGGTGTAAAGTTTAAAAGGCCACGTGTCACGATAATAATTACTTAACCTCAAATCTTATCTAAAGAAAGGCGAACCCGCTAAAGGAGGTACACATAAAAGCGCCGCGTTGTTATTATAACATTTGTCATGTATAAAATATGACGCTCGGCTCGTTGGAAACTTGATGAAATCCGTTCACACCGGCGACGGCATGCAAATGAAAAGTTTTTGGGGCTTGCCGATCAAATCAACGCTCGCTCGTGTATGTTGACTAATCAATTATGTATAAACCTCGTGGAGTGTGTGTACCGTTACAACAACACGGGCTTCTATTTGTCGAAAAAAATAACTAAAACCCTCTCGCCGTCAATAATTGTCGCGTGTACGCTGATTATTTGATTAAAATTTACAGTAACAATAATCATCACTATAACGATATTATTACGCTGGGCGCAGGGAAAACGCGACTTTTTAATTAAACTTCTCTTTGGATATATTTTCGATTGTTTTACTGTTTGCATACACAATATACATTTGCACTCCAAATGTTTGAGGCTCGCGATTGGAATACCGGAAAAAGGGATAAAAACCGTACGTACGTGCATACATATATTGATAGGGGTGGGTAGGGGAAGGGAACCGATCGGATTGCGTATTGTGAGTGTTTATAGAGGAGGAGTTTTATGCGAGTGCCGATAAAACGGGGTGTGGTATATCCGGGGAAAATCGGTACGTGGGTGGAGCGATCGGAAACCCGTTGGGTATCGATGAGCACATCGCACGCAGTGGCTACACCGTGTGCATTATGTATAGACGTCTACATAAATATATATATATATATACGCAGATAGAGTGAGAGAGAGAGAGAGAGAGAGTGAGAGGGTCAAAGAGATGTGCACGGTAAGTATATATACCTGACCGTAGGCGGCTAGCAGTAGGGGAAAAAAGCACCGTCATGCGCGCCGTTCTTTTAGCCGGGACCGATTGATCGGAATTGGCCCGTCGCCGTCGCACTCACACTGAACGGCAGCAGTGTGCTTAGTATGTATCGAGGGGGGGCAGTAGTGGCCGCCCGTCCGCTGCCGCCGCCGATAACCGTTCGATCGGTAAATGTACGGCGACCCAACCTTTTCTCTTTGATGCGCCGACTCCGCTTTGTATGGTATTTTCGTGTATTGCTTGGGAAAAAGGATGGAGGGGTGGGCAAATAAATTCGTATCGACGATTTTCCAATACATACGCTCCCACGTGGACTTGCTAACGCTTCACGTGGTCCGAATACATTCGATAGGATTTTAAAATGAATTTTTTTTTTTTTTTAGAGAGATTTAACAAATAACTCGCTTAACACCTAATTACTCATGGCTTTTACTGTTCTGTTTAAAATATGATTAACGTGGAATTTTTAATTAACATGAGAAAACTTCGTTATGTACGATAAAACATTTCTAGATCAAATTAATACTTCACTAGCAATTATTTCTCACATTATTTACTTATTTGATTTCTATAAATGATTAATTGAAAAAACAATTAGCAGTAAAGTTTATTACTATTCAATATAGTTTAATGTACTATTCATTGAATCTCTAATAACGTAAATATATGTATAATTTGTCATTAATTAGGCGAAATTTACTAGACATCTCAGTAACTCGATTCGGTTGTAGTTTGTTAATATGAATTTTAAAATTATGAAATCAGCTATAACAATAGTTCAATAGACAACGATTTAGCTCAAAGATAAGGCAGAGTAACGAGTAGTTGAAAAACAACAACAATCACATTAATCACCTCGTGGTGATTAATGTGATTGCGAAAATTATCGTTGTAATCTATACTTATTTGTACGACTGTCGTCAAAGTTTTTTATTCAACTTTTAATTGTATAACAATGTCATTTTTATACTTGAAGTTTCTTAATTATATCATAATAATTCAAGTAAAATAGAAGGAAAATTCATTCATTTTGCTAAAGACATTTTTGTAATTATTTGTATAAACGAAATAACTCAAATTTACTTCTTGCCTACAAAAGTCTTTAATAAATATGACGTAAACCGTTAAAACAGTCATATTTTTATATAATAAATAAAGGCACCTCTATATTATTAAAAAGTTTAAAATTATATAAAATGTTTTTCATAAAACCTATGTGCGTTAATTATTAAATTTCACGTGCATTTTGTAATTAATTATAAATTCTTAATTTACATGAAGTTGTAGTCTTAGGAAGTCTATTCATGTAATATTATGACGATTTTATATTTCATATGAGTAATAGTGTTCAGTAATTCGTATAGAAACAACAAAAAAGTGTACATAGTAAATAATTTCCTTAATTAAAACGTATTTTATTATACAAGCACAACGAAATTATTGACTCTACCTAGAAATAATTTAACTACTTTTAGGTGGACTTTTTTTTAACTTTAAATTTAATTTAACAAAGCGTTATTTGCTCGTTACTGTCAAAAAAGCCACGATAATATACATGTAGATCATAATAAATTGTAAAAAGTAAACTTGTAAAATAATTGTTTCTGTATAGTAATTAAATTATCGAGATAATTTTTTCAAGTTAACTTTTTACTTACCCTTGCTCAATTGCGTTAAAGTTAGCAGTGTGTTTGCTGAAATATTCTCGACGGCCACCAATGTTTTATACACAGCTCTTGATATAAATGGAGTTTTGCTTTGAATCGTTAATATTCTAGTGATTTATTGTGAAACAACAACAAGGCGCCGCTTCCGCTTTCTGTGTCGATCTGGACGAATTTTCGTTCTGTGCAGTTATGTAAACTTTTGGAATTTTAGCGTTGGCAAACGATTTTTCAATTACAAAACATTAAACGAAAAAATAGCATTTTTATTTTCAAAAAAAAATAACAAAATCACATCTTGCTCACAAAAGGCAAATGAAATAAAGCGTTTACACGGATAAAAAAAACTCTCTATTATATTATCCGCATAAGAAAAAACATGTGTATGCATAAAAATTGTTCAAAACTTTGGATTTTCAAGAAAATTGTCACGCTCCACCATCGCTAAAAATAAAATAAAGTGGTAGACATATTGTTTATAGAGGAAAACGAGTTTTAGGAGAAAAATAATAATACCGAAAACGCTGTAACTCATATTTTTCTTTTGTTATTTTACCAAAAGAGGTTTGCGTATGAGAGTTGGGCTAGCGCCGCGCTAGTGTTTAACAATAATTCATTCGACCGAATCGATTTTTTTGCTTTGTTTTATTTTTCTCGAAGTACTTATAACGAATAAACGCGTTAATTCCTTTTCGCGTCGTCGCCGTATCACGGTGTCCATATAGAAAGTCTGAGCACATTATACTCATAAAATGCTATTATTATAGTTGTTATTAACTTATTATTACCACAAATGCAGCCAAGTGGACGGCGGATAAGCCATGTGAGAAGCAAGTACGGCTAATTAAATGAACACCATCGATCGTTATTACTGTTATTAGCGCTTTATTATTGTTCATGTTATTCGTTTCATGTATTATGCATTAGTCGAGAAATAATTTACACGACCAAGTCCAATTAAACAGGCGCGCTTTGTGAAAAAATTTATTTTCGCCGGAAATTTGCTGTGGGCCATAGTCCATGCATCTGTGCGTCGCTGTCTGAACAAAAAAACTCAGAAAACCAATATGTCCAATGATATTTAATTGATAGCGCACAACCTTTTTATGGTCATGTTTTTTTTTTTTTTTGACGATAAGATTTGTTTTAGTTTTCTTACGGCGCTACATACTTTTCATCCATTGACCTTTTATATTTATATGACATTTGATTACAAAAATTGAACGCGTCCCACGGTTTATCCGCTACCGCTTGGCCCTTTGGAAAATTGCGGTACGCCCGTTATCGATCGAACGCCGCCGCCGCCACCATTTTTACAGTTCCCCCCGAGAGGGGGCATCGCTGTTCTCCACCTCTATATTTATACGACCCGTATTGACGTCTTTCAGTTTTTCTCTACGACCCACACATATAATGTTATATACGTCCATGCCCAGAGCCCTGTTACGACACAGAAAGTATCCTTTGGCTGTTCAAAAACTAAGCCAAATCAAAAGATAACTACTAGCTTACCTAGAATTGATGTACAAACGTAATAAAAAATTAACTTTTCATTAATGGTTTTTAGTGTACTACACATAAATTTAAGTATTATGTACGCATTTTATTGGAATTCAGTAACTTGGTTAGATATTTCTTGTGCACAATGTCATCTCTTTATGTTCTAAATAATGTGAATAATAGATTGTTAATATTCATATAAAATAAAGTTTTGTTTATAAAAAATAAAAATGTTCTGAACATCTGGAATGATACACTAAATGTTAATAAAGTACATTATAATATTCTAACGATATATTCACGAACCGTGAAAAACTGTAATAGACCTGGTAGTTTCTGCACGAGTGTAATCTCCTTTAGAGTGAAAAAAGAAAATTTATCATGTCTGCATCAAACTTACTGTACTTCCCCTTAGACTCCTTATAGATAGTTACCAGACTTCGTTATTACTTGATTTATGCTTCTATTTTAATGGTTATGACGAAAATCATAATAATAATAAATGGATCTTAGGCTACAGACTCTTTGAATATACTTTAAGCACATGTAAAATAATTAATAGGAATAGACAGTGATCGGATATCCGGAAGCTCTTTTGAATTGTGAAATATTTAAGAATCAAACCACTACATACATGCGAAGTGGATGTATCTAGACTATGTTCAAAAGCGTTAAAGCTTCTTACTCTATTTAGGTATTTTTTTTCTTATTATTCAAGTTCTAAGAGACAGAAATAGAAATTTTACTATAAAATATTGTACAAATAATAGGCGATTTGTTATTTGCTAAAACACGATATATTATTTTAACTTTCTTAACAATTTTACTATCAAAAATAAATATTTTCTACACTAATTCACAATAAAAGTTATTTGTTTATTTAAAATTCCTGCTAACTCAATCCTTAAAATTACTTAATTTGGAAAAATCATGAAATAAAATTTCAAAGTTTAAATTTAACTAATTATTTGTTAATTATTTAAATATATGTTATTTACGCATTTTTGTTCTAATTCTCATTAATCCATACGATCAGATTATTTGTTAGCACAAATTGAAATAGTTATAAGTAAATGTGCTATCAATAAAAATATTATTACAAGCTGATTGTTTCTTAGGAGTAAATCGTTTTCGTTAATTAAAAGGTGGTTGTAGACATTACACTCAGTTCTTATAGTCTATTATACGCATCATACAACAAATTTTTGATAAAAATAGGGTTTTCATCGAAATGTAATGTGTTTAGTTAACAAGGAATTCCAGTTGAACATTTAACACCTATAGAAAATTGCAGAAAGATGCATCTAACTTGAGGAATAGATGATTTATTAAGTGTTTTACAGTTGATGTGGTTCATCATTAGTGCCCCCCCCCCCACTACTATGGTTAATTATTAGACGCCTAATTCTTATTATTAATGTTTTGAATTATCTAACGATCTTCTATGGAATTTCATTATTTTCATACACTTGTATTTATAGAATTTTTTTAACTAGATACGTACTGTTTTATAAGGTACCCTTCTTTTAATATACCCATCCTATTGTTATTAAAAAAATACGAGATAAGTCCAAGACTGCAGTACTCGGTTCTGTAATAAGGATTTATAATCTATGATGCCTAGATGCTACAGAGGTTCACAAATTCACCTTTCGGTATACAACTCTGTTGAAAAGTCTCTCTCACTTGGTATGGAAGGTTGTGGAACCTATTTGGTGTTTAAGAACATATATGACCATGCATATTAGTCCTAAAAATTATAAATGACTGATTTCACGTGTTTCCACTCTTACTGAATGACTTGGGTTCACAAGTCTTCATACAGCTCATTTCCGTGATCTTTAAGGATCCTTTGCAGTATTTTCCAAGGATAAATGTTTTGTAAATGTTATTGCAATAAGCATATCAAGAAATTATAATTAATGACGATAAAAAAAAAACAAGAATTAACAGTGATTTTTAATTGTATTTAAGAAGGATTTTTATTAAATACTTTAAATTACCTATCATGTAATTACTAATTACAAAGTAATAATTTTGATAAAAAATGAAAAATTTTTTGCCTTGATTTTTCCCTGGGAAATGCCCAAGGTTAATATGCGTTAAAATTAGTTAATGATTACAAGTTATTTTTACTTCTGATTTTAAATTTCGATTACAGCCATATGACCTTTTTGTATATTTCATTTATTTTACAAATAGTATAACACAAAGACATTGAGAATCTACTAGTAATAAAAAATGTTCATAAATTGACGGATAAAAGAACATTATTTAAAATGGTAAAATTTCCGTGCACCACAATTAATTAATTTTACTTGGTTTTTATTATAAGTAATGAACTATAACTATACTTACCATAATTAAAAGTCAATGGATAAAAATGTTAAATGAAATTTTGGAATTGTTCAGGATTGCTACTTTTTAACAAAATAATAAAAATATATGGAATTTTCTTTATATCAAATAAGTTATAAGATTAAATATCAAATTAGAGGTACTCTAAAATATACTACAACTTAGATATGACACTACTAACAATTTACTAAAAAATGTCAGTTAACAGTTTAATTCGATCATCTCTACAATTTATATCAAAAGTTTTATAATATTATTAAGAAAATTGTCGAGAAAAAATAATACATTAGTAATTTATTTTATATGTCGTAAAAGAAAATGCGGAAAAGTAAAGTAGAATTGAGAGTATTTAAATCAAAAATTTTAATTTTCAACGTATATTAATAATTAATATATTAGTTAAGGAAATAATTCAGTAATTTCACCAAAATATTCATTATTAAACTTGTGTAAGCTGGCAAAATATGATAATAATACTTATTCATAACATATCTAGGTGTACATAAGGAGTTTTTTTTGATCGGTGTGTCAGTGTGTGTTAAGCGTTAATAATGTTAACATTTTTCCCGAAATACTTGTCCATGATTTTTGGTAATTTTTTGTAACTTTTTGAGTTAAATTTATTTAACTTTTAATTTATTTATATAAGTAAAAAACAAGCATAGATTTAGACCAAAGGTGTCCGTTTCTACTTATTTATTACTCTATCAGTCTAAAACACTTGTTGCCCTTAATGATCATGTTCAAATGGATTTAATTTATACCGATTATCAAAAGGCTTTTGATAAAATAAATCATAACCTTCTTTAAAATAAATCATTTTTATTTGACAAATATGGTAAATATATGAAATGAATTAAATCCTATATTAGTTTTCGTACTCAAGCTTTGAAGTTATCATCATTTGTATCAAATGAGTTTTTAGTAACTTTATGAATCCCAAGGTTTGCCCCTTGGCCTTCTTTTATTTATATTAATGATCTATCTTTTTTTTTTTTTGATAGTTCGGTGGACATTCTTTTGCTTAACTATTTTCTAGGATTAAATATCCAGCTGATACCTTAAAGTTACAGTTAAATTTAGATAGATTTATTACTTGGAGTTTTCTTAATTGTTTATCTCTTAATATAAATAAATGTGGTGTTATAACTTTTACTTGTTCAAATAATGCAATTACCCATTAATTATAAAATTATCGATTGTATCATAAAAATAGTTACTCTGTCAGATATCTAGGGATTACTATTGTTTCCAAAATGCCTTTTTCATTATACATAGATAATATGATAAAAAAACTTTTTAGATGTTAGGTTTTATTAATAAGAACACAGAAGATTTTAAAAATATCAATGTATTTAAAAATTAATTTTTTTCATTAGTTAGATCTAATTCTGAATTTGGTTCAGTTGTATCATCACCGAGTTATTTTTCATATAGACAATTAATTGAGTATGTTCAAATCAAATTCTGTAAGCTATTAAGTTAGATATACCTAATAACTTACAATTATTCCGATTGAGATTCACTTCTTCTGAATTAAGGAGGAATTTTGCAGAGATTATGTTTTTATTTGTTTAATAAAAAAGTTTCATCGATTCCTATAAACTACTATCAATGATTAGTTTTACAAGACCAAAGCGTAGTTTAAGAAAATCTACCTTGTTTCATGTTCCATTTTATAAAAACATCAATAATTTTTTTCAAGGACTCTAATTTTAACTAATCTTATTTCCGAGAAATTTAATTTCTTTTTTTTTGTCACATAATTCTTCTAAACAAAATTTATTCATAGCTCTTCATCAATTATTCATTTCATTTACATTTTTAATGGTATATTATAATTTTAATACTGTTACTATTTATTTAAACTTTTGTTATTTGCCATATGCATATTTAATATTTTATCCTGTTCTAATTTTATACTTGCACTGTAAAATGTATTTTTCTAAAGGGTTCTTGTACCTGTTAAAAATAAAAAAAATGATTTATATATATATATATATATAGTATATCTGCTTAGATTTAAATAGTTCAAAATAATACAAATACTATATTTTAAAGGATACTGATTACGATGTTCTGGAAATAAATAATTATTAAAATTTTCTCGCTATATTAATTAAAATATTTGCTTTATTAATTTTTAACTGGAAATAAATTTCTTGAAAATTTTTAAATATTAAGGTGTTTTTTTCAATTTAAAGCTAAGAATTTTCATTTACCATTTTAATTGATACATTGGCGGATTTCAGATTTGAACGCAACTGACGTTGGGAAATCCAAATTTTAATTAATTACAGATTGTTTGACTGTGATCTTATGAAGCCTCTCGCTAATAGAGTTGGAATTCACTGTTGCTCGTTGTAATAAATTTAAAATAAGAATGTGTTTGCAGCAAGCGATTTGTATTTGCATACTCGCGATGTGTGATGGAACGGGAAATGTATAGGCCATAAAGAATACAGTGTTAGGTAAGAGAAATAGAACACTTCATTCGGTGTGTAATTGAGTTTAATTACTCCAAGAGTAATCTTTAGATTTCGATCTTTCCGCACAAATCACTCTGACATCCGTTCACATACATACGCAGGTACATGTAGGCACTTATATATACATGCGCTATAACCTACATATATCGGCGACATAATGGAAAATTGCCTCACACGCGTTGCTTTCTAGAGAGAAACAAAGCATAGGTACACTCAGATACACTTACCTCAGCTGTATTTATTTTATGCTTACTACCTATAGTAATAATAATGAATGTAAATTAATATTAATACTCGTGGCCCGTGTCGCTCAAATTATAGTTAAACACAAATAAAGCCTCTAATCTCGATGATTCGGTCGATATATCTTCACGGATTTAGATTTTTTTTTTTAATTAAACGAAAAACATTTATGGTCAGTTCATAAAACATGGCATCCGATCAACACCCATTATGTAAAGAGCTTATGGATAAAATGGGTCAGTTCATTGATTTCAAATTCATATTATGTAAATTGTCTTTTCTCATTTTGGAAACACAGACAAATCATTTTTCAAATGACAAAACATAACAGTACTGAACATGTGCTAAAATGGTAATTGATACTGACGTGTTCGCCGACTCTACTGAAATATCATCGATTGTTTTTAGTATCGTTTGAACCGGTTACGCTTTTTTTTTTTCATAAAAAAACCATAATCTTCCCGTTGTTGGCTTTAGTTTTGAAGGACAAAAATCTAGTGGAATCCGGGCAAACTGTAATGAACACAAAACTATAATAACGAATGGACGATCGATTTGTGATAAACGCGTAGAATAGTGAGCAGGTGTATAATTTCAATAATTGCACACTACAAACCGATGATTTACCAATAGCTTATAGCCGTTACTACTTTATATAAATACAGTAATTTTGTATCATTATTGAAAATAAAACTGATAATAACCCGTGGCGACACTTATGCAAAAGTTCAGCCCACGGAGTTTCAATGAAGTAATAATTCAAATATGTATTTATGATAATTACCCCTTTTTGAATGGCCTAAAAAGCAATAACCCAGGTCCTATTGTTTTTTAAATATATTATTGCAATGATATTGTAGTATAAAATTGATTTTTAACAATTTACTCGTTAAAAATATAATTTTAAATTATTCGTAAATTTGTAAATATCACTTAAACATATAAATAGTTTCAAGGTTAAAAATGCGATCACATTATTTTCAAAATATATTTTTTATGGTTCAGGTCTGAATATTTTATGATACTTTAAAACTATTCGTTTAAAACAGCCTTGTCATCCTTGGACATAGAATATTTCCTACGCCCAGGTCAAGATCTGATTTGATTTTTGTCGCTAAAATAAAAAAACAAATAAATTCATTTTAAAGTAACAAACGGACCGTTATGTACGACGTACAACCCTATAAAAACGGGCGTTCCATTATTTGTGTGTTGTAATGTTCAACTAGTCTAAGTGAGTTATTGTCACAGAGAGTCATTATAATTTGACGTCACACCGTAGTAAACATCCAGAGAGTACTAGTTTCGCAAATTTATCTGTTATTCGTCTAATACATATATAACCAAGTGAAAGACAAAAAACTTCAAATAAAACAATAAAGTAATCTCCAGCATGGAGTTCGTGTCCGCATTAATATTATTATACCTACTGCACTGCAGGTGTTGTGTTCTTCATTGCGTATACAGATTCTGGTCTTTGATGTAACACTATACAAACGAACAACGTTTGTGCGTGCAACCAGTCTTTCCAGCCGCGGATATCGTAATGCATAGTGACACAGGCGAATCGGAATTATTATAATGACATACGTAAATACCGATTGTTGATCATGAACAATAAGTACAATATCGTACCCCCCCCCGGTGATGACAGAAAGGAAAACTGTGAACGGGTTAGAAAAACAAAAACTCACTCTAACACGCTGCGGGAAGCACGACCCGAAGGATCTGTAGACGGACGATGACCAAGGTAATAATAATAATAATCAGAATTTGTCGTTCACACGGAAAATCAAGAGTCCGAATAATTCGGACCTAAAGCGCGCATCTCCTTTTTTTAGTGTGGCAATAACAAAAAAAAAAAAAAAATGACAACTGCTAACAAACGGAATCTCCTATTGTCCGTTTATTTTTTTTGTATTTTTCTACTCGTTTCGTTAAGTTTCGATACATTTATACTTTTATTGCTCGTCAATAGAACAATCGAAACATACGGCATTGCGTTCGCTTATTATTGAAACCCCCATCATTTATAATACATATATACATCTAATTCATTTGTTGTTGTATATAATTATGACGGCACGGAGAAGACAAAACGAATCGAAACGGTGACATTCCACCGATCGACAGCCGTGAGAAACCGACTGTTACATTCAGCGTGGAGTGTAGCCCATGTGAGCGTGTGTTATTGAAAAATACCAATATACCGAAACCATTAAATTTAACAGAAAAAAATTCCTTCTTTATTATCGTTACGCGCATTTTTTCTTATTAGTCTCATGGCTTGTTTTTTGTTGTATTTCACCGCATTCATTCAATCGAAAATTTGCAGGCAATAACGGTCTTCATTACCGCACTAAACGCCATACCGCCGCCACCACACGAAACTATAAACCAGTAATAACGTTGCATACTTCAAATGTTTAGTTTTAATAACGCTTTACTGATGCTATGTCAGCTTATCAAAGTTCTATTGATGAAAATTAAAAAGTTTTTTCGTTTATCTTGAACATTTGATATGTCTATTTGAGTCTAAACATAATCTATTGATCAAATCCAAAAAATAAAATTATATGTTATTAATAAATGAATACACGACTAGACAATGGATATTTTTTCGAGTTACTAATTTGTGGTATACGAATCGTTCGTACAAACAAAACAAAAAAAAATGTTGAAAATCTTCAAAATTAGACCCTGGACTGATGAGAAATATATTTTGCTGGATTGTCAAGTGCACAGTGTTTCGTTAATAAATAAAAAATACATGTTCTTTCCTTGTTTGCTATTTTTAAAAGAACGCTCCGGGCTGACACTTATTTTTATTATAGAATAAGAAAATGTATAAATACAGAAACAGCGGTGGCACTGGCGCCTGGAGTGTAAAATTTCGTAGAAAATTGTTACGAGGCTGAACTTCGGACGAGGGTGAAGAGGAAAATTGAGAACACACGGAATGCAAAAACTAATGTCTCTCGTTATTCGAAACCACTTAAGTAATAATTCATATATATCGCCTCCAAAGTTGTTGTTATAGTTGTCATCAGCGACAGCATAAGGGAAGTGCACGCCAAAAAAAAAAAGACAACAAATAAATAACTAAAAATAATAATTCTATTTGCGACTGTAAAAGAATACGATAATTGGTTAAAAGGGACTCGAAGAATTGTAATAACTTTCTTTCCGTTTATCTGAGGATTGCCGAATTTCAAGTGGGATACGTCATCCACCCTTGGCAATGGGATTGAGGTATGCAAAATTAAGGGAAAATTGAAAAAATGTTCATGAGGCATTCTAAGGCAGAGTTGCCCCCACCCAGTTGATCCCTCTGCTCTTTTCCTGCCACATCATGTTGCGAATAAGAAAGCATAAAAAACGCAATCCAATTTTGAAGAACGGCCCGTTTTTCAGCGAAAAATAATGATATTGTCATTGTTTCTTTTTATTATTAACATTTCGTGTAGATTTTACACAATTTCTGACAAGACCGATATACCCAGAAACCTTGTTCGTGAATTGGAATCGAGTAGCCCTAGTACACCTTACTATGGACACATATGAACACAGCGTTCTCTAAAACATTAAATGCGGTCTAGACTTGATCGCAGTGACTTGACCTCAGTGGTTAATTGCAACACTCCATTTACATTAAACATTTTTATAAGCGTTGCTTCACTTTATGAGTATTAAATGAAGTATATCGCTTAGTAATTTTTATGTCTCCATATAAGAATTCGGCAACGCTAGAAAAAATGTTAAAACGTTAAAAATGTTATAGATAAAAGTAAAAATACAATGTATAGTAAAAATTATGGGGTTTCTTTTATTTTATTGGTAGCATAATGTAATGTGTAATTGTGTAAAACGAAAAAATCTTCAATTACTTAAAGTAACATTTGAAAAGTTTTAACGGCTTTTAATCATTTGATGGTTTATTCCCTTTATTAATAATTTTAAGATGGCTATACAAAGTTTAACGATTATTGAAACTAAGGCAAAATTTTAACTCGTTTAAAATATGTGCATCAGAAGTTGGTTATATTGTTTTAACTTGTTGCTGTGGTACGTATTTTTTTTAATCATAAAGTGTTAAAGAAGTGCCCTCGATAATGTCAATAAATGTAATACAAACAGTGATTATTAAGAGCAGTAAAAAAAAAAACTATATTTTATGTACAACAATTAAAGACGCAGAAGGAACAGAAGTCCATCTACTGTATATACATACAATGATTACTGTCGGGTTTGTTTAAGGCGGTTTGTGGGGTAGCGGAATGGCCGAGAGAAGCGTTACACTGAACAGGAATCGAAAATTATCCCAAGGCTGAGTAGAAAGGGGAAAACTCCTTAAAACAGTTTTGGAATTTCTCGAAGCCGTTTTTAAGCGCATTAATTAAATTTGTTCAGAGTAAACCGATAATTTATGAAAATAAAACCATCTGGAAGCGGTGCTCAACAACTCTGTGTGTGTGTGTGTGTGTTCTATGCCGAGCAGCAGATAGAGAGGAAAAGATAAGCGTAAACTGGAGGGTATGCAAAGCCAATATTTTCAAAAGCGGCGAAGGCGCTAAGAGCGACGGGAAAAGTGTGGTTTTTTCTTAAGAGATGAAAGGGTTGAAAATATGGATAGTATTAAAACGCGAACCGATTTATTCTGTTCCCCTCAAATTCAGTGTGTACAGTTCTTCTTCTTCTTCTTAATAACACCGTGCCGTTTTTAAATGCCCACGTAAATTTAACAACTTTTGTCTGATCATAAATAAGGAATTATTGATTAAAAACAAAGTTGTTTAATGTTTAAAACGGACTGACGTTACACTGTGTAAAAATGTTGTTAATAATAATAAATGATAATTTCTTATACATGAGGAACATTTCATTTCGCAAATAAAAAAATCAACTATTTCTCATACCTGTTGTTACTATTAACTCAAAATACAATAATAATTTTTCAAAACATAATGAAACCTGTTATTATGCGCTGAAAATGTTCACAAGAAAAAAAAATTAGCAATGGCACACCACTTGCTTTTTTACTGTTAGCGAATATTTTTTTATAGAGCAACCAATGTTATGAACAAAAATTGGAAAACTGAGTATGCTATTTTACGAGGTAATAAACCTGTTTTTGTAGTGCTGTATCGGCCAGGGCTTTTAGACGAGTCGTAGTATAAAACATTATTGTACTCAAATATCGAACAGTAAAGGCATAACTATTTTATGGGTAAACGGAATGGACTATAAAAACCTAGCCCAACCTATTCTGCCGAAACCAAACGTTGAAATCGACTGGTTGCTGGACACAGACAATGTAAAAAATATAGAACGTATTTTTGTGGATGTGAACATTTCAGTAGTTGGAAATTTTGACAATGGTTCATTTGAATTTATGATTTGGTCCGCAAATTATTATTACGTTAGGTTGGCAACGAATCAACTGGAATTTCATTTCCAAGAATTCTGAAAATTGGAAAAAAAAAATTTTTTCACATTCACACGCATACTATTTTTTAATAGAATTAAAATTTTGTTTCGTATTAATAACAATAGTAAACAGTTAATTTAAAATTAATATTAATTTTATCGAGTTAGTAGGTGTTTCAATATTTGTTTTAATTTTCACGCAACCTTTTTTTTTATGCAAAATTTTATGAATTCGGGGAGTGGTCACCTCGAGTGGTTAATTAACAAAACACTAAACGACCACTCATAACGAGTCCTTCTGTTAATTATGCGACAGCTAAATCAAAATTCGTGTGCTTGAAATACTCATTTCCTGGAAGTTAAGGAACAATATCCATAGTGACTTTTTTTTTAATTCGGTTTACTATCAAGAGTCTGATCATAATAAATCTTAATTGTTATAGTTAAGCAATAGATTTCTTAGAAAATAAATCATACCTACTATCTAGAGTACGAGACGCATGCGGCTGTCTGTTTAGAATTATTTATATACTTATATAAATGCCGAAATAGTGTACTTATTATTACTCTACTAGCTGTATAAAAAATACTTTAACGGTGTAAACTTTTTATCAGTTAATCATCTCGCATGTAAGCAGATACAGAAGATAAATAATTATTTATACGTTTTAGTTGAAATTTATTTTCTATAATCAAGTGGTCTCTAAGAGATAAGTGTTTCAGCTTTGGACGTACACAATTCATTTCACTGATGACGTGATCCGGGACACAAGAATATCTGGTCTTGTACGTGCATAGCTGATATAATAAACCCTATGGTGTATAAGGTTTCTATGGTTAGAAATGTACGGTATATGGATTGCAATTAAAATTATAAATTGCGCGCGATACAACAGGACGTGGACGGATGAAGTATAATGACGATAAACAAGCGATTAAAAAAAGTATAGTCGAGTAAAGTAGGCAATTATTTTAATTTCGTGTAAAAATGTCAAGAAAACGGGTAATAATGACGCGACGAGCATTATTATACATTCGTTGGTGCACAGAGATATTAATCTGGATAATTGTCCTTGTAAGAGGACTAGTTTTCATTTCGTTTCACTCGGAAAAACTTGGGCGAAAATTGGTTCCTTTTTCGCTATCCATCTTGATACGATTGTGTTTACTACACCGCGTATATTATAATTATTATTATTTTTCCGTCTTTTTCTCTCTCACATCACACGGAATCGTCTTACACGCTCTAATGCAAATACGCACCTTGTCTTTCTATAGTCATAATGGAAATAATAATGATTATTATTGTTCAGTTGTCATATGTACTTGTCATGCGATGATATCGGACGCTCTCAAGACCATCAACCTGTAAACGAACCATTAAAATTTGTACTGGTATCAATTAACAACGGTGGTGATTCGTGGGCCGACAAAAAAAAGATGTGTAACTGATATAAAGCCAGAACAGTATCAGAGTAATAACAAATATATGTGTAATAACTTTTTTTATACTTGCAATACTTACGATATTAGTGCTACTCAAAGATTTTCTCATGTAATCGTAAAATTTTTTTCACAGTTATATTTTTTTTGTTTTTAAACAATCTAAATGCTAAATTGCCTTATAAATTTTAATTTAGAAAGAAGGAATATATCTGGTGAAATTTTAACAATAAAATATTTTTCAAACAAATTAATTTAATACATAATTCTTTAATTATTATATTTATAAAAATATTTTACATTTATAATTAAATGTAAAAGATATTGTAAATATTGTAAAGTTATAAATTCAAAACTCTTTTAAAATTTGCGATTTTATTTCTAAAAAAACGTATTTTTTGTATGTTCGTAGAACAAATAAAAATATATATTTTTGTAATTTATTGCAATATAATTTAATATGTTCCAAAAATATTTTAAAACGAGTAAAAATACACCAAGCGAAAAAAAAAAGTTAATGAGATAAAAGCCTGACTAAAAAATCATGTGATATCACATATGTTTAAATTTTGTCTTTTGTTTAGATTTACTTATTTTTTAATTTGTTAAATTTTTCGTCTCACTACCGCAATTTTCTATGCTTCTTTTACAATTCGTCTAAATGGCCCTTATAATATTTCATATTAAACTATATTATAATATATTATTTTCAATAGTATAACACTTATTTAAAATATATAATTGTAAGTATATATCTTCAATTTTAACTTATATTTTATTGTTATTATGTTATATCCCTACCATATTCTCCAAATATATTTAAAGTACATTACACTTAAAACTCACACAATTTTCAATTTTCTTTTACAATTGGAAATTTTAAGTCACTAAGCATAGCAAATTGCGATATTTAGACATCAAATATACTAAGTTAAAAAAAGGTAAATATTACTAATGAAAAATTTTGAATAAATATGATACATTTGGCCTATTTTTAGCTTAGCGTCTTTAAATTTTTTTTAAGTAGATTATATGACACGAAACTAGATTAGTAATTCTTTTTCTATGTATTTTGAAAGATTTTATGGAATGCTTGTAAAACGACACATCAATAAAACAGTAACAGCTTAGATATATTACTATTTCCATATGTATATATTATTGAACCATCCAATAGGTCTACAGTATATAATTCTATACACATAACATAGATAATAAAAATGAGAAGAGTAGTAAGTTGTGTTTAACAACCAGCATTAGCTGTTTGTGTACCAGACTGCAAATGAATGTCGAGTGACATATACTAATTATTTGACGAAATTCATTATAGTATTAAAACAATTGTTTTTTGACAATGTTTAAGTTTAGAGTGAGCCATTATAGTAAAAAGCGATCGTAAGAAGACCTTCAACAAAAATGAGTCACTGAAAAAAAAACCTTTGTTTAATTTCACGTATATTTACTTTTTAGTACTTAAGTATTTCAAATTATTCCAAGAAAAAAAAGACATTGGTCGCATAAAAGTAAAACAACACTAGAAGATATACGTACGCGGATAGCTATTAACAATAAACAATGTAGTGGTTGAAGTACACAAGCAGCGCGCGATTGTCACTGCCTGGAGATTTTGAAAAGTAAAGCTAACGATTAATCATTTCCATTTATATGTAAAATGTGGTACATATCTTTAAAATGTCTATAGATAATATTTTCAAGCCAACTTATTTAATATAATGCGGCACGTGTAGAGTTCATTGCACGAGATTTCATAATGTTTCAAAATGATATGTACATGAAATATCGTCAGTAATGTAAATAATGCAAGAGTTGTCAAAGGGTTGGTTGTTTTTTCAATATCTCACTGCCAGCGAAGGCAATTGTACCGGTGTTTATGAATTTCGGCGAAAATCCAATATGATACAATGATGTGTAGCCAGGTACCAATAAATATTTGCACGGAATACCGTGTCAGTATTAAAAAAGTTTTGGGTTTGTTCGCAAAAACAAATTGGTAATGTTTCAGTTAATAAAATGGAATCGGCTGCTGACAGATAGTAACGGCAAGTGTTTGATCGCAGGCCAAACGCCTAATGAGTTTGACAGCACTCTCTGCAGCAATGAAACTTTGTTTTGTGCCACAGACACGGTTTGCTGAATATAAATGAAATTTTAATGTTAAATATTTAATTTTTAGCTCACTGCGAACGCAATACGAAGCGTTTATTTTTAGCCGAATATACATAGTATTGTGATGTACATTGAAATAATTATTTTGAAAAATTGTTCTTATTATTTTCGCGATAAAAATATTTACATTTATAACTAGCGGGCTGATAAACATTTTAATTGATTAATTATTTATACACTTTAAATCCTTTGAACAAAATTAATGGCAAACAAATATAGTAAGTCAAAAAATAACGCACTTCAGGGCAGTAAAGTTATTCGAGACTGACGTTTTACTTCGATGATTAGCAGCCAATTTCTTAATTACTTGAATAATTAACAATGACGGTTGTACCCCAAAATAACTTTTTAATTATATCTGAAATATAACGTTACCAATTTAAAATAAATTTTTTTGCCTTACTGCATAATTTGAATAAAACAGTTATTTGGAGGTTACTATACAGACGAAATCTCAGTGAATCATAATTTTCTCGTATTAAAGAAACACAATTATGGTTTTAGAAATATGTATAAATTTTATTGTATTGTAATAAGTATTTAACTAAAAAATTGCGAGTATACAAATTAAAACACCGTTAAATTAGTTTGAATTTAAACTAATAAAGCTAAGAACAGACTTTATTTGAATTAAATTTTACAATTACCATTGTTATATTAAAATTTTGAATATTGTAATTTAAAACACTTAACGGCGAATTGTAACTTTGTAAGCTAATTAACAGCTAAAAAATTTTACCAAATCATTTCTCTTTTATTAAATGAAAATTGTAAACTGTAAATTCTTTCAACACCTGGCCCGTACAATTGTTTTTTTTCTTACTTTAAAACAATAAAAAGTTTAAGTTCAAAACGGAATTCCGGAAAAAACAGAAGCGTCGCACTGGTACAGATTTGAAAACAGTTTACTAAAGTAAGACAAGTAGATTAATTAAAAATCGAGAGAATTCTATTTTACTTTTCTTCTAAAATAGAAGTAGAAAAGAAAATCTATATGAAATGTAAAATATATTTTACACCGGTTATCACAGAAGGCGTAGACGTGTGTGAAGACTAATGTACTTTGTATACACTGTGGCTGTTCGTCATTAGTATTTATGAGTTCGCCGAACAAAAGGGTCTGATTAAAAATAATTATAAACATCTACACCACACCCCTTCTTTATTTCAATGCGAAAAGATCGAAGAGTTAATGGGAAAAGGGCTTAGCTTTTGCGTTGCAGAATGTGTAGTTTGTTTTAAGCGGAGAAGTCACATTTATAGTGATACAATACTATGACACCATAGCTGCTCCGGCATATACTTGCCAATATAATGAAAGCGGCACTAAAAAAAGAAAAGAGGAGTAAGGTAAAACAAAAAAAGTAGTAACGATAGTCGGGTGATAAAAATAAATCAAACTGGGCGAACTGAATTTGCGTATATATACACGTAAGATAAAGGGTATTCCGGAAAAAAGGGTTCAGAAGATAATGGTTTTTGTTTTTTTTTTTTTTTTGTTTTTGAGGTTACGCCAGTTTTTTAATTATTTAAATTCCGACGGTATCGGTGGTGAATCTTTGTTACTCGTCGAGGGTGAAAAACAACGTCCACGGATATTTTTTGACACAGAAGATTTAGTGCGGCGATCGTTAAAAACCGCAACATCAATTCTAAATGTATGTATATAAGAGAAATGAGTAAGGGACGAAAAAATACTATACTGAAATTAAATAAATGTCCACCCTCGAACTTTCTGTGGTTGTTTTTTTTTATTGCTGCAGGTCGTTAACAGTGCGGTATTTGTTTTAACATGTGATTTGCGAACGAGTGCACATTATATTTTCCTCTGAAACAACGCCGTTTCCTTGCATGAGTTTTTACACTATACAAAAAATAAAATTCCAATGATCATTTCCTTTTTACTTTTGTTACCAATGGTATGTTACCTTTTTTCTCCTCTAATACCAAGTTGAACACACTCGTATGCGGCGTTCCCCCTTTTGGTTTTTTCTATTATGTTTTTTTTAATGACCCTAGAAACCGGTGCATTGGTGATAGATGGCCAACATTGCAAGAAGAGACTCGAGACAAATTAAACGAAGCCACTTGAGTTCAAAGATCTTTTTCAAACCGTTGAATTTTAATAACCCACTTGACGACCTTTGACAAGAGATACCTACTCCTTTTCATTCACGTTTAATATTTAAAAAACTGACTTTTAAATGTTATGGAAATATTATAAAAAAATATATGTGGTAAAAGATGTACGCTTCTTGGATAGTGAATTGATAAACAATTTTAGAGTAAGGAAAATGTCTTTAACCATATAAATACGCCTCGTGTTCGTAAAGTTTTCACAATCTAATTGATATTAAATCCGAACTCATACCACTGAGTTCGTTGAATTAATTAAATACTCGTGATTTGTTATTTATTAATGGATACGGTGTAGTATAATTCATAAAACTACCGAGAGCATTTATACTTAGAACTTTTAAACGTCTCTCTGACAAACCGTAGTTTTAATGGCACTAAAAAGTCAATGATTTAAAAAAGTTCCTATTAAACCGGTGAGATATTATTACTTTTTACGTTTCAGTCCACTTTTAAGCGATTGCCACTCCTCATATAATTTACTCAAGCACACACCGTGATGACACGCAGTTGATTTGTTACGCCATTTGCTAGCGCAAGTTTCGATTTTTATAGTGAGCCGCATCGCATGGCCTGAAGCAGATGTTTCCTCTTCGTGTATAAAACGAACCAAGAAAGTGTTAGGGATGTATTTAATATACAATGTACGCTGATGGAAGGGGTTGCAAATAAGCTATACGGTGCAGCGGTACAGGGGAGTGTAAGTCGCCGCTGGTTTTTACAATAACCCCGGAGAGTATAATATTGCCACAGCAAAGATAAAAGCTTAAAAGTGGCGGAGAGCTTATTTAGAGCATCGGAAGTCGTAAACAGTGGTGGTAGCGGCGGCCGTGGCTCGTTCTCCGCTTATATAGCAACCGCCACCATCTCGTCTTGTTGCAATGCGATCGGGTTTTTATAGTGTAAAGAGAGAAAGGGTTGGTGTGTTTTTAGGGTCGATAAGGGATTCAGCTTGTCATAAATATTAAGAGTGTAATTTTGTCTTTTACGGGTGTGCCTCATCCCAGAGGTATTGTCCGCCGTGGAGGGGTGGGTCGGAACACAAGTGCACGAAAAACGGAAAGGGGAAAAAACGCAGAAAAGTGTAGGCGAGGGAAATAGGAAGTTCAACGAGAGACGATGTATATAGAGATGCATTAAGGATGTGGTGTTTATTAATTTTTTTCCTTTTTTTTTTTTAATTAGACGCCTGCTTTATCACCGTGGTATTGAAGGCTCAAACAAAAACTAATATATCGTGAGTCTCCAGATACACGACACAGTTTCTAGACTTAATAGAATATACAGTTAAATTTACACGGAATAGATCTGAAGTTTAATATTCTGCGCGTTTCAACGTTAAAATGGGTCGTTAAATGAAACTTTAGAAGAACGTCCATATAACGGTGTGAAACGCAGCAAAAATATAAAGCTGTGATGTGTTTGAAATAAATACGTTTTGCAACAAACGACAATGGCTGTCAAGACTATGAATACGTCAGCAATCATAGTGTGCTGTTGTCATCTAACCACATAAATTACATCATATTTGAAATATTTTTTAAATGGACATTGTAATTTCAGTGCATCGTTTTAAGTAGACGACTGGAGTGTGTTAGAAACCCCAGAAACTTTAACAATAAACATTAGGCGAGTAAATTATAACAATACATATTTATTTCACACGAAAACAAATTTTCATTTAAATCCAGTTAAACCGACACTTCCAAACTATAATTTAATAACAAATTGAATGTATACCTCAATTTCAGGTAACGGTTATAAAGGGCGGAAGTTTTTTTTAAGTAAATTGGAGTAAGCATTCGGTACATGCTACTGAATAACTTAAAATGCATAAAAAATATATTGTGAAATAACGGAGGAGAATTAACAAACAAAATTATCTTTTAGCCCGTGCAAACTAAGGCCTTTTTGTTAAGCTAATGCTATTCAAGCGATGGATCGTTTATTTATAATTACAACTAATCGAGATACAAGACGCGTTTTCAAAATGTGATTAGACTGTAGTACCTATTTGTAAATACTAAATTGTTATAAATGTAACTCAGGGAGGTGACTCGTAAAAAGTAATGTTTTACCAAAACATAGTGTATTTTATTTTAAATTAGAATGTTCCTTGTTAAGATGATTTTTTTATCACATTTGAAAGAATAGCGCTGAAATAAAACAATCATTGTTCAAAATAACCCCAATAATATTCAGGAAAACAAAACTACGAATAGCTAAAATCGTAATTTGAAACATTTACTTTATTAATTTTACATTTTCTTCGTTAATCTAAATATATATATATGTATTTGTAGGTGTCATAGTGTTGAATTTTTTTTACATAAAATATTTCGACCGGTGTAGTTGTAAAATTGGATGACTGTAGTGAAGAACGTGACCGTGTCAGTTCAAAGGGGTGGAGAAAAAGAAATGATTAAAATTGCGGAAATAACTGTGGTGCGCTTATATGGAAATAATTGGTTTCTATCGTGGCAACTGTATTTGCCTGTGGCCCAAATGATTATTTGGTAGATCGAAAAACAAAATAAAATAATAAAAAATAACAACCGCCTCCGTATTAAAGCTATACCCATGAAATCGGAAGAACACACACGTCGTCGACTAGTTTCCTAATTCGCACGATACTAATCTCATCGGATAGAAGCAATGTGTTTGGGTCTGCAGCAATACCGTTTTAATTGTTCACGCGTGCACATCCCAAGTGTCTATAACGATTTCTCTTTTTTGTTTTCCTCCTATTTCGTGTTTATAGATATGTACATTTCTTAACACGATATCATCGAACGCATTGTATTCGAGTATGTGTGTAATAATATGATTTTCGCAGTACATGTACAATAACGTATTACTGTATTGTTCCGGTGAAACGTTAATCATGAACCACCAATAGATAATGAATTAAACGCGAAGATATCCGAAAAGGAAACATAATTCAGCGGTGCGCGAAAAAAACTCATTCGATGTATATATGGCTTCCTGTGTGTTGAATGCGTTAGGTGGTAAACGTAGAATATGTTTAAAGAATGCAGTGGGTGATATGATTACAAACTACACTTCAACGAGTACCTTAATTAAGTTTAACAATTAACAATTTATCAATTCGTATGATTCGAGCATGCTCGAACAAATACCCTATTGAATAATCTGACATGACGAAAACCAAAACAATTCCAACATTCAGTGAAAGCGCTAATACATTAGAGTTACATGGTAATATAGTGTAATAAAGTTGTTTTTGTTTTTTATTGGACGTCCGAATCTATTGCGTTTATAAATTATTATACTAATAATCTAGTGCACACACTTAAACATATTATATTTAATTCCATCAAATTGTACTGATTTCTATATTTTACGGTCCATAAACTGATGTTTAACGCAAATAACAATAACAGGAAGTTGTTCAATTAAAATTGGATTAGTGAGTTAAAGCCCCAATGATCTCACCTTTATCTTTTTTTCACTTTTTGAACTCAACCCGAAGGCTATACAATAACGGCAAAATTTACTGTTGAATAATTAGTTTCGAGTGATGTTTACTTTAAGTAACTTGCACTCTTTTAGTCAAATATTGGTAAATTCAGTAGTCCATTGTACAGTGAATTCTATACCTCTGCCGAGCTGTTTAAAATACATTATAACGTTTTCGCTTTGGGTAACGTGATGTAGTTGTGACACGGTATAAGTTACAGTAGTAAGTTAGTACTAGCTTATTAAGTAACAAGGTGTTTTTTATTGTAAGGGCAGAAAACCGACGGTTAAATTATGAACAGTTGTATCACATGACATTTTTTTTTTTTTGTTAACATATTCTAATCGCAAAATGCATATTATCAGAAAATTATTTCTGGACTATAATTTGCTTGTCGTTTTCCTTTCTACTCCCCAGAAACTTTTATATTTATAGCCGCGGTTATAATTATTGCGACTAGATGAAAAACTAAAAAAAATAACAGAAACTACTTACTACCCCTCGTGACCTTTTAATATGTTTATGTAAATTCGAGTAATTAATCATTTTTTATAATGCGATTTCTCTGTTGATCGCTTGGCGATAGTGCACGTCGCGGTAGCCCATAAAATTCGATGAAGTCAGTATTTACGACGTGGGAGTGGCCCCGAGAGTATACGTTTTATTTTAATTTTTGATAGCTTAATCAAAATTAAAATTATTACCAACTAAATACAACGCAATAGGTAAACTTCCACCCAGCGCTGAGGAGTTTCGCGTGCTTACATTTCTATATGCAGGTTTAATATATTAATGTACGTACATAGTTGTTATTGCGTTTGTATAGGCAGGTTACAATCATTACATTCTCATTCTTTCCCTAATATAGTGAAAATCTCGCATAGGATTATATAAAAGTTTGTATGGCACACACAAAAAACCACAAGGTAATTACCGAGCTCGTTCATTTATGAAACGTATTATTAATTTTTTTTTAAATCATAATTGTCAAAAAAAAAAAAACTTGGTTGTTTTATTTACATTTCAATTCATTTTCACGAAAATTTCTGATACAATAGCAATCCAACTAATTCGGTTTAGTATTTGAAATGGAAACATTTTTGACGTTCTGTATGCTTTAATTAAATAATAAAATGTCTACATATAATATCAAACGCATTCCTTATTTGTTACAATGAGAATTTTTCGCCTCTCTAAGCTCTACTAATTTCCCGTCAATAATAATTAAAGAGTACGTTGTCAAATAAGTTTCACAATGTTTTAGCGCAGCCGTATTTGATTATTTTAGGTGAGATTTCTTGCCTAAACTATTGGAATTCCAATGATGTTCTCGATGGCAATGATTTATGTATATATAATTGGCATTCTTTGTCGTATATTGTCGGCATTCGGATTACTGAATGTCTTGTGTAATTATCGCACGCGAACCTCCAATTATTGAATAAACGCTTCTGTCACCTGCCCCGTCGTTTAAACCGTCAATTTTGTACTATGACTGATGTCTGACATGGGATATAAGATCATGTCTCATATAAAATAATTGTAGACTGTTAGCTCCTCTCATAATATGATGTCACGTGTAAAAAAAATGTTAATGCTGCGCTTTCGGTTCTTTTGTCAGTATTCGTTCTTAATCCAGGTGATAACAGAAAAATTAGCCCTAAAGACAAGGACACATAAATTTAGACGGCACCTACACACTGTAAGGTAAGTTGCTAGGTATTTTTTTTCGACAATGATCTTGTCTATGCACCTGTGTCTTCACAATAATTTGCGTGCGTACATATTCTGAATACTATGAAAATCATTATAAAAAAAAACATAAGTTGAATAATAACACTTTTATGATGTCACTTATATAAATAATAACATATGCATTGCTGAATAATTATTATTTAAAAATTAACGGTATACCTATTAAAATTGCTATTTAAAAATTGGTTGAATTTTAACACAGTCGATATAATGAGATAAAAAAAGTGTTAAATTTTTCAAAAAAAAAAAACGTGTTTAATGAATTTTAATAATTGTCGAGGATCAAAATTGTTTAATAACCGGAATGGTGTAAGAACTGGTTCAGATTTAATTCAATTAACATGATACTGCCATATCGAATGGTGTTTCTGTAGTATTTTAATAGTACCGGATAAATTATTAGGAAAACATAAACTTGAATTTAGTGTTATTCTATGATATTATAGGAATTACAATGATAATAAATGTTATATTTAACTGGTTTAAATTTGATAAATACCTGAAATTTTAATACAACATTTGATTCACGATGTACACAACTAATTGATACGTATCGCGGAATGATGTAGAAGATTGCCTCTAAAATAGTTTCCTTGTTGTTTAATCGTATTAAAAAAAAACAAAACAAAACAAAACAAATATAGTCCATTTGTTTATTTGACTATTCTGAACATGAATTAAAAGTGTTTGTCCATACGTTTATAAAAATCCAAATAAGAGCATCGTTCAATTTCACATTGAATTGAATACTCGTATGAAAAAGAGAAAACAATTTCGATGGGGTTGTTGACGATTAAAAATTATGATAGAAACAACTAAGGGAAATCGGCGTATAAGTACACTACATAAGCCTCGCACTTACAGTGTTGAATCGTAATTCCTATTCTATATTTCACCCTTCGGTCGAAAAATCAGTGTCATCGTTTTTTTTATACACAAACAGTAAAGGGATAAAAAGGTCGGTTTTTCACTCTCAGTTTTTTCGACCTCCTCTTTTCCGGCCGCACCATTACATCATAATAATTTACACAAACTCGGATATAAATGTAACTTGCTTTTTGGAAACACCCTCGCCGAGTTTGTCAAAAGGCCCATGTATATAAATATTGACTGATAGTAAAGGACCGACCGTAATAGCCGCAGTAGGTATACATTATGGATGTAATATTATTACAACGGTCCTCTTTCTCGGACCACAACACGCCACTTGTTGCGCATCACAGCGGGACCAACCCTTATTTTACCCCACCGTGTTCTCTATGTGTGTCTATTACCGATGCACTAGGCCAGTAGGTCAAAAGTCTAGAGTGAATTTCGGAGAGGAGGTGCCATGGAATTCGATAAGCTCGAGTATAATTTCTGTATGCTTTGCACATCCTTTTCGTCATAACACCACAGTGTTATCAGGACTTGTATAGACCCTCGTGTAATAGGAACCGCGTTAGAACTGTGAAAACGTGTAACATGTACAAGTCTATTGGCGTGTTCTGGTAATTGGACAGACCTCACTTGACTCGGTTTTCGACCGTGAATCACAGATAGTGAATGGTTAACACCGCGTTAATATAACGATGCGCAAAACTCGACAATTGACCGGAAATTAATAAACAAGAGCAGTGTAAATGCGCTTAAGCAACGCGATGGTAATTATACACTTTTTGTTTTATTAATAATGGATTCTTATAGAACGTACGCGCGGTCAGTTGTTTCTATTAAAACAGTTTTCGATCGACCCTTGCGATAAAATAAACCATTTCCTTTATTTTTTTCTTCAAATTACTCCTAATAGGTTACAATAAGCGATTTAACTGTAAATTAAATTAACGTATCTACTGCATGTTTGTTTTGCGTGGGAGTCGAATAATTGCGAACTACATAAAATAAATTTTAATCACATGCACCTTTGCTAACACTAGTAATATTAGTTTATGCATTTCGACATAAGATAATAGCAAAGTGTTGCACGAGGTTCCAATGCTGAAGCATTTATAAACATGAGAGAATCTTCACCGAAAACGACTACGTCAGCTTCGAATCTGTATTGCACTGTCAACGGAAAACAATTATCAATCAAACTAAATAACCCTACGTTTATTAATATAAAGTCTTATTAGTTAATAATGAGTACCCAAGGATTTTTCGTTTAAGCAACACTGCTGCACATGTGAAGGATTAATCTTAATTGATATTTTATGAAATAACGACATCAATTAGTATTACCTACTAAAAGTCAGTATCTATTAATTCATTGTTGTTTATAGTGCAATACATTGTCAGAGATGGTGTATCGGCAATTGACAGTACAATTGAATGCAAATGTATTGTTACACATGTCGCATTCTATTAGTGAAATCGTGTTTCAACGTAATGTGTCGTATCACTAATTCGAACAAATAGTGTTTTTGTGTTAGCAAAACGGAAACAAATTTTACCCGCTAAATGAGCTGTAAATGGCAAGTTCGGATGTTTTGCGAAAGTGAATATTCACAATTGTTGATCAATTAACGATTACATTTAGTACTTTATACAACACGTTTTCTTTTTCATAAGCGCATTACCAGTTTAGCAAAATGTTTTATTTTATTGGACATTAATAATGTTGAACAGCTAATTTTTGATCTATCTTTTACTGGGTGAGGGCATTGACCCAGTATTTTTAAATTTCTACGTTTGAAGCTTCATTATGCATCCTTTTATATTAAGTTAATTATGTGTACCGACACGAATACGCCACTAGTAATTAATACACATGCATCATATTTATTTAATGGTAAGAAAATAATATATGAAATCTGTAACGCTGTGTACGTATGTAGATCAAAGCCGTTTTATTTCAATACGTGAAGTGATCTATTTTGACTTTTTTTTTTTTTTTTAGGCTTCAAAGAAGACTAGAAATACTTGTGATTGAATTAGTTGCAGATAACATGATTAAAGCCATGAAATTATATAAAAAAACAGTTTAAAGAAAAACTAAGTTTTGCGTATTAATTTATTCCTTAATGTAAATGACGCCTTTGATCTGACTGACGGCTAATGTTCTTATCTTCATAATGACACCCGAATTATTGGCTACTTACATTGGATTTTAATCAGTCTGATGGACAGACGGCTCGGATACAGCGCACGAGGACTTCTTTTCAAAAGTTCTCCTTTTCCGGTCGGTAGAACGTCAAAAGTTATATTAGTAAAAAAAAAAACTGAACAAACTTATCGAAAAGCTGTGAAAAAGGGTTGAAAAGGCTATAACCCTTAGGAAAAAGGGTTCTGGTTTTTCAATCTGAGGGAGAAATTCTATATTAATTAATTAACTAAACTGCAACTACATCAATCAACGTCATTTCTTGATATTTGAATGTCCGAGAATGTAAATAATGAGTATAAATTTACCTGTACCGGTGCTACTACTAATTTCATTTGAAATTGATACGCGCTAACAATTTACAGTTCATTGTTTTTACCGGAAAATTAAAACCACAGCTGGGCTTTGATGAACACTATATGGTATTAACGGTGGTCTAACCTGCATCGGTCCATATAATTTCATAATATCGAATAAGCGCTTAGAAAAACGTTCTGTGTGGGATCCAAGACCAAAAGGGATTATTAAGATAGATTGGATCAGGAGTCGCTTCACCGTATGACGTTAAAACAAAGGATATTGTTTTAATTTAAACGAACAGTTTGACCGGCCGACTAAAGCCGCGATTTTGACGGATCGCATAATAAAGAAGATTTTCTCCTTGTCCCTTGCCTTTCTTCTTGTCTAACTACAAAACCGCCATCAGTATAGAAACACCGCAGCACCGACACTACCACTGCCCTCCCACTGCGATCCTTTTATTATTATCGGCTGGTAAATTAATGGAAAAACAACAAGACGAGTTTCGCGCTCCAATTAACGCCTTAGGAATGAAGGGACTTAATAAAAGCAAAAAATAATAATAATATTAATATAAAACGCGAATATTTGCTAGCTAAACAAAAGCCGTCGGCGATCCTCGGGATATTGCTGGTAATTTTTTTCGAATGACGTTAATTCGTCGTTGCTAATAAACTTTAGTTTGGTTTCGGGTTAAGACCTATAAATTATCCGGCCGTATTATAGCAAAACGGCTATACTTCAGTTAATGTTCGCCTGATGGCAAATGTTGTGCGGCGAAATCAATTGAACCTCCTAATGCCTTCATGAAAATACTAGCACAATTACCTAACGGTTGCACGCCTATGATAATAATAAACTATGAACGTAAATTATAAATTCCTTAAATTTATTAAAATCGTTCGTGGAAGTTTCTGTTCGATATATTAAAGTAACTTACGACGTCATACACTAGATGTGCCCTATTAAGTTAGTGAAAAGTGCCGTAAATTCTGTGTTTTGCGCACGTTGCTTCAAAATGGTCTAGAACAATTACGTTTTGAATAGCGAAATCATCTAATCGATTATGACTTTCGAAGTTAACTTAATAAAAATTACATAGGTTTACGATAGAACATCTTTGAGATTAATTTCATAATAATTCACAAAAGGGCACCGCTCGTTTAAAAACCTTTTATAATGTTAATACTATTTTGTTCGCGCCCGTCATCTGACAATAACGACTTGCTGTAAGTCATTAGTGTTTGAAAAACTTCAAATGCACTCAACTAAAAGATTGGTCAGATCTGTTAGGATTATTCAAAAAGAAAAAATTATAAATACATAAGCATTTCGTGAAAGGGTTGGAAGTTATTAAAACCGTAAAGTCGAGTAAATAGTAGGATTTTTTTCCTCTCCCTCACATTTCGAGTACGCAAATGTGGTATAAAAAAGTTAAAGGCCACGACGGGAGAAAAGAGATTAAAAATTAATAATAACAACAAAGTCATAACTGAATCAAACTCGCGGCAGGAGAAAGACAATAATACGACGATATTTCAAGTTTGCACTTTGATTAAAAATATTAAGAGAACAAAAAAAAAGAAAAAAACTAGAGTTCTATGGTAGACGGGAAGGGTTAAGATTTTGTTGGTAATAAATAATAATATTATTTTTATTTTATTTTCTTTTTTTTTTTTCAAACTCCCCTCGCTGTATAATTGTATTTCGTTTTGCCAACAGATGTTTGTTTGAAGAATGAACTTCTAACATTATAATTTTTTGCTTTACTTTTCAAATGAATTACAAATGATGAACTTTTCGAAATCGCCGCCCGCCTGTCTTTTATTGTTTTTTTTACCGTAGCGCGCTCGTCGGTAAACTTGATGCAATAAACGTTTCCTCGTTACTCTCCGACAATTTTTTATTAATTATTAACTTGTAACGCGATAGATATTATACGTATATACTTAATAGCGTAACGCTTCTAGTTTACTCAATGACTTACAAGTGGCCATTATCACTAATTCCCGTATGTTAAAAACTACCCACATACGATAACGCACGACAATAATCAGTTTCCTGGCCGATTGGCTATTATTATTGTCTGTGCATTTATTATTATTAGTGTTGCTGTCAATTTTTCTCCTTTATTATTTGACATTTTTTCACTACTATTCGCCTATTAATGAACATCCTGCGCGCTCGTTACATAATTTACAGGATGACATCATCGACCGGGAAACATCAGTGATATTAATTAACGATCGCTCTCATGAAACGAGATGCGTTCGAACCAATTGGTTTAGAATATCCGAAGAAACGTTTATATTGATGATTAAATAATTATCCGTTATTGTAATGTTTTTCCTTCATTAAACCCATCGACACCGTTTTAATGTATTACTAAATATGAACACGAAAAGTCTCAATTGAGCTTCGTAAAAAATGATTGATAGATTCAGCAAAAATAGAGTCGTATCATTAATTTTTAATTAATTAATTTAAATTAAATCAAATTAATAAGGTATTTACAAAATTTCGAAAACTTAGATTTTTACCAAAGAAAAATAAATAAATAAAAGTGTTAGAGAGTTTGTTAAAAAAAAAAAAATGATGTAACGTAACTCGTACGATATAGTATAATTTTTTGTTTATACATAACTTATAATATTTCAGATAATTATGTTCTTTTTGACTATGTTAATACTAATATAAGCGAATGTGGTAGTCATTAACGGCATTCCGGTCGCTTTAGAACAACTGACATAACAAATTGTATCAGATGCGATAATATCAATGAGGAATAAATACATATACCGTAAATTCTTAATGGGAATACTTTGACCGATTCCCCAAAAAAATTATAATAATATTTAAAAACTGGCCTCTGACACGGATGAATCAAAATTCCAACCACATTATATGTAAATATCATATTAGTCCACAGTACATATTTATATCCATTGAGAAAGATTGCCTTTGATAGTTTGAATTTACTGTAACCGAAGTATTACGCGATCCAGCAAAATTATAATATGTAAATGCATTTTTGGCTTGTACCAAAAAACATGATCCAAAACCAGTCGCAATTTGTTAAAAAATCATTTCCGACTAATAAACGATTCATTCGGTATTAAAATCTCTGATTGCATTTAATGTAATTCGTATTAATACATTAACAGTTGACGTTCATGAATGGGTTTGACAAACGGCAAACAAGTTTTGCGATAATATTACTTATTTTTAAATTTAATAAAACTTGATTGAATTCGAGTGAAATTCCAACGTGATGTATATATGTAAAGCAAAAAAATAAATTCTGTAATAAATATCTCCTATACGTTATGGACAACACCAACCAAAAATGGATATAAACTAAAACTCGCGATAAATGAATCACAATACCAACTTCATATATAATAACATCATAATAATTGCAAATGCTTCACTAATTTGTTGAGGGTTTTAAAAAACACTTAGTTTAGTAGATGCTATACGAATTGAATTTTATTTCATAATAATAGAAATAACAACGGGTTTATTTTGATAAAAATGAATTTCACTTAAAACGACACATGTTCCGCAGGAATGGGTTTGAATAATACCACTCATTGTTCGACATTGATTTTATCGAGAAAAAAACACAATAAACAACTTGAATGGTAAAAATAATTACAATAGCCGTAACGCGTACCTATTAAGTTATCTTGTTTAAAATACAAGTTTTTCTTTAAGTGGACTATTGACGTCTAGAGCAGATGTCAAGTGCTGCTCGGCAATGAAGTTAAGTCGTCAAACGTCATCGGCATAGTTGTTGGGCACTCCAATTATTGTTGTCGTTTCCTACGGTTAAGAAAACAAATGCATCCAAGCACATATCCCGTCATATTGTTTATACGTGTACAGGTACACGGAGCAATCAATTTGAACCGTTCGGCCTGTCGACACGACACATCGACAACGTGTTTCGGAACATGGTCTCTGTTCGGTTTTTCGACTCCGCGGCAAAAGGGATCATATTGTTTTAATCGGTTTGGCCTTTCCGCCGTCGCTCGTGTGCCGCAACAATTGCACATATATTGCTGCAATACGTCCGACTGCTGGTACGCGGGACACGCAGTACGGACGGGGTTGGAATAAACGCGTACTGGACTAGCATAATGATCCCTGAGATTTTCTGAGAAAACGAGTGAACACGTTGTTGTGTTCGTTGCGCATGTCCGTGTATTTAATACGGCACTTGTGATTATTTTCGGTAGGCATAATTTACACGTGAATGCCTGTCGAAATCCCGTCACGTCTCTATCGCGCGTACAACCAGCGGACGGCAATAATTATTAATAACGCGCACTCGTCTACAGTTGAATAGGTACGCGTGTATCGCCGAAGGATTGATGTGATCTATGAAAAGCGGTGGCCAGACTATCGGTGTCTTTACTGTGCCACCAAAGGGCATCGGCAGAAACGGCGGGTTCGTTGTTTGAACACAACACCGAATCTGTGGGCATCATTAATTTGCATCAGAGCCGCCGCTGTCTCAGTCTTCACTCGGTCAGGACGCGTACCGCCACCGTCGCCTTTTATAATAATTACACGGCTATTTATTATGCTTTGTAAATAACGCGGACGGACGAGGCGACGACAACGACCAGATGAAATCTGTCCGGGTCGGGACAAAAACGTTTTTGAAAAAATCTAAATATATCTCATCCCTAACGTCGTCGTCGTATTTGTCAATCGGGTTGGGTTAAACGACTTATTTTCTTAGAGAAAAAAAAAAAAAATCTTTAACGTTAGTCTCGGAGACGTTTTATGAAAATTAATTTAGGAGGCGTGGGACGAATCAATTCTTATGACGCGTCCGTCGTCGGTACCAAATAATCCTTTCGTGCCCTCAGCGCGGTACATTTGACATTTCTGTATTATAATCATTACGTGTCGCTTAAAGTGTAGGTAATATTGTAACGGATTCGTTAGGTGACGTTTTCCCCATTCGTGTTGGTTTAATGAGTTAGTTGTGACGAATTGTGTTGGTGTGCTTTTTTGTACACTGTGCTACGAGTAATATGTAAATGTCTGCACTCCCATATGAATTATTTTTAAGTTCGTCATCATTCCACACTCATACGTAGGGCCCAGTACCAATGCTGCAGACATTAGTAAAATGTACTGATATGTGCGAGCGTGTATAGATTTGAATTATATAATCTGCCGTGACGAAAAAATAGGAAAACAACTGCTGTGTGATGTGCACACGGTTCGACTTAACTCGATCGTTTATACGCCGTGTAATTAAATCTAGACCAGGCCACTTTACTCGTCCTATCCCTGATAATATCATTTGCTGTTGCTTTAGCTCCGTTAAATCCCAGGCTTATGATTCTCCAAGGGTGTATTTAACTAATTCAAAGTGTAAATCTCTTAATTAAGTAACGGCTAAAATAGTGACTTTGGGGTTTCCACCAAGCCTAATAACAATTGAGATTTCAATCGAATAAAATCAATTGTTTATTTTTTTCCGATAGACATAGATAAAAAGTGAATGTTATTATTATTATTTTTGTGACGGTCGCTGATTAAGTTCAAAAATTAGTTATTTCAAATACTGATAAGTAATGAGAACAATTAATTAGCCGAATTATAAGGTCACTGAGTATTTGCATACATAATTTTTAGAACTGCCGATAAAAAAAGCGTTACTTTTTTAGTTGGATAAATTACGAATATTAAAATTAATTTGTTTTAATTGTCCGATATTTCGCATTGTCCAGAATGTGTTTATACGATGCATCTACAAAAATATCGTCTAAAAGGAAAATAATCGATGGACCCGACCTTTTATCAAATCTATATATTATTCCAGTACCGAGGTGCTAATTAAAAACAAAAAAAAAACTTCTAATCATCTCAGACTACTGCCGAACAGTAATGTGTTTCACGCAAGCGAAATATTTTAGTTTTCCGCTAAGCATTAAAAATATTTGTCACGAAACCATTTCATAAAAGCTTCAATAGATAAACAGGCCACGCGAGAATTCAGTTCGAGTATATGATAATTTCTGTGGCGGTCTCTGTACAGAATAATTGCGCACTGCGTAAGATTGTCAGTGAATGCGATCCAATTTCATCAGATAAAAATCCACGGAACGCAAAATACACCACCAGTCATCGGTGACCGTACAGCACCACGTATTGTGTACTGTCAAAGTAAAAATATGTACCGTGAAAACGCCGTACTGACGACAAACTTATCGTGGCTACTTATTGTTGACCATAATGAGATTATAACGCGCTGGCAGTCAGTAGTATCGCACAGCATCCGATAACTGGGCAATGCATCAAACCGACGTACGGTGGACGACGCCGGTAAAGAATTTCATATTACAGAGTACAATATTTTTCTACTTATTTCTCCTCATCGAATAAATTATAATATCGGTACCCGGTAAAGTTCTTGAGTTATTTATCGACCCGGCGTGTCCGAACGCGCGCGCATTAAAATATTACCGTGCGTCCGTCGCATTGTCTTTAGTTTGTTTTTTATACGCTTCATTTTTATTTCCACAGATTGAACGATATCGAGGAATTGTGGTTTTTGGAATATTCTGCTCAGCATGCGGCCAGGTGCGATAATCACTGTGTGTCCGAGTACGGTGAACAGAAAAATATAAAAAACCGAGTTTCTTAAAATAAAAAAAAAAAAAATCATATAAACAATCGTAACCACCGTCGCCCACCCAACATGTTCGGGGCACAGGGCATAAATCAATTTAGCCGGTTTGATTTATGTGACTCCCGGGTAAAAAACGTCGAACACCGATATATCGTTCATTTGCTACTACTTAACGTTGGCTCTGTGTTGGGTATACACGCTACTGAATGCGCGGCACCGCAAGGAAATCCAACACTGGTGCCTATACGTTTTCAGCGTTTTTTATTATTATTATTTTTTAGCGGATCCCTATTTGTTTTCAAAACAATGTCTCGTAAAAAAAAAAAAATTCTTTTAACGTAGAGCGCCTTATATTAGGCCGCTACACAACAGGAGATCGTTTGCCGGCGGCAAAGGTGAATTTGTATCATTGTTGCAAAACATATGTAATCGGCGTAAAAAAAAAAAAAATTAATTTAAACGCTGAACATAAGGCCGAAACAGAAAAATCGCGGTAGTTTCGAATAAGTTTTATTTTTCGCGCCATTCAATTGAAAACCAACGGTATTTTCAAAGAATTTCAGGATTGCTTATGAAATTACAATTTGCTTTAATATTTCACAGTGCATAGTGTTAAAAATGAATTTCATTAAAAACTCTTAAAATGAATATCGTTTATGCCAAACGATTTTGAATTTTAATTAAACAAATATTACCATCGGGCACATAAATATTAACAATTATTGTTCAAGTCCGATGACATACGTAAATGAACATGGAAAACCACCAGAAAAATTACGACCGGTCGTTTTTACAATCAGATTGGAATATTGAATGTTATGAGAAGTTGATTGCCGAACATATAAAATTATAAATATTTTAGTTCGATAATATTTGCTCGTTGGACGTAATGGTTTGTAAAATAATTTAACATAAATAAGTAATTTTATAGTTTTTTTAGTCGGCCGAAATCCTAACAGCCAATATTGCCAGTAATAAAAACAGTTATTATAGATACCAGAAATACAACAATAAAAATTACTTGAAAATTTTTATATCGAAACGTAATAAACCCATTTAAACATTTTATATCAATACACGTTCGTGTATTAACTTAAAAATTATATATTACTATGTGAATACAAGTAAAAGCAATAAAGATTTTATCTTGGAAATAACGTATTAATAACTGATTTTTAATAAAAATTATAATATCCAATTAGGTATTTGTTTTTTAGACAATAAAAATTATCATAATATTTACTAATTACGCGATTCGAAAAAATATAATTACGGCTGATTAATTAATGGACCTTCGGCGCAATAACAAAGTCTAGCTCATAGCAATATATTATTTTTACAGTCCAATGCAGACAACAAAAACAAATTCAATGACGATAATTAATTTTAAAAACAAGAAACGTTACCAAAACATTACGAGTTGTTAATATTTACTGGTAATTATTTAATTCGTACAATTCATAGTACTCGACATCGTATCTAAGAGTGAGCTTTGGAGAATAGAACGATTTAAATTATTTGGCAAAACCAACAAAGAAAGTGGTTTTTGAAAATCACACACAACCGATGAGAAACTTGTATACCTATTTATAGTGTATAATTTGATCCACACGTTCTTAACAGCAGCAACTTTCAAGATGCGAAAGATCGAAAAGTTTCGTGACAGTTGAAGCGGCGAGGGAGGAAAGATTTTTGTACGTTATTTTCATACATACGCATTACTCGTATGTATTTATATATATATATATATTTACACACACACATATATATATATATATATCGGTAAACAGGAGTCTAATTAAAAGCAACGTCTTTCCCTAAAGTCTCTCGCAATTCTCAAGGGTAGCAAAAGAGTTTCTAACGCGTGATCGTTATCAATCATTCAAAAAATACTGGCGCTGCCGCCAGGGCAATTCTGTCAAAAACAATTCACGGTGTATATTAACGTTCGATCAAAAAACCCTCGAGTTTTACATATAACGAGCGCTAACGTATACACGTTGAATGAAATGAGATAAAAAACCGAGTTCATCAAGAATGTGCTCACAGATGTAAGTGAAACTCTAGATAGTCCCTGTTATGGAAACGTTGAACGTCAATCAATTACATCGACTTCCAAAACAACTTTAATGGAACAAAAATGACGAGCCAAGTGTGCCTTTGTCGTGAGTTGATATTCTTTTCTCCGTACAGATATTTTGTTGCTCTATACGCCTGCGATTTTATGATATAAAACATTTGATTGTAGAGATAACTTAAAAACAATACGTCTCCTCCAAGTCGGACGCTGACTTTGTCTAAACTGCAATGAAAACACCACCTGAAAACTGCCGCCGAATTTATCGAGTGTGCACATTACGACAAAAAAACATACAATTGTACTTTTGTTTTTTTTTTTTTTAACTTTGGTCTTTAAAATATTTGTTATTTTTAGTTTCATACTAATCGAGTTGATTCGATTTCGAAATAAAATCACATTTATTGCTCACATACAGTTCGAAATAAAATCACATTTATTGCTCACATACAGTTATTAACGTAGCCCGAAAATAATAACTGCCGCAAACGTTTTCTTAGGTGCAGTAGTTATTCTCCTGGGCAATTAATAAATACCTCGAATAGTCGTTGGAGATATATTCTTGTTTGGCAGCAAAAATCCGAGGCCTATAACAATAATACTTAGCGCGGGACGATTGAATCGAAAAGAACAACTCCCATCAGCCGCATTTTGCCAAATTTTATACTCGCCCTTCCGTTTATTCCATTGCCTCGACTAATTAACGTAACCCTTTACTTATGTTAAACTTATTTCTGTAACATCTTGAACCACTCCTCCCGCGCGATAATGCACAAAGATATAATGCTTCGAAAGACTGTTAAAAGTACAACCACCCACACATATACATTTGTACGTACACTTTTCTTCGTGAAACGTCTGACGGGACGTACGAACGACCGGCGAGGGAGGCTGGGGGGGAATCATTATATCGAACATCTGTATTTAAAACATTCATCGGTAAAAAGTTTCTCATGTATAACGTTTGCAGCGGTGGAAACGGTAGTTTTAATTGTGCCGAACAAACTGTCGGCCAAAAGCTTTTCTCTTATCGAAACGTTCCACTCTCTCGACTTTTGGCACACACACTCTCAACTCGCACCACACACGCCGAGTGGCAACGATAATAATTAAAGGCAACGCTCGTTTTACTTCTACCCCGTTGCCGATGCGCCTCTCTCCTGGAAATCCTTTGCTCGTCCCTGTGCCGGTCGGCAGTGCCGTTGTGCTCCAACGGTAGTAATTGCTTCCAGCCGAATTATTGCTGTTGGCGCCCGGCAATTAGCTTATCTACCAGTTTTCGACGACTGCTCCTCCTCGCGCCGCATTCCTACCGATGCCGCTACCTTCCGTCTTACACCATCGCGCTTCCCATAGGTGTGGTGAGTACACGTTAAAATGATAATAGCGCTACATTAGGATATTTGAACTGTATGAATGTGTGCACTTTAGGAATTTCGGTTTGATACGCGACCGCTTTTGTGGATTTCCCAACGACATAATAATAAAGCGCATTCCGTTTTAGTCGGCACGTAGATAAATTTGGCTCCGGATCAACGGGTACCGGTGTGTTAGTGCAGATCACCGAGTGCCGTGTAATTCATAGATACGGTGGCAGTCAAGTGCAAGAGTACAAAAATAACATTGTACCGCCGTTTGTGCGTTATGAATTGTTAGGAGTTTGATCAACAAAACAGTATCGCTAGACACTTGCAGTAGATTTTCTGATTCGCGGAATAAAATTCCAACTCGGACATAAAATAATAACTACTACAATGCTATCCAAATAAATCTTGGTTTTCAATTTGTTTGTACTGCAAGTTTTATTATCGTGGCTTTTTTTTTTTTTTTGTACGACGTTCTGTTTATGGATAACTGTACGGTCACAATGAACACTACAGTATCCTTCGAGCTTAATTTGCGGATGCATAGTTTTGCAATTGATTTAGAACAAACATTTTTGATGACCGTTTTATTAGTCCGAATGATACGAATGACAGTATGGTCATAAAAACGATGCATTCGTTAAGGACGACTCTCTGGACTTGAAAGCATATATATATATATATTTTTTTTTAATGTATGTAAGAATTACCAGGATTACGTCAAAGTTGTATAGAAAACAAAAAAGTAATTTCTTGTCTCTAGCAATCTAAATTAAATATTTTATGACCCAGTTAAAGTAATTTATAGTCTAAACAAACCGATTAATTGATAAGGCAGTGCGTACTGCTGTTGATTAATTTAAACGGAAGGTTATTTTCTAATCTTCTTTTCTTGTTATTATAAATTTTTTCTTAGTCAAGAGAACAACAATTGGAATTCATTTTCACACTTTATAAGTACGTACGATGGCATTTGATTGCAGTGGCGTAATTAGAGATTCGGCCTAGGGGGGATAAACACAAGTCAATTTTCACTACCCCTACCAAATGATAAGTAATTGTCGTGCAGATACTTTTTGGTAGAGAACGCCTTTATCAGAGACCTAGCGGACCAGTTGTCACAAACACCGTTGATTGTATTGTATCGCGTGACAACTGTTCTCTAGCGTCTTCGCTTTACTCACCCCCTGGCCCGCCCAACACGGCAAATCAATGGCCTCCGCGTCAATTGTCATACGTGTACACTTCATCATCAATTGTTCGGCCATTGTACGCCGTTATTCTTGTTATTTGTTTATTGCACCCAATTGCTCAAAGTTGTTGTGCCCTTGCACGCCACCAGTGATTGGGGCCCGACCATAGCTTCATTGCCGTCCTACGGTCTAGCTGCCTCGTACGAAACAGATATTTTGTCAGGAGGAGATAAGAGGATACCCTTTCCACGATTGTCGACAGTGTTCGATCGTTAATGATTGTAGAAGAAATGTATAATTGACAAAAAAGCACAATTAATGAGAACTGGCTCTAAAAACTAGGTAAGAAATAAAGGTATTGTTGTGTCTTCCAACAAAAACTATAATAACGTGGGTTTTGAAATACTTACGAAATAACAACTAATAACAGGCAATAATTAAGAATATATATAATAAACAATAGAAGTGAATATATTCGAAAAATAATAATTACCTCTCGCACACAAACCGACGATACGTTCTGTTTTTTTTTAAATGCACAAACACATGTGGCATTATAACTATACATTTGGGTAGATCGGACAAAGTAAACACACACTGCTGATGCTTACTCGTACAAAGAAATCGTGTCCGTAATGTATTATTATTTATGCAAATGATTCAAGTGTTAATTACGCCGGAAAAGAAAATCGGTTATTTTCGATATAAATTGTTGTGTTGAGTACGCGAAGAAAAATCGTTATTATTTTTACGTACATTTTTCTCTAATGATCACCGGAAGTGCGGTCGATGGATCCGATAGACAATAATGGAATTACACGCGATATTTCTATAAAATATAATAATAATAATAATGATTCAATGCTGCCCGACAGTCATTAATAAGCTGACCAATAGGAATATTTAACATACATGAGCTATTTCGTACAGTCGAAGAAACCTGAATTTGCATTTTACGTACTATCGTTACGACGATAAATGTATACACTGATTAAATACCATCGGTTTTTATAATAAAAAATGCCGTTCGGTATTGAAGTTTTACGACGCCGTACGCAAAACCAACGCCGATAATGTGCACGTCGAGTAAAGACTAGTTTTACTTGAATATTCGGCGAAATACTTTTGTGCGAGTTGTCCGAAACGCGGTCGTATTAATAATGTTCCTGTCCGTCCATTGGGACGCGCACACTTTCCGTGCGAGACATTCACAATGGCACGTAAAACAGGACCCGCCGTTCGTTCTGACCTTACGCACGGACGACCGGTCACACGCCGAAACGTTCGTGGCGGCGTATCACCGCGAGATGCGTTCGGTCACGATTTCTGCCGCGTGGACGGGTAGGCGGGTAGGGGGCGTCGATAATGATTCAATAACAGCACATGTGTAACAACGCTATTATCTGGTACGGATTGATTGCCGGTGCGAGCGCCGTTCAGTCGGTATCAGGTATCGGCATGTGTGGGCCCCGCGGTGTACGTTTGCTGGCAGGGTGGCCGCCGCAACACGTGTAATGACCGGCTATTACACCGGAGTTTGATTAGTGGGCGGCAACCCTTTCGGCGGGCAAACACACTCGGCCGGGCGAACGTGACGAACGGCAAACATCGTGTCACCGACGACAGCGTTCGGTTTTCCCGATAGTCCGGCGGGTTTTCCAATCCGATTCCGCCGACCGCGTGTGTCTGTCGCCAGGTATCCGCACCGCGAGTCTTTTCGAATGTAATTGTTTCACAAAATAAGAGGTGCGCCTCCCCCCATTGTTATGATTTGGACACCTGCACAACCGTATGTACGCGTGTGTAACCGGAAATCTGGGTTAAGAACCCCGTGCGAGGCCACACAATGGGGTACGCGCACCACAATCATGTACACCGAGCGAACCCACGCTCGAGATATATTTTTATTAATAAAAAAAAAAACACACACACACACACGTTAAGGCCAGCGTTGTATTATTCCTTTTTGAAATTTTCCAAGACATTGGGTGTAAGCTTATATTACCAGTTTAAACGTTAATGTCATAACAATAACTTACCGTACGGCGACGCTATAAATTTTCATTAGCACCTTTACATCACACTAAGATACACAGCACCGCCGCCGCCGTTTTTTATTATTTGTCGAGTCTTGATCGGAAATCATATTATTTATGTTTTTAAGTCGTTCGCATAATTTCGATATAAATCGGACACCATTGTCGGTATTTATATTTTTACAAAAAAATAACTGAAATTAAATTACTCGGTATATTTAATCAACTCGACAGAGAATAATATTTCACTACGAGCCTCCCATAGTGCTTTTGGTAAGTCGGTATACCAAAATTATCGCGCTAGTCATTATTATTTTTATTTTTTTGTCATCCTATTTATGATGTATTATCAGAATAAAACTTTTTCATCGGTCGTATACATGTGTAAAACTGTCTTCGAACATTTTCTTCAATGAATTATAGTGTGCTGCGCGGTATACACGTATTCGGTAGATTTATTATTAGAGATTCGACACTAATCTCGGTCGGATTAAATTACTCATTTGGAATTCTGTATAGTAGGCATCATTTTTAAGATGAAATTTACTCGATCTTCGAGGCTCTTGCGATCATTTTTCAACCTTCGAGTGGCCTCTGGTGATAAATTATCGATTGATACGTCTAAATACTATCAGAGACTTTTTTTTAACTGAATACCGAATGAAAATTACTAGGGCTCCACAAAATAGTTGGCACAAAAAACTGAAACTATCGGATAATAAATAGAAGCGTGTTGTCGAATGAATTTCGATAAAATTTGATTTGCATGAAAAAAACAAGGAAGCAAAACTCGCTGCTGATAACATACATAACAAACAAAAGTTCTAAGACCTAATTTTTGAAATTGAATCGCACACTAAATGCGAACCCGGTTTTTCCTGTTGTTCGTAAGTCAAACGCAATGACTTGTAGTCGTGAATTACTCTGGTATAGTTAAATCGTAAAAAAAATATTATGACGTTTAGTTTATTTCTAGGAATCTATTTAGCATGTGGCAAACCATGAACAGTTTGTTATGGTGCGCGGCTCACGTCCGAGAACCGGTCAGCTACCGTGTAAGTCGGCACGCGCTCTGGGGCCGTAAATATTCCGTTTCGACGGCCGCCACCACCACAGTTTACCCTCGTCTGGCTGCGATTTATACTTGTGGATTTGCTTGTGCGATCACTAATATTTTTTATTTCCTATGATAATAGTAATGAATGACTACGCTGTTATGCAAATTAGAATTCACTAGGAATAAATACCACCGATATTACGACGGGCGTTACTACAAAAACCTAGTGAATTCATCGAAATCGCCGTTATTCTTTATAATCGACTTTTTTCCAATTATTACAATCGATTTTTAAATTTTACAATTTACGCAGTCGTCAAAGCTTTAAAATTGCCCGTTTTTCTGTTTTGTCACTTAAACTCGAGATACGATTTTGTGTCGATAAAAAAAACAATCACACAGTAATACAACTAACAACCTATTACCGGGGTTGCGGTATCGAATTGATTTGATTGGTTTTACTGATACGGTATGTACCGCCAAGTCGGTAGCAAAGCCAAAAGCAATTTTCTATTGTTTTCTTTTTCCATGACAGTAGCCTAATGGCCTATTGTACCTTATGATTAGACAGTTAAGCAGTTCCATAGTGAACCGTAATTATTGTTAATAAATTCAAAATTGGTTTAATCCGATTTCTAGTTTTGCTTTTCGAATACTTCGTCGAAAATTATAAATGCGACGCTTTGTTAACCGATTGTCTTTCACGGTTTTTTATTCGAAATCTATTTTCGAGGTTACACAGCAACGGCATTGGAACACTGGCTGTCATTAGTCAATACCTGTCCATAGTTCATTAAAACATACCAAAACCGGCGTTGGGAATTTCGGAGTAATTTATGGGCAAAATGTACATGTATTTCTTGTGATTGGTTATTTTTTTTTAAGCTCTCGTGGTCGCCACTAGAAAAATATTAATCGATCCGACTCCGGAGGAGGTCGGCTTGTACATGTTCGGGTGGTGTGTACGTTGGAATTATAATAAATAGGTGTCGTGCGAGGGACAATTAAAAATGAGGGGTAAAAAACGCGGGAGGAAAATCGAAATCCGGCAATAATAATTTATGGGACCTATTAATAAAATGTATATTATAATACTAATACACACAATAATGTGATTTCCACGTTGTCGGGAGTGGCCGCTGCTTTTGTACGACATTGCGTTTAGTCAGTCGGCCGTCCAGCTGCGCAAGCAGACTGTTCGATTTATAACATCGTGTATGCACATTGTCCAGGCATTTCTTAATGATTTATGGGTCCGGTTTGATTTTTTTAAGTAAACATCGCGTGTGACCGTCAATATTTCGATACTTTCTCGTTAATACCGACCGTGAAGCTGCCGAAGTAGTTGAAATTCACCAGTCCGTCGAGGTGTGTCTACCCCTACCCGCTAACCAATCCAAGTAGTAATGTTGTCTTATGTCTATATGAATTATGCGGATATTTTGTAAGCTTTAGGTTGATCATTTACCTGTAATCACAAATACTTATAATGTAATTTAAAAAATATATATTCATTCGAAAATATGATTTTAATTACGTTTTATTTTTTTGCAATTTCATTGAAACGATTTTTAGACTTAACGATTTTCGTTCAGACCTTGTCATGACGTTTGTAGTAATGATTCGACAAGTGTATTAAGTTTAATTCATTCTGAACTAGTATGGGCTAAGTAACTAAGTCGAGCTTTCTCGACCAAATAAATGTAGTAAAGCACAAATACATTTTTTCATCTAAAATCATGTTATTTTTGAAATGCCAAAATTGAATTCGTCGAAATTATATAAAAACAGTTGATTTCTTGTGACCAACATCATTTAAAACCAAAAAATATTTAATTAAAAAAGCCACAAAAGTTATTAAAAAAAAAATCACTTAGACGTAGTTCACTAACAGTGTGACCATCATCAGCGCTAAACACATTGATGTTAACGTTCTTTCGTCGAGGATAAAATAATAACGGTATTGTTTGTTTAGAACATTCATTTTTTTATAATTCATTACGTTATAATGTCAAATTTATTCTTGTGTGATTCGACGACAGTTTCCATTGAAAACTCGGTTATCACGAAAACACAAATTATGATGTGGTTGTTTGAATAAAATTAACTTTTTTCGTTGAAAGTTTACAGTAAACTGTATAAAATTCTAAGATTTGATTCATACGATTCTACAAGGTACAAATATATTTGAGATAATCTACGTCGGTGTCTATTTACCTGTTTTTAGATTTGCAAATGTAAACAACTATTACCGAAATGCTGAACGAACGTGATCGAAGTATTGTAAAAAAAAAAAAAAAAAAATCTCGTTTATTTACATATAAAACAGTAAACAACGTGTATTTATAGTTTTACGGACAAATATGACGGCAAGCTAGTTCGTCAAGTTTAATAGAGCCGAAGAATTAATAACTAATGAATGTTTGTACGTCAGCCGTCACAATTTTGTACGATAGAGTTTTCACTGAATTTTATTGCTTTTTTTTTTTTATACCTTTGATGTCTGAATTATATATTTAAAATATTCGCAGTAATTAAAAAACAAAAATAACACGAAAGCAAAATCGTTTGTCGAAAACGAAAGTATAGCGGAAAATATTTTTAATTAAATTATTATCGTTAAGATGAAAAACCGCGGTACGAAATTAAAAGTTAAATGTGCGGACAAAAAAAAAAAACATGGCGACAAGCCTATAAATACGCCTTTGATCCTATACTTCCCTAAAGTTTTTAAATACTTTCCGAACGATAAATAAGCCTTTCGACAGTACTGTGCGGTACGCGAAGGAATTTAAATCAAATAACTTACCGATTCTATCGGCCAAGAATTTTAATCAGTACATTTTTTACCTGAAGCATAAAGTTGCAACTCTCGTTTGACGACTTAACGACCATATCGACGTTACAACTTCACCAATATAATTATTTCACTTGATACCGTCGTTTGGATCAAAGTCGATATTTAATATTTGTCAAATGCTAAAGTGGTTTGTTAATTTCGAAAAAAAATGCATCAACACACTTTGTTCGCTGTATCTGTTTTATGTTGTCTGGATGAATTTTTTGTAAAAATATTTCACACGTTTTATATTTACTAAAATTTTCAAACATTTCAATAACGAATATTTTTTTGACGAATATTTTCTTACTGTCTGGATTTCCTAAAATTTGTAATGAAATTTCAAATGAAACTAATATTATCCGTTATAGGATGTTAATTTGTATTTTTAATGTTAATTAAATACATGAACGTTGAACAATTCGAGTATGGAAAACTACCAACAAATGATATTATCATTCTATTGAATAAAATTAATTTTGTGACTTTTATATTATTAAATGTATATATCATTCTCTTTTGTGAAAACGGCGTGTGAATCTTTTTTTTATTACCATTGTTTGATCCGATCGACGGGTTGATTCTTAGCGACGTATGTGTCACTATTGTTACCGCGATCAACGGGCAATCATTGTTTGTTCATCGGTGTCAGGTCTCCGGATATCACAGGTGTGGACGCGAGTGTTAATGGATAGTGCTCATAATGCAGTAATAACAAAAATAAATAACAATAATGTAACTATGCCGCCGTACACAATTGTGAATATTTATAAGAAAAATGAAAAAATGAACAGATGAATGAGCGAGGGAGGTTTGGGAATAATAAAAAAATTGGATGTCACATACACACAAGTAATATGATTATACAATAAATGTGTAACCAAATGATACGTTGCGTCATCGACTGACTTCAGGGGCACACCCCGTGTGCTCGTACCACATCAACGACCTACTTCATAAGTAGACGCCACAGTGGGTGTATATCAAACAACAATACAACGATAATTGTTAATTTTTACTGTAACTATCCGGCTACCATACTTGATATTTCACCCCAAACACATATAATACTCGATTACAAAAACGTAAATCACAGTCATGATACATGCGGCCGTCAACTCTTTCTTGATTTGCATAACGTTTCCATAATTTATGGGTATCTACAGCGTTTGCCGTGGCTACCGCTATACATAGTAGCCCGACTGGTCTCCACTACGATCAAAAGACATTAGTTTTTCATCCACATACTACCAACCACCAAGTAGAGTACGATAAATCATTTTCGTTTGATAAACTGTTGAGATCTAATTCCAACGGTCGTGGTATACGCTGTCGAAACGATTTTCAGCAGCTAAAATATATTTCGTCTGTAAAATAATTTATAGAAGTGATAATATTTCAACAAGGTGTAGGTAATGCCATGTGCGTTAAAAAATCAATTGGCGTCTTACGCTGATGGGGATAACGTTCAAAGTCACGCGAAGTACACGCAGTTGCGACAGGAACAGCTCAAAAGATGACATTCGGCTTGGCGCAAACGACTATCTCAGTCAAATGGCTTATACGTGTAATCTGCGTATGCGACCTATTTGCGTTGCTCGCAAAGGAAGATAGGCACAAGTGTAGTTTGTTTGGTTTCGTCCGGCCATCGGTAATGGCGGACGTAGACGAATGTACATTAGACACGACGCCCGTAGTGATAAATTACTAGCGGGTGATAATCCATCGGGCGGCCGTTGCTTTGGTTGTTTTCTCTTAATTGTACTGAACATGCAAAGACGGTCTCATCTGTTCGACGTAACGTCCGCTGTCGCCTTAGCCGGTTGTCACCTTAATAATAATAATAATAATAATAACGCATAAACGAGAGTGATATGCGACACGTTCGCCATGTCACCATTATAGAGCAGTACTTACTCCTAAGTACACATCGTAGCCCAACTACCGGCGTACCACCCCCCGCGCCACCTCACATTGGTCGCTACCGACGTACAGTCTAATCTCCGAAACACACGTGAAGGACGTCTCATTACCGGCGGCATAGGGTTATGTATGCGCGCACATTACCAGGGAGATATATAATGTGTCCAAAAGACGACGGCCGTAATCCACCAAAGGCCGTCGCCATCATCCATTTGCGCTGCCCCTTGAAGTGCGCGAGTCGCCGTCGTTTAATCACGCGAACACGGTCGCAGGTTGTTTTGATTTGCTGACACCTAATGAGACGGTACCGTTATGCTTACACCGTCTTGCATCCATCGCAGTCTACTCGTCTTGATTTTTTCTACCCTGAGAAGAGGCGCTGTCCAACCAGTTTAACAATGAATCATTACTCGCATCCCTAAATTCGTTGTACTATAACTACCATTGTGTTGTTTAATTATTCTGAAAACGTACAATGACTGCACTGGGACAGTTTCGCAAAATGTATATCAATATATACAGGGTGATTCATTAAGAATAAGACACTCATTTTTTCGGTTACTATTGAACATTTTTAATTTTTGGTAAGGAAAATATTGTTTAATTCAAAAAACTCCACGATAATATGTAGTAAAAACATAATTTTTTTCATTCCTTCAAGGTTAAAAATCATTAACTTGAATTTTCTTAAATGGGAACCTCTATTTTGAATTTTTTATTATGATTAAAAAAAAAATACAAACAACTTTGTTCTTATTATTTTTTTTCNTTTTTTCATTCCTTCAAGGTTAAAAATCATTAACTTGAATTTTCTTAAATGGGAACCTCTATTTTGAATTTTTTATTATGATTTAAAAAAAAAATACAAACAACTTTGTTCTTATTATTTTTTTTCCCGATCAACCGTCCGTCTGTTACAGCTTGTTAAAGTTAAATGATTTTGGACTAAATTTCTATTATATATATAAGTGCAATCAAATACACTTTGAATATAGCTAACAAAGATGTAGATAAACTTTAAGGTTTTTCATGCAATTGAATATGTCGATGACCTTTAAGTAAACGTAATTAAATGACATATAATTGCAATAAAAATTTCATTTTATACAACGCTGAGGTGTGACGAATAAAGGTACGAGTGTCCATATTAATCTTGTACATTTTTTTCTGAAATATAGTATACTATATGTTTATGGTTAGAATTGTCTAAATTCGTTAATAAATAATAATAACTTTAGAACAAAACAGTATAATATTTGAAATATTTTACGCGGGGCATAATGTTCATGTGGGTATTTCCATGTTAAAGATAAGTTATTTTAATGTATGTCTTATAGGTTATTTGCGAGTAGAATGTTAACTCGTTAGTAATTAGCTACTTTATTGATAATTACATATCACAGATAATATTTTAATTTTCATTAATTTATCAGATATTAAAATAATATCTCTTTTTATTATTTTATTCATACCATAGCATGTCCAATTTAATATTGTGATTCAGTGCAACACCTACACTATACATATTGACCTTTCGTTGCAGCTTGCACTTGTATTTAAAAAAATGTTCTGTACGATAGCGAAAGTATTCGGATTCATACAATCATATTGGTTTAGACAATAGTTTGCATCCCTCCGCTCCTAATATATTCCCATCAACACGTGGTTTGTGTACCAATAACCTCATAACCTGTCATTACGCATTAGCTATTTATTTAAATAAAGTAAATAATCATACAATTCACAAGTATACAATGTTGTGTCAAAGATCGTCTTTAGTTAGCTCAGATTAGGATTTCTATTATAGAGTCAACAACTTTGATTAATGAAATCATGACATAAAAAATAATTTCATCGGAGGATTTATTAAAATTATAACTATTTTTGTACAAATAAGATTATTGATCAATGTCAAATAATAAATAGTGAATAGTTTATCCAAATACCCGAATTTTATAATCGCATTCTCGTTTTTCTTATTGTTCGAATTATATGTTGATCTAAAATTTAATTTTAAATCACAATTGAAATTTTGATATAACTCCTCATTTATAGAATCTAAGTAACAATCTGTCATTGAATCACGACAACTCTTTAAATTAAACAAATAAACATACATATAGTGTGACTTAGAGTGGTTACAGCCTGCAGGTATTTCTATATAATGTATACAAAAAAAAAAAAAGATGAATGAATCGAGATGTTATTCTATTTATAAGTCTACTATTGAACGCTTACTTTATGACATTATCCCAAGTCATTAGTACACACTATGATGCACTCGTAATATGAACGGATAAGCTAAATAAAACAAAAATTGAAAATCGTAATATCAGTTATATTCGTTATAAATATCCGACTGATTGTTCAGGTAACATTATATAAAAGGAATGAAAAATGATGGCACATCACCACACTGCATCAATAGAACAAGCAATGCAAGTATGAAAGGAAAGGATGGCATTGTACCTATCTGACTCTGTCAATGAAAAAATACATCCCTCAAAGATTACTGAGAGTATATTACTGGTTTGTATAATACGAAGAAAAATGATATTCATATTACTCGTAAAAAAATTATGTTCATTACAAACATTTATTGAGATGTGGGGCTTTCATTCGAAAATTCTCTGAAACTTAAATTTTCAAAAGATATCAAATTTTTATGAAATTTTATAATCTAATCTAAAATAATTACTCTAAACAAACGAGTCTAATAAATTATATTTAATTATCTCTAAATAAGACAATTGTTATTAAACATTCTCGAAATATATTTTCTGTGAACAATGACGTATTTTCTCACAAATTTATAGTACTTAAATGATTAATTTTCAGTAAAATGATAATAGTGAGTTTTTACTTGTCACCCTACCTAACTAATTAAAAAACATTGTGAAATAGGTTACGAGTTTTAAATATAAAATCTGTTACACATTATATTAAATACAGTTAGAAACATTTTTATTATTTGTGACAACAAATCATTAACTTACTTTGTTATAATTCATTTATAAATAGTAATACCATTAATTTTCTTAAACTGTGGTTGAATTAACCNGTTTTAAATATAAAATCTGTTACACATTATATTAAATACAGTTAGAAACATTTTTATTATTTGTGACAACAAATCATTAACTTGCTTTGTTATAGAAATTCATTTATAAATAGTAATACCATTAATTTTCTTAAACTGTGGTTGAATTAACATTTAAAGTGTTTATATCGGTGAATGTTATCAAAACGGTTGATATTTCTTTTGATAAGAAAGCTGTTCAAAATGGATAGGGCGACTCTAAAAATAACTTTTATTCATTTAAATGTTAACATAATAATTATTTATTATTAATAAATTTACTTGTTCATTAACATGATGGGAAAGAAAGTGTTTATATAAACGTGTTTATTTTACATGTAATAGATAGTTCTTATTTTGTAATAACGTAAACAATTGAGCAATATAATTTATGTACAAATAATAAAATTAATATAGCATTTAATTGCAAACACAATACATCGATTAAAATTATTGACTGTAATATTAAAAAAATATTATTATAATTGTTAAGAAAATCTATAAAAAATAATACTTTTAGAATAATCTATTGTCAAATAAAAAATATACATCTTATTAATATAACGGTTTTATTTGAAATGTACTAAAGTAACATAATTAATTGCTTGAAAATTCCCAAGAAAAAATAATTAATTAAATTAAATGTTTTTATTATAACTTTCAATAAAAAGACAAAAGAAAATTTCTTTGAATATACTGCTGAAAAAATAAATATTGAGGAAGTAGGCTAATATTCTATTGTAGTTAAAAATTGTTCGTTTTTGTTTAGGATTTTTCTGAAAAATTAAGATAATAATTTATAAAAATATATTTTATTTCAATTATTGTAATTTTAATTTTGCACTTTTTACAATGGTGGCTTTTATAAATAATTATTTGTAACTTCACCAATAAATCACGTTCTATTCCCAGAACAGTGAAATGGTTTAGTACTGTTAAAGTAAACGTATTACAAATTATAGAAATGATTGTATAACCAGATGTTCTACATAAATCACGAAAACATCGAAAATTACTTAACTCTGAAAAATTCTGTCAAACGTTATTAATTATAACTAATACATTCACTTCAAAATAAAGCATTCTTTTATTAAGTTAAAAATATTTGAATGTTTCAATAAGCTTACAGTTAAGTCGAATGACTATTGATACGCAATGCGATTTACGGTATTTTTTAGCTGTTAATTATAGTGCGCAGTACACCTATTTGACCGCGTTTTTTAATATGAAAGTGAAAAAACCGAATGAGAAGAGGCACAAATCGACCACTCTTGGAGAGTTTAATTAAGGAGAAGGTCACAAAAAAATATATTTGATTTATTTAGATGCAATGAATAAACATACTAGGATTTTGATTATGCAAAATCAACATATCCGTTTCAGATTTAAATACATTACAAAAGACTTGTTTATCGCGTTAAATTGTACGCGTTATATACTTTAATGTCACTTATGTTTAAAGGGAATACTTAAATCAATTTTTATACGAAAATACTGCAAATGACTATACTTTTAGTTGTATGTTTATGTAAAATAATAATTATTATGGAAATTTATCATTCTAATATTTTCAGTTTAAATGATTTATATGACTATTTTGTATTTTAGAATTTCCAAGTAACAACGTAGAAATATGAAAACACTTTGTAATTCGACATAGACTAGTGTTGACTATTGCAACTGCACAATTAAAAGCCTAACGTGTGTTTGTCAATGTGCTCGAATAAATATTATACACTTTCTTTGAAATATCATCAAATAAATTAAAAGTGGCATTTATTGAAAATGCTTTAGTACGCCTAATGACCTAACACGAATATTTTTTATTATCGTGAAACATATGAAAACTGTGTGTCACAAATGCGCAGATGTGTCTAAAGCAGCTTCATCATTGACAATAAAGTTATCATTTTGCATAAGCTCGAAGATTCACATGGCCATTAAATAACAGCATTTTAACGGATCTCTTTATGAGAAAATGTACAGTTTGAATTTTAATCGATTTGCTCCGATTGAAAATGTAATCGGTCGTACCATCGGTTTAATGATTAATTAATACATTTAGACTATAAAGTCCATTCGGTCGTAAACGGCTCGAGCATGTACTTGAACAGCTATACTTTATCGCCAATACCCCCAAAACCTAAAAAGGGTTTATGAGTGCATTCGATTTCTGTGTCGTTTCAAATGTTTGTCTGTATAATAATACCAATCAGATGGTCGCCGAAGATTTTACGACTAGTATTTCCGGAGACGTCGCGGTCGTGCCCATTAAACAGTTATGCTCATCTCATTCGTCTCGACTCCGGTAGCGTTTACATAACGCCACTGTCGCCGTGTCATCGGCTCTATCGTCGCGATGCAGTGAAACAGCGTCTATATATCAATTTAATAATAAGTTCTATTTATACGACATCGTCACGTCTTCGTCGGCGAGTTTTGTTTTAAACGGTCGGGGGGGGTAGCAGTGAAATGAATAAAAATTAAGTACACAAACATCGTTTAGCCTAATGGAGTCTAAGCAGCAGGTAGTAATAAAAATCGGTCGGCGCAGACATGTGCGAACGATAAATATCGCAGTCGGATTTAAATTAGTCTTCTAAAGAGGAAGGACTTAGCACAGTAAAATAGGACCGCGACGCGTGGGTCTCCCCCCGGGGCTAATTTGCTTTTTTGGAAACCAAAACGTTGTACCCGCACCGATTCCAGCACATGGCTCTCCCTCGGCCCGAACACACGACGACAACGCGTCATCGTTATGACTATATTTACAGTGCCGCCTACTGCTATCTTTACTACATCTCCAGCTACTAATTGATTCCTCCGGGAGTTTTGTGCACGGTGAAGACAACACAGGAAATCGAACGGTGAACTGATGACCCTTAGCGACATCCCGTTACACGGCAGTTTACGACACGAACGCCAGTAAAGACCGGAAATCAGCATAAAACGCATTTGTTGTAGGTATACTTAAGAGGATTGTTTAGTGTTAGTTCATATTTAAAGCGTTTATAAAATTATTTAAAATACAACCGACGTAAACAGCAGTCGGCAGGAGTAACGATTTATTTCACTAATGGGACATCCAGAAAGAGAAGGAGTTTTTTTTCGGATGTAAAAAATATATCCAGAAAAATAATATTGTTCCGTTGGAAATCAATTGCACGAAAAGTCTGTTTATTCGGTAGAAAACACACCAGTGTTCGATTGTTTTGCTTAGAAAATAGTTTTTTTTTGAAAAATGTCTAATACAGTCTAAACTAGATATAATAATTTATGGCATGTCTATCAACATGCTTTCATAATATTAAAACATGTTTGTGTTCGTCTAATTGTACCGACCGGTTATATTATGTGATATCCCATTAAAAAAACCAAATCAAACGACAGTTTTATTAGTCACTAGAGTAGTTCGACATTTAAATACTTTAATCGCATTCGACTAACGCTGAAAAGGAATCTCGTGTAAACGCACAAAACATATTTCTCAAAAGTATTGAATTTAAAATCTAATTAATTGAAAATCGGTCGCAGGTACGCAACATAATCGTTTGACTACAATGCGTTTGATGTTTACAATACTAATGCGTCCAGCCTTCTGTTTGGTATGTTATACTCGCCGAGTATATATCAATGAACTATGACGGCGCAACTGCCGCGAATGGGTCGCACAGCCGGTCATGGAATCGATTTATCATGTTTTCTCATAGACATACCGACAGCAAATAGAAGCAACAAAAAATACAACGTCGACTTGACGATTCGTTTGTCGGTATGTGCTCCGAACGGTCGCGCAGGATAACTTTGGATTAGTGACAACAAGTAATTGCTTATTACACCGATCGATGATGGCCGCGATTATATTTTTTATCGCTTATTCCATCTGACCACCACCCGGCGGTTTTAGAAATATGATACATTTTCAACGTCAGTGAAAACATATTGAAATCCTTTCGAAAACTCATATTTACAACAACAACAAAAAAAAACTATAAAATCTTACGAGTACGTACATAATTCACAATTAAGGTTATTAAAAACAAAAGAAACAAATCATTGTTGTAAATGTTTAATCTAAGATTTTATTATTCATAACCGATCGCGTAGACCATTCTAAGTTAAGTATAATATTTCAATTCACTGTTTTTTATTCTGTTTCAGTAAACGTTATGTGCCCGATATTTTAAAGATAATGAATTTCACTTGTTCCATAGACGTTTATACTTGACAAACATGGTCGTTTTAGTTTAGTTATTAAACAGTGTTTTAGACAAATCCATCTGCATATCATACAATTAAATCTAAGTAAGCAAATAACTAGGCGAATTTTATTTTACAACTGGGTACTTTGAGATGTTCGTAGATTTATAACAATTATTAAGTAACACAGTAAATCAAGCGAAATGAGAATGCATCTCAATGTTTTCGTTTCGAGAATTATTAAAGTTGGTATATTCTTTGAATTGCGTTTCAACATGATAAATACGCATTTTGATTGTTATCATTTCATCATTTTTAAAACTCTGTGGAATTTAATTTAAAAAACAATTTCTATTTCATTTTGAATTATTATGTTTTATACAACTACTGGTAAGAACTGTTATTCTAGTTAATTTTTTTTTTTTTTTTGTAAATTGATTGCGCACAATCGATTTGTGAAACCCAACCGTACAACCAAATTATAATTCGTGTATACGCTGAAGATCCAGAAGATTGGTATAAAACGATTTTACAAGTTCATGAGTATATATGCTTCAAGATTGAATAGCTAAAGTTTTCATTGATAATACGAATTTTGATTAGATAGTATGATCGTAATTCGTGTTGAACACTCGAATCGCGACTTTTACTCGACTAGATTGTCCGGAAAAGGCAAAGAGTGAATATAATTTCCTTTAATAATATCTCAACGGCCGGTTGTCGCTAAATGTGAATATGTAATGTCTTAGAAGTACAAGAACGGAATCATTCGATATCTAAGTTGTATTATTGTCATCATTAGTAAGGGTGACGTATATGAATACGTTTAGGAAATTGGACCGTGATGCCTGAAGTGTTGTTAAGTTCGGCCAAATAGATTGCTGTTCTCGTTAACTGATATTTTATGTGTTGCCATTTCTATTACTTCTCTGGAGACGAGTTTTTAAGCAATTTATTGTTTGCAGTATGAATACATTTTCTCATTTATGTCATGTGGATAAGTCACTAAGTTTATAGACTTAAAAGAAACCATATTTACTAGCAGTGATTACAATAGAGTGTCACAAGTCTCGCTACGAGATATAATTAGTTATGCAAATAAATGGTCAGCAATTTAGTGCATTGGTTTTTTTATAGCTGCGTAAGTTACACGGTTAACTTGTAGGAATATCGACGGACGGAAAATCATTTGAGCACATTTTTTGAAGACGTGTCTTTTGGAATCAATTTACCGGTCGTTATTACAGTTCAAAGTTGTCCCAATTTAACATATTGCTCGACCATGCGCAACAAGTAGTTATCATTGTACGGAGGACGTTTGTAACCACGTTCTTAGACTATTTGTTGAATAATTTATAACAGTCGAACGAGAGTGTATTCCTGAAAATATTAATACAATTCAATAATAAACAGCATTGGGAATCGTCTCTAACGAAATGAAAAACACGTTTGTTAAAAATTAAAAAAAAAAAAAAAAAATGATTGTACCACGTAGGTCGGTGATTTAAGCGATTGGTATTGGGACCACATGTGTGCCCGACTGTGACACACCAATTTATTGGTATGAACGGATGTAATATATAATATTGTGGTTATTGGTTAAGGTGCAGTCGTGACGATTTGGCGGCAGTGCGTGTGCATTTGCCAACGGTGGACAGGAAATCGTACACTGCGACCCATCGAACAGCGTTGCGCGATTTTCATGTAAGAAAAGACCACAAACCCATACAACATCGTGTACATTTTATTTATATCATTACGCCGAAACCCGTTGGCCTCAGATTACCCGGCCAATAAATCAGGTCGCGCTGCGGTCCACGGGCGCGTGCTAGCCGGCGGAACGATCGCTGCGTGCGCCCGGTCACAAAACAAACACACACACACACACACACACACGCGCGCGCGGACGTGTTTGTAATCGACAAATGCACTAGCGATTGAAAAGGGACTAATAAATCGCCGACCGTATGTAAATGAACGTACTAAACTCGTGTAAAATAAACGACTTTGCACGTCGTAAATCGCGTCGCGGCGGCGGTCGGCCCGGCAAGAGTCGGTCAGCCACGGGGCCGGTGAAAACGCCGATCTACGTGGACAGCGCGCCGATATTTGTACCTGTAACTGTTTGGCCGCCGGAGACAGTGACAGGAGAATACGGACCGGCGAGATTTATGCGTCGCTGACGACCAAAACAACAGGACGAAACGCCCCGTGTGTTGTTTGCTTTGTTTCTGCTTATTTATAGTAACCGATCATCGTTGCAACGTGTCCAGCGTTTCATTGAAATATATGTGTATTAGCGTTTTGTCCAAACGACGACAATTTCTCCGAGTGTGTTTGTAATTCACTGAGACGTCGCGGGCTTGACGTCACGGACGAGTTGAACAATTATGATGGCCAGATACGTGAACATTTGCACGTTTTTGCAGAATAGAAACTGGATTTCGGTTGACATTTGGACAGCTCGCCTATTCCTAGTCGGTATTGACCAATGATAACTAGTAAAGTTGTAAATAATATGCTAATCATACATGCAAATAAATTATACACATAATGTTTGTTTTTTTTTTTTTATTCATATGTCAATCTATCATCTATCGCACTTAAAAAATGTAGGATCGGTCATCCAGTTGAGCGCAAGATACTGTAATGAAGCAGAAAAAAAAAATGAAAAGTAAACCTTATTTACATAAAGATGTTACAAAGTTATTTTTAAAGACGTATTAAACTGAATATTGATTATTATATTTTAATTTTTCTCGTGAATTTTTAATTCGTTCATTTGAATATGACTGTAGGGAGTGTATTAAGTTTCAATTTTCAGTTTTAAATGAATATTAAGAAAAAGATTAATATTTGCACATCTTTGTGAATAAGCCTTTCAAATAATTTTTTTTACAATGTAATTGAATACTTTTAACGAATAATAAATATGCGCAGATTTTAAAATTTTTAGATTCAAGATTTTTATAAAAAAAAAAATTATGAAATTATTTTTAATATTTTAACAGTCGAATAAATGTAAAAGTAACCGTTTGTGTTAATAGATTTTTATCGCGTTTTGAAACGTATCGTTTCGTTAAAAGAAGTGGCAATGTATTAGGCATGTGTTCTGTATTTCGAAAAATTCCCCATTTACTAAGATTTTTGGATTCTTATGGTTCATTTTTTGTTTTATTACGACTCAATACTAATGCAATAGATACTTAACTATTTGGAGACATTACAATGTTTTCTCTACCGAGTAAAACACTTACACCCACGCATTGATATATAAATTACACGTATTGTTTTATAGTGTACAGTTAGGGGTTGGTGTTAATTGTATTGGAAATCTATCGACCTCTGAGTGTTTCACACACACGATGGGTACATAAATAAAAAGTCTGTTTAGCCGGAAAAACGAATTCCATTTTAGACCCAAATAACAATTGTAATTTTAGGGATGCGCTATATTTGAACTCGATAATAATCCGACGCTGAAAAGTAAAAGGACACGTCGTCATAACTCGTCCAAGTAAAATAAAAACCCATTTCGAGATGTTCCAGCTCAGTCTCTGTCTCATCGAGGTGCGATGTCTGCGACCGATTAAGAAATGCGTCTTCGTCGTGTGTCCCAGCGGACACAATTGAGATGAAAAATTACACGAACGCGGCCGCACAATAATTTTTGGAAATAAGTGCGAGCAACGCGCGGCCGATAAGCGGAGCGCGAAATACGATATTGCGTACAATAATGTACAGTGCGGCCGCATTCCTACAACAATTACACATAACAATAACAACAACGCGGTACAATATTATGCGACGTGGATATGTGGCCAACACACGAATGCGTAATTGACGCTCACGAACGACATGTCCCGACAGGGTACGCACAGCGTCTTTTGAAATCTTATTTGTCCGTCTGGACATTGATAAACAATAATACCAACGTAATCGAGCCAAAATGCGTTTACACTTTGGCTCGATTATTCGTTCTTTATTGGCGCTTGTTAATTTTCCAGGTAAACGAGAGACCGGAACGTATCCCGTTCGCGTACATTCAGAAACCTGACACTCCACTGCAGTCGGCGGGTGGCTGAACACATGGGATTGCGATTACCGGTGCACTTTTACAGGTGTTTTCAATTGAAGTGTTTATGAGCTTTTGCGACACAATAATCTCGTCACACGATATTACAGAATGAGCCACGCGGACGTTGAGTCACGTCGAGTTTCGCAATGGCTTAGACGCCTGCGATTCAGGTGCCAAAGAACGGCGTGGGAACGGTTCCAGTTGAGACAGGTACGATAAATTGGATTGTAATCCATTCGATGGCCTATTGAAAATGATCCGTTAAAAGTTTTATCTGAACCGACTGAATGAAATTGAACTCTACGGGGTTATTTCCAGATGGATGTGACTTGATAGTACTATGCGATCGGCTAATCAACTGCTACAAACTTGCACTGATGTCGGTAACCACAAACCCGATGAGTCGGTGACAAGTCCTTAAACGCCACGCGTCTCGGAGGTTATCGAAACTACGAGTGTTGCGGACTGCGGTTTAGTTAATATTATAATTACATTGTTTCTATTGTGCTGGCGGTGCAACGATGAGCTCTGTTTTTGTGTCGATCAATTAACGTCGTGGCGGTTCAACGCGCCAAATGTTTCATGTCTTCTCGTGACGTGAAATTTGATCTGCCCGCAGTATGCGTTTGACAAGCCGGAGCGTTAAATATTGAAAATTTTTTAAATAAGCCCAAAGTCACGAAAAACAAATCACGATCCGTCTTTATAATATCCAATATCAAAATAAAAACGACACGTTCGAGGTGTTAATGTTTCTTTTGTTTTGTACGCGGAAGACGACCACAGCGTACTGAATTTTTTTAAAAAATTAACACGTGTAATAAACGGATTGTGTTTAATACATTTCACAACTATCGTTTCGATGTTCACACTCGGTTAAATGCGAAGGAACCGCGTCATGAAAAGTGTTAGGAACTGCTGGAATAATAAATTTGTCATAAACACAAGGGCCCGGCACTAGTTTTTGTTTATCGCTTATCATCCCTCGGTGTTGCCAACAAACAGGTGCGACATGTGGAATTTCGTGAACTAGACGTTCCCGTCATTTAACGATAATGTTTTACTCGGACGATTCCTTCTTGATATTTTCATTGGGGTCGCCATATATATTGCCGAGTGGGTGCGAGATAGTGACTAGTGTAAACGCAATGTACAGCAAAGGGAATGCGGTTAACGACTAAGGGATGCTCGGGAGTCACGAACAACGGATGTGTAGATAGTGAAGTGCAGATGAGAGTGGTAGACAAGTTTGATTTGTGCATATCTGTTTGGATTATTTATGTGTTGGCCCAAGCAATGGGTTTTGCCGCCAATTTATAATATTAGGCGAGTTGTGCGCTCACTCACTTTTGCCAAACTTCATCGACAAACTTTTCATCGCCTCCGCCTACGTGATAGCGCAACTTATATTCCTTCATCAATACATTTACACGAGAACGTTACAACCTCGACTTTGCCCGTTTAAACCAAGTTACTCATTAGACACGCCAAACAAAACCACATGTTGTAAATGTCACTTAAAAAGACCACTGCCACACCAAGTTCAAGTGGCCACCCAACTCTAGTTGTACATGCGATAACCGCTTAGGAAATTCACGTTTTAATTCGAATTACAAAACCTTATGATATTTCATGAAAAATGTGCTGCTCTTTGTAAAAAATAATAACGTCTACATTTTTGAAACATACGCGTAGGTACGCATGAGTGTAATTAATACATTTAGATTAAAAATAATCACTGGATCATTATGATTATTATTAATCGGAATGATTAAAATGCTGAAAATTAACGAGATATAATATTGCTAACGAAAAAAAAGTTTTTGATATGTAATATGATGGAGCCCCATTGGATAAATATAAAAATGTAGTCCATACGTAATATACCTAAACAATGACTATAGAAAAATGTGTTAGATGCGAAAATGTAAATTATGTGATTCATAACTTAGCAGCGTGAAAGTTAGTAGGTGTTAAATTTGGATCGCATACTTTTCAAGAATAATTTTTTTAATGAAAAGACACGAGCACAGTAGACATGGTGATCAATGCTTACAGTAACAATGTCGAAACGGAACATCATTTCAACGAGAAATTATTTTTAAACATTGTGGCACGATCATCATTTATAATACTAGAACTCCTAAATAAGTAGTAATAAAAAATAGTAGAATAGAAGTAATTAATAACTTTAAAAGTCGCAACAAATGTAATTCGGTCACGAAAATAAAACATGTTCTTTATTAAAAAAAAATTTTATTCAAAATGAAATTTATCTTTTGCATTTTAAATGTTTTCAATGATCTAATAATAGTTAGGTATCATCGCTCATAATTGTTATTTTTATATTAGATCATTGTTAGTATGGGCTGATGGATGTAAACAAACGTATTAATCTTTTTATAAATCTAATAAAAATCAGAATAAAATATTTTCAAGAAATAAATAAACATTTCAAAAATAAAGTGTTATTTATACTTCTATATAAATTAACAAAACCATACTGAATATACACCGAGAAAATAGCGTTTCAATTTATCGAAAGGCATTACAAACTCAAAGTCAACGTTTTATTTAATTTTATGTAATTTATTATTTACTACGACACAAATATGTATTTATTACGAGTGCATATAAAATACATATTTATTGGGAATATTTGCTAAAATTTAAATATCACCCATAACTATAAGATTACTAGAATGGTTTAAAAAAACATTTTTTTGCAAACAAATGATATTATTTGATGTATGTCTAATTGCAGTTAAATTGTACGCGATGCATAAAAACTACAAAATCGATGCACACGTTAAGGTTTGTTTTACATTTTCGTTTGATGAGTTGCCGCCGACCTGGTTATCTCTAATATCACTTAAAATAACTCGTCTTCAAGAATTTTTCGAACGCCCTATCAAATAATTTGTACGCGCACTAAGCATAATTTGAGGAGCAGTAAAATCTACAAACCCAACTCGCATAAAAAAAAAAATAAACACTTATGCAAATTGACCACATCGATCGCTTTGGAATGTATTTTTACGATACACGGCCAACATTTATACCCTTCGCGTCTTTATCTACTCGTCCAAAACTCATTTCACAATACGACTGAATTTGCATGCGTTTTGTTATGTCGCAAAGGCGTTAACTTCAGAAAACCGCATTTATACATGTTTAAGTCCACGTAAAACACCCGTCACGAGTACAATTCATTATTATTGACATTTCGAAATAGCGAAAATGTGGAGGAAATCGAGTTCCCGCGAGAGGCTTAACATCTGTCACCGTCAGCAGTAAAACTCGAGTCCGTTTTGCCGGCAAACGCTAAAGAAAACCAGATTGTCGTTTTTCCTTGTACTTTATATGACATCAAACTTAAAACAGAGGGAAAAAAATTGATCGTGCAATTAATCTGTTAGGTGACTGACGTTCATTTGGAAAGTATGGGTCGAATTAAATTACAACAACATCACTGGAATTAATACTTTATGAAATAATAATACCAATAAAAATACTTAGTATGAAGAAATGTAAAAAAAACTGAACGTGTTTAAAACTGGAGAAGATGATTATAGACTTTGTCTGACTACAGCGTTTTACTATTGTCACAAAACGCATTAAAATAATATTTAATCATATTTTCCATGTCGGAATATAATTTGAAAAAAAAATGCATATATTATGTTCCACAAAGTCACCGTCTTTGATGTTATTTGCGAAAATCTTAGAATTAACACAATAACGAGTTAATAATGCAATAAAACATAAGAAAATTGTATTTAAACTATTTAAAATTTTTATTGAAAAATTATATCAATACAAATTTCAAAGATGTGAATGAATACTTCAATTAAAATTTAATGTATTGTTAAGTTACTGAGAAAAAATGTTAATAAGATGACAATACTTTTCTTTAGTAGAGATTCGGTTCGAAAAGTTTCGAGAACGTTTATAATTTTAATAAAAAAGCCCTCAAAATTGATTTTAAAGCGTTTTTGAAAGTAAATTAACTGATTCTCGGAATTATTCAATCAAGATCGAGTTTTTTTCCTAGTCATTGAAATTTAAAACAATATAATTCGCAGGACAGATAAAAATATTAAAAGACACATTTCAATCGTTTCAAAGTGATCGCCTTATTCTTAAACACGTTTTTCGATTGTGCACAGGTTATGAAAATATCGGTAAATGGTTCAGTTAAGTCGTGTAAACGAGTGAATCAACAAGAGCAATTAAAGCGAACTTGATTTACGTGTGCAGTTGATTACTTGTCATTTTCAATTCAAATCGTTAAGAACAACGCATTAAACATAATATGTTTAATGACATTCAAACTCATATCAGGAAAAAACAAATAAAATATATTTGGAAAATGATAGTGTAAATATTTGATTTGAAAAATCTATTTATATGGATATTTTCCATAATTTAATATTATCAAGAGTGATATTATTGTTTTCAAAATCATTTGGAATTTATCTAACGAACTCGTCTGTTTCATTTTTTTCTAAAACAAATATATTATTGAGATACTAAATTTTCCAAATATTTTTGATATGAACGCATATGTAGACAGACGACAACGTCAGGCACACTGCCAATGTTAAACGTCTGTGCTTTTTATTCAAATATCGTTTTTAAATGTTTGTAATTATAAGCGAATAAAATGTAATTTTTAAATATAAGCATATTCGTTCATATATTAATGCATATTTTTGGAATTCTTGGTGACTAAATATGATTTTATCGACATTTATTTATGGTTACCTGCGATAAAAAAGACATTGCTAATTATGATTACTGTTTATTCAAGAGGTCTATTAACTAAATATGTTGTATGATAGGCTTACAAGTTTTTTGAAATATTATCCAGCAGCCAGACTCTAAAGCACACAACATGTCATCACGTGCTGTGTTTAGAATATACAGACTACAATTATGTGGCGTGTATTAATTCCTCGAGAATACATTATGTATTTAAATTTAGCAAATAATATTCCATTAATCATATTTGAGATCCTGTATTTTAAAAATCCTATGAAAATCTTCAACTAAAAATTGTTGGACTTGAAAAAAAATATCGTTTAACTATTTTCATTTATAATATGAATAATTCAATGAGTGTTTTGTAATAATGATTATTTATGAAAGTTGTTGAAAAAAAAAATTATAATTAAAATAAAAAACCAGAAAATACTTTTTAATTGAATTAAACAGTAAAAAATTGTTGTTGAGTTTATGAAATTGAATTTATTTATTCATATTCTACTTTTTGATTTTTCTAGAGTGGAGTATTATTTTATAACGGAATTCAATAATCACAAGTACGCCTACTATTAAAATTTGAATTTTCTTTATGATTTCGATCATTGACACAAATTATTTTCTCAAATATTGAACTTCAAGTATGTGTTGTCAACTATAATATGCTGCTTAAGTAAATCGTCTGATATGAATTTGAAATTCATTCCACACGCGGTTCACATAAAACCATTTTCAAATAAAAACCACTGGAATCAATTCGCAAGTTGACTTTTGTGTTGTTATTTCGGTGAACGGGAGTTCTAGTAGAAAAATTTCCGGTTAAATCATCTAATGAATAACATCATTAGATACCCTTAGGTATATCTGTGTATATGTTCTTTGGATTTTATTCAAGAACAAACGGTTCGCCTTGTACTTATTCGCATCGCGAATCATGATCTGGTTGAATAATCGCACGCTTTTCTTCTTCCTATCACTCTTTACCCGAGTAGTTCGACCCTATTACTTAACGGGTTGATAAATGGATACAGCATCGAAACCCCTTTGTTTCTGTCCTGCATACCTGATTTATATCGTTTGAACGACGTGCCGCCGCCGGATCCATCACTTTCTTCTCAACCCTTTCTACTGACGTTCGTTCCACCGGCACCACCACCACGACACACACTTAACTTGACCTCCTCCCTCGTCGGCTCTGCGTGTGTTTACATGCTGAGGTGATTAATCGACCGGAAATCGGCAAAGGATGTCCTAGGAGAAGATGCACGCACGCAATCATCCGTTGACGGTACGGCAGTATAATATTATCCCTCACTCGGCGCTAATCATTGATCAAAACTGATGTACACGGACATCTATCACGGGAGCTCTAAGATACACAATGTGCATACACACTAAATCAGCGGCTACTACGTGCACGAACGTATCTATCACTCGGATTCAGTTTTTGAAATCGAAAATGACAAAATGGGTAGGCGTTCGTCGTCTGCTTTTGTCTTGGATGTGAAAATTACAATTATACTCACATTGCACGACCGAAGTAATGATTCCGAACTGTTGTTTCCGCACACCAAAACGCATGTGTTGTGAATGCATTCTAATTTCGTTTTCCAGGTTGCGTATGTTAATAAACCATAGAGAACAACAAGTATGCCGATATTATTATTTTTTTATATCCCGACCTAGGAAGTGACGAACTCGAGAACGAGACTCGAAAACAGACATGACCGTTTGAATCTTGTCAATTCTATACGTTTTTGTAATTTCCTCGGAGAATCGAGACCCTCCCAGTGTGTGTGTACAATACAATAATAACATAATGTATAGGTACGTCTGGTGTATTATTTTCTAATCGAAAATCACCGTTCACACTTCGTGTCGTTTTGTTTTTCATGATTATCGTTTCTCCGGTCGTGCATATTACATATCGAACTGCTTGTACAAGACTGCCGGGGTGACACCGTCAATAATGATATCCTATTGTAATCCGGGCTTTGATTATAGATCATGGCACTCCGGCTAATCCGTGTAATCGTCTGTCGTGTGCGACAAGCGGCACAAAATTGATAACTCGAAAATATAATAAGATCACTCGTACCGTCTGAACTATTCAAATTTATTCACGATCGAAGTGTGAAAGGCTGTGGGAAATATTTCGTTTCAATTTAACTACATGCGTTTGTGTCATTTCACTAAAACCATGTACCCAAACAAACAAGTTTTTGATGTACCGAAGATGATTTTCGGTAATAAACGGTTAATAGGTATGCGTATTTGATTAAGCGGCACGAAAAAAGTCGAGTTTCCTTTTAAAAGATTGTAATGTAATAAATTTTAGTAGTTTGAAGTATTATATTCTAATCAGTTAAGGCTTAACTATACCCATTACTACGGTGAACCAACATGCCTCGTATATATTTTTATTTGGTGTTAATATTCTGTGTCGAAAATCGTTTCATTAAAGATAAAACCCATAGAAATCGCACAACAGGACCATAATACTTTACTATGGATTGAAGATTATATCACAAAAGTCACATTTGTGTATGAATATCGTTCATCGACTTCCATACGAATCGGCTACTGGGTACTAAATAAATAACAAAATATAATTATTATGATGACATAAATCGACTATACGCAATTAACATAAAATTGTAACATCGGAACATTAACAGAGTGCGTACAAGTGGTACGCAATAAAAATACACACATTTTTCAGTTCTTTTACCATTCGATTTTATTATGTTATTTATAATGTTCGAACATTAGTGACCAATAAAGATAAACCTCCAGATTTTAGTCTAGTCCATTACTACTGGGGCCGCGCTGTGGCTCGAGAAGCTGAGGAGTAGGTGCGCCGACGACTTATGAGTTTTTGTGCGATAGGATTTATCGAAGTCAGTGATAAAAGAAACCGAAAACAGTATTAAGTGTCGAGAATTTAAATAAAATAGCCATAATTAAAAATGACGTCTTTAATAGCTGTTTCATATGCTAATAATTTTAGTCGTGCGACATCAATGTAAATGTAATATTACCACAGAAACCCTTAGGCTATGTAATAACTTAACCTAAAGGATAAATGGATACACTGATTAGTTCTTAGTTTGGCCGGTTTCTACTTCAATTTGACAACAAAATATTAATCCAATTCCAATGAAATATATCAAAATTAACATACAATACTCAATGTCAAGATGATTTCTAAAAACCGTACAAAACTGTTATCGATAACCTGTATTTAAACAAGATATTAAAAATACACACATGTATGAATAAATTTAAAGTCAACGTGTATTTTACTAGTCGTACCAATATTTTCTAACATAGAAAATCAGATTAATTAAAAAATAAATCAATTTATAAAAACAAAAAATTATACATGATCGCGTTATAGTGCCATTAATAAATGCTCAATCGAACAGTACTATAGAAAAATTATAATTGATATAAAAAACCGGTTAATATTTGCTCATTTCATTTTCGAAAAATTCGATTGGAAAAATGTTCAAAAGTAGAAAGGGTTGGATGTGAGTAGAGGTAATCGCGTCGATAGTAGCAACGATGAGACGAGGTGGGAGACGAGTGCATTATTATTTTTTATTTTCTTAGTACTATTGCAGAAGGATATGGGCACGGCACGTCGAATTATCGTGTTTGATCTGACCAGGATCAAAGGGGTCCGCCGGCGGCTTCCTGTTTTATGACCATCATAAAAATCGCATTGATAAACAATCGTAAAAATACACTTTTATAAATAAATCCATAAAAGAAATACATCTCTGATTGGCCATTAACGAAGACGTCCGTGTGAACGCGATAGTGGCAGAGCCGTGAAGGGAGGCGAGGGAAGATCGGATAAAAAAACTATGGTGAAAAAAATTAATGGTACGGTTTACCCAGGCAGGTGGCAAATATGCCGAATATGTTTGGCCCATGCGATGTAAGCACAATACTCCTGTACGTGTTGACAATCATCGACAGGTCTTTTTGTCAAGGCCGAACCCCAAGAATGCGTCCTCAGAATGCCGGTCGCAGTAGAGCTTGCGGTTTGCCGATAGATAATATCTGTCGTACTCACAACTCGGCACATAAACGTATGATTTTTTTAGCTTCCCTCGATTGTTTATCGTTTGTATACTTTGTAGCCGAACGGTAAACGCCGTTTGGTAATAACATAAAACATTTTGTCGACATGAAAATGATCGAAAAATATAAAATATCATAAAAAAATTCACCACTGTCATTTCAGTGTATGCGTCGACGTATGTCTGGTACGTATCAAATTTCTCAGAACATATTTTAGTTAACTCGCACACCCACCGAACTCCACCAAAAGGCAAATACCTTTAGTGTGTGGGTAATAATTACACATCAGGTCGTGCGAAAAGGTTTTGTAAATTATTACACCTGATTTAGTACACGAACCGTAATGAACGCGATAGTAAGTTACCATAATTGAATGTAATCAACTAGTAAAATTCTAGACACTCGACGGCCGTCGACTAATTTGTCGGATAATTTATTGAATTTTTTTTTTTTTATTAAAATTAAGCTGCTAAATGGAGTCATTAGATTTCAGGTTTAAAACAAAATACATACACAGGTATAAATAACATGGACATATCAATACTACTACTGCTTTTTCTATGTCAAGCATTTGTGAATAATAATAAGAAATCATACATAGTTAATGTAACCTGTTTTACAATTTACACATGAATAAGTTATTGTGATCTTAACTCTAATTCATTCATTTAAATTAAATTACTAAACCAACAGTGTTATACTCGCACATTTTCTAAGTAATTTTCACGTTTTAACAGCATTGCTATACACAAGCCACATTTGTGTATCAAGTATACTAATTGAAGAGTAACTGTAAATTTATCAAAAGTTCATTATTTGAATACAATTAAAAGAGCCGATTTAAATGAAATCGTTTATTGTTTGGCTTCATTTTTAACCACGACAAAGCGATTTTACCAACACTTGAGTCATTTTACGTCTAGATTTAGAAATATGAACGAAACGGGCAATAAATCATCGAGAATAAATTGATAAAACTCATAATTCGGAATCCGTTCACATATTCGTTTTATAATACGTTGTTATTATTAAAATCCGAGTAGCCGCGGATAATATTTTTTTACTTACAGGTATAACGGAGCAGTAAATCATGGTATCACAAAAAAATGAAAAAATGTAGAAATAATACAACATAAAAATACGTTTTCCAACAACCGATCATCGGCGGTCTTCCCCTCGTACTCTAATGACCCGTAAAAGGCGATTGGTTAAGGCGACGGAGAGTTTAATCAGAATTTATTGTTGAACAGCACAAAAGATGCCAAACGATATAAATATGTATTTCTATATTTTTTTTTTTTACACTCGATTGTCATAAGTATTTTACTCTTTTCCACCTCTACTTCGAAAATGTTCAACATTCGGTACGGTCCTCGCGCACCTGTTTCGTGTTGTTTTGTCGTTTTTTTTTTTCCATTGCCGTTGATTTTTTACACCCTCAATAAACACCACGCTTTGACGGAAATACCAACAAGTTCTTCGCAGGTATAATCTTAAAAGGCTGTCAAACAATATCCAAGCGGGTACGGTACAGCTGCGCGGATTATACCTTAACGTTTTAAGTAACTGACTAATTAAACACGGCAGGTTTAGCTAGTAGTCTAAAAGTGAAATTACCAATATAAGCAGTGCGTAAAAAGTCATAAATTATTTAAAAAAAATTAATTGAGAATACCAAAAACAACAGAGATCTTTTGAAAAATGCAAATTTTCCATATGTTATCAACTTTTTTCTCTATCAGCTATCGAGGAGCATCCGTTTTGGAAAAAATTTTGTGAGCTTAGTATAGAAAAGATTCAATTTCTTTTTATAATGTTTTATTCTCTAATGTTTATACCTCGTCAAAAACCGAGCCTTTTGTTAGATAACACTTATTATAGTGCTATTAGTATGACTATCGGTATGGATAATATTTTACATCAATTTAATTACAACACAACGGTTATCTGGCGTTCAGTCATAATTCATTGCTCTGTTGAGTGCTATAAACTTCCAAAATTCACGTCTAATCTAAAAACAAACAATGCGATTTTATTGTAATATAATGTTCTCCATCAAACAATATACGCGCGAGGATAAAAGATTTATAGGTGTATTTTTTACTAAGCGTTCGTTTAATATGACTTTTGATGCGACGGCTTTTGTTCCACTCTTTTTATTTACGTAAAAACAATTCAGTACAATTTGAAGACGACCCGTCTCTCTGGCTCTCAGGAAATATTTCAAATTCGGCTGGCAGACAAATTCAGTGTCGCTCCTTTCGTTTTGTATCAATATAATCATTGTGGAAATGATTGCTTTATTTGACAAACACAGTGAATATTCTGGCGGCGGTACACATAAAACACCGCCGGAAGCAATTTTAATCAAATATCTAAAATACAAAAAGGAGAAGATAATGTAAGCGATATGGTGAGGACGTCGAATTTTAACAGCTCGACCGGAGGCCACAATATCATGCAAAGAGATAAATAAAATATTCGCGCGTTCTTTTGGCATTACCGAACATTTTGTTGCATTTGTTTGATTACATAGTAGCTATACTTAAAAAATTTTATTTTCTCAAATATATGTGCCATTGGGCATAAATATTACGGTTGGGATGGGGTTATAGTTAGTATAATAATAATATACGAACTATAATTCTAAACTCATTTAAAAGAAAAGTAGAATTTCAACAATAAATTTTTTTAATTTATAAATATAAAAAAACTCGTAATTATTAGAAATATTGAGTTTTATTAAAACTATTAGTAATTTTCTATTAACGTTTAATCAAAAGATTCTGATACTTATTTTTGTTATTTGGGGAAATTCGTTAAATATTTCATTATTTATAGTAATATTATATGATCAGAGGCTATACATTTCGAAATACGATCTAATTGTAAGTGAACAATATTTTTTTATTCATGTTGAAGAAACATCATATTTGTGAGAGAATGTAAAATAATGAATGTATGGTCGAGTATGAAAAATATTTGCATAGCTAAAGAAAATTTTACAAACGTCGAAAAAATAATGAAATTAAAAATAATTAAATGTTAAATATTCATTGTCTTACGAATGGCAACAAAATGGACCACAACACGGCCAAGGTATTTCCTTCTATAAATTACAATATCACCATTTCATTAGATTTCGACATGACAATTTATTATATTAAGAGTTTAAGGTGATTAGAAACACTCTCTTGTAGATCTATAAATAAAGTACAAAACGTGGACTTAAGTCATAAAAAACATTTATTAAATAGGAATAACTGCTAATGACCAACATTATTTATACCAACACACTGGAATACATAGTAACTTTATATAGACTGCCTATAATGCTGGTATATACAATGTTTTATTTTATTTTATCCGTCATTTTATTACCCCCGTTTCCTTTATATTCCGGCTGTGCCGCTTCTGATAGTAATAATAATTACGGCCACAATAATAATTAGAAAATTGCTTCTCACCGTTGGTCGATATAAAATTGGTCGTTTGTACGGCAATACACTGCGAGTGTAAGAAATTTTTAACGATGCACTCATTACTTATAGAAATATAACAACGACCTAATGAAGGTGCGACTCGGTCTATGCGACTAAATACATTTGTAATCACGAGATTAAGTCAGGAGTACGTCTTGTATTAATATTTTAAATTTACATTACGTTCAAGATTATTATTATTGTACTTTTTTGGTCAAACGTAAATCACAAAAAACAATAGTTAAAAAAAGGTAATAACTATTGGCCAAGACTATGTACAAACGTACATCCAAAGGTCATCGTCCCGCATTCGTTGTAATGTATGATCACGCAGTTAAAAAATAATATATCCAAAGGTATTTATTACACACTTTTTTTTATGCGAGCCCTTTTTTTGATATTCCGTTATGTGATCAGCTGCTTTTAAGAACAGTAGCTATGCACGGCGATACCTACAAAGTCATAAAAGCGCAATATAAAAAATAAATACCAGTCGTTCAAAATGCAGCCGTCTGCGATTCAGTAATATTCACGATAATATAATAAGAATATAACAACACACATAATATTGTTCCATATGCGTCTGCATGCAATCTTACTTGGACTGGTGATTCCGTTTATAGTTCTTCGGCTGTCTTCATGGCTCTGTCGATTGTGTACAAACCCAAAACGGGGATGGGGAAATGTAAAGATAAGGAGGACCGAGAAAGCAGTCCGTTGACTATGCGTCATGATGTGTTATATTACCTATAAAGCACTGTTGTCACAGCACATTATTACGACCCGAAATCCCGCGTATGTAAATCGCTCGTTTAACGTGCAGCTATAGACATAAAAAACTGATATTTACGCCTCCCGAGCGTGTGTATAGATTCGCAATAATCGTTTTTAATGTTCGAAGGCTTCGTGTGCGTAATACCACACAAGACTTGAACGATACTGGATGCGAGAAGATTTTCAAAGGGGGCGAATACCATGTGAATTCAGCTCCTTTTCTTGCTGAAACATAAGTATTATTGTAGACGATGTTTTTTTTTTTTGTTTTTCATATCGGCTGCATACGAGAATAGACTTAATATTTCATTGTTATTCGTATCTATGTTTCAATATTTTCTTCCGAGCAATGATATTCATTAGTAACGACGTGCACTGTAATGTATACAAATGTACTAGTGCGTATCGAGGGTCGATAAGAGGCCAATACTGTTTTTAAGCAGATTGNATTTTCAAAGGGGGCGAATACCATGTGAATTCAGCTCCTTTTCTTGCTGAAACATAAGTATTATTGTAGACGATGTTTTTTTTGTTTTTCATATCGGCTGTATACGAGAATAGACTTAATATTTCATTGTTATTCGTATCTACGTTTCAATATTTTCTTCCGAGCAATGATATTCATTAGTAACGACGTACACGATAATGTATACAAATGTACTAGTGCGTATCGAGGGTCGATAAGAGGCCAATACTGTTTTTAAGCAGATTGAACGGCATCAAGGGGTATCCGGACGTTATTTATTTACATCGTCATGTCGCCTCGGGGCTGGGGTAGGAGTTTTTAACGGGATCCAGCCCATTTGCATAGATTACAAATAATAATAATTCCTTTTTGTCTTTTGTCGTTGCTCTTGGTCCCTTCGATTGGTTACGATTTGCATACGAAACAAAAGGATCGCGATCACGACCGTATATCATCGTTTTAACCGATGGATGTGCACTTCCATTGCATCGAAACACACTGTTTTTTAGCTCAATTGTTTTTTCCCGTCGCGGTCCCATACATCTTCTTATCCTACGCGTATTAATATTATTCTAATAATATATTAGGCGCCCGAGTTCTCACGGCTAAGTGCTCCAGCTCGAGATTGGTTTTCGACGGGGTGGATCCGAAATCGAAACCGACGTTTTTCACTTACACCGTATAAATATATTATAAAAACAATACGTAAAAAACTAAACAAAAGGCATAGGTAGTTAGATTATGGTAAAACATTATTCAAACGTTGTCATTTATTATTTACTTATCTTGTATAACGATTGAAAATAAATTTTACAAATAACGGCGTCGTTCTATGAGACGTGTACACTACATGTCAATAATTTTACTGTAAATTCTCCCTTTATAATTTATTATCATGCCTGGGCTAAAATGTTGTACTATTTAGTTCACAAATGCCAATAGATGAAATAATATAAGATTGAATCGAATTTAACCAAATCATACTTCAAAGATGGTAGAATGATGTTAGATTACAATCTCAAAAACATTATAAACAGGGTATTGAATAAATAAATGTAAGAGCTCCTATTGTTACTAGATATTGGTCTGTTCTTTATCTAAAAACAACCCAGTTTATTTTAACTTCACCTAATCGAGTAAAGCTTATTCGTCTATAGTAATAAGTTCAGTGTTGTTGCATTGATTGATTACACATTTAACGCTTTAGATTTTTTATAATCAATTTTAAGATTATTGTTTAATGTTTTAACAGTGAACCACTCAGACTATCTATCTATCATTTCGGAAAACCGAATGCGATCATCGTTGCTAATTATTTCTTCAACAGAATTAATGTAGCTATCTCACGCTCAGATAAATAGATTCATCTCATCATCGTGGCTTACGACGACTCCAGATTTGCACCTGGAGGGGACGATGCATACTACAGAAATGATCCTGTGAAGTATGATCTTGATTGAAACAATGTTACATAGTTGTATTTATATTTTTTTTAAGAGCTTAAGTCATTCAATTAATTATTTGCCAAAATACCGTTTTCGATAAAAATGTATTAATTTTTTTTTATTTTTAATATAACCTGCTGTCTAATAAATGATACACGTTGTTAATTTCTAAAGAATAAATATTGATACTGCTTTTGAAAGACTCTCTTTTCATTTTTAAACTCTACTTTTGAATGACGATAAAATACCAAAACGCATCAGTGCCATCTATGAGATCATATTTATTGCTATGAAGGTTTGTTTAGGTAGAATCGTCGACAGGCGACAGGTAAACCGAATAAGGTTCACAGATATGAAATCAATTACCAGCCAATAATATTTTACTTATACATATTTTTTCTGCTTGATAATATATTAAATAAAATTTATATTATAATATATTTATTGACCAATCTAGTATATTTTTCGATGTATTTTATTTCGAGCTCTATTATTTGCTTCTTTTTGAAATCATAGGGCCAGTCTTATTGTTTCGTATATTAGAAACTACTTTTTAACCCATGGTAATGATTATTTAAATATTTTTACTATACATTCTTCTTACCTATTAACTTGAGCTAATCATATAGTATGTGTCATACGTGTAAATTATTATTTATTATATCGAACAATGTTTTAAATTAAATAATGTAACAACTTTATTATTAGATATTTGTTGTATTTGTTTACATAAAATTATCAAGTATTAAAAAAAGAAACGCTGGATAAATTAAATGTGAAATGGATACGTCACCGTTAATATTTAGCTAATTTAAGCAACGTCAATGTGAATGTATGCTAAAAAACGTTGAATAGATTATCATTCATGAGCAGTTTCCCGTATAGGCGCAACTACGGCGAGCGACTATCGCCTTCTGTTGAATCATTACAGGCTCATTGCCGTCAATATAGAAAACGTCTGTGCCAAAAAAGTCCATCGCCGTGAGGATCCAACTTCCGGCGGCGTCCGAAAACCTTTCAAGATCGATGCTCCTACCGCTTTTTACACATTACGGCTACACAAAATATATGGCCTGCAGTTACGCCGTACGTGTGTTCGTGGCTGTCGGCATCGTTATTAGGCGTAATGGCCAGTCATGTGTGAAGTCGATCATTACATTGGCGCCGTCGTCCCGCGCGTTGGTTTTTTCCGAATTCTCGCATCTGTCTCGAAGACGAACAATCGTCGTGCGCACTGTAAAGAAGGTAAAAAAAAAAAAAAATGTACATAATATGNATCTGTCTCGAAGACGAACAATCGTCGTGCGCACTGTAAAGAAGGTAAAAAAAAAAAAAAAATGTACATAATATGTACACACGAATTGCGTCCGTCAAAGACGATCGAACCGACCGTTGATTACAGGGCCGGGCGGCCAGCACAAATTAAGTCCGACGAGCTACCGGTCTTAGATACCACCGCCGCCCGTTTGATGTGTGCACACGCCTCGGCACAGGATCCCAACATCCGGTGGTACCGTTGCCGCCGTCGGGAATTGTCTCCTTATTTTTTCCCTATCATCATTTCATCGCGCTTATGTGTACATTCACACGGTCGTTAATATGTCATCTCGCGTGCGGGGAAGATAAAAAGTCGAACGTACCCCGAAAAGGAGACCGTCGTAATACGCGATCCGACGGTGTACCTGTATAAGTTAATAATAAGCTTCTAACATGGAGTTTACTACGTTTTGTTTATTCGTAAAAAAAATTATGAACGACTAGTGTAACCGAGACACGATGTCAGTGATTGCTCGAACCAATACACCGCGGACACGACTATTTGTTTATGCTGACAGTGTACAATTATGTATAAATTAGTTTCGGAACTTATTGATTGTTGTTCTATTTAGGCTATTAAAATAAAAGTGCCATTTTACCGACTGTACGGATTGAGTGCGGTTTTCCATTCAACATCAGTTGAATGGAAAACGCACAATATGCAACTATTAAAAGTGAACTAGGTGCTGTTGAAAAATAAAGCGCATACTGAAACGTAGTGATTTTTTAGTATATTTTCGTAAAATAGTAACTGCGGTTCATTTAAACTCGACAAGTTAATTCCGTTACTATTTGCCTTGCAGCTTCTTAATAATTGTTAACACTGACATCCGCTCGAGTGTCGTTTGTCAATATGTGGTGCCACTTCATCGTCTACCATAACGGTAGTTAATAAACACTGTGTGTGCAAACACAATAAAGAAAACCGACTAACATCCACCTGTCAACTTGTGTTCTACTAATTAAGCGCTTCATCGTTACGTTATCTGACAATTAAACCGTAGATTTTTTTTTATTTACACTGCGTCATTATTCTGCTATGATTTCAAACTAAATACAATAGTACTTATACTAAAATACTAATAACGGAAACAACAGATAGATTTACACTTTTGAAGCATTTTATCACTATGACATAATATTTAAACTATTTTTAATCGGTTAAATCCATTCGAAAGATTTCTTTTTTTGAGAATAGCAGTTGGTTTCATTGTTCATATCGTCGTCATTGAATACAAACGTGGTTATAAGACAACTGAACAAATTTTTATTTTTTTTTATATAATACAAAACATCTATTACACAAAAGATGACGAATCGAAATGAAGGCAGATGCAAATTAGCATAATCATGAAAAAAAAATTGGAAGATGTCATTTCGATTTTTTCCTTCTTGGTTTCGTTTTTATGTCTCACCGTGCGTGCAAAGAAATAGCGACCAAGTATTATCGCCATAGTGTAAGACCAGTGGCTTTCGATAACGTTAAATCCGAATAACCCTCTCGTTTTCTATTTCATTCTTATTCGTTCTGAACCGTGCAATCTGATCATTTATTACAGGATTTAAAATGCGACAAGTCACGCGCATTGAATATTTCATATAATTAGTGTTATACGCAGTTCGTGTATAGGTACCAAAATCCTTTAATGTGTACATTGAGCCGATATAAAAAAATATTCGATTCTCCTTCCTTTTGTAGTCATCAATTCGATTCGTTCCAATGTTCTTTTAACGACTTGATTTAAATAAGCCGGTCGGTATTCTTTTGGGTGTCAGTTAATTGGTTCGACTTATCGCCACCTCTGGAAGTTGCTATGATTTCCCAAACAAGTTAGTCTATATTTTATAAGTGGGAACTATTTGAAAAGTAATCAAATCATGAAATCGTTGTGGATAACACGTCAATAGTTTTTGAGACTAAAACTTCAAAAACAACGAGAGTAATCCTAATTAAGTGAACGTACAGAAATCTATGTCGCAGCGAAACAAATACAATGACATCCGAATTACTGGACTATTACACTTGTTGTGTTCACATTTTCTTTTACTAAGAGATTCGACCTAAATCATTCTGTCGATTGACTGACGCCTCCACCTATTGCCGCCGACCCACTTATTGGAGACGATGAACAGTTCAGTCCATTACGTACAGTAGACCCTTAATGGCTTTTATTCAACAATAAATTACTCAGTCGCGAAATTATGTTGGAAAGTACACGACCTATAAAGGTCATCACACGTGAATATATGTACGTAACAATGGCTCCATTCAGCCCTTCGTAATTGCCATTAAAAAGATAACGACTCATCGCAGAGCTGACGGTTACTAACGAATTGTTTATAGTTAGTTTTAAGAAAAACCGAGTGGTGAATAATTTTAAAAAGCAAAAAAATATGCAAGTTTGATTGATTGGATACATGAAAAGTTGTATCTCACTACTAACAATTACCAGCAAGTAAAATACATCTCAAACATCTTAAAGTTCCACGAATAATTAATTTTTATTTTAATAAAAGTTGAATTAGTATATAACATCACACAGCAATAACAAATCCATTTTCTGGACTATTTTAAATCTAATTACCAAGTATTATTTCATATCGAGGAAGATACCTAATTCTTTTGTAATCTTAAAATTTTTAGTTTTAACACAATATTTATGTAAACACAATTAAATAGATTAGATGTTTCAGCCAACTTGTAATGTAACAAGTTCAAACAACATAAATGTCACAATATTTACCACCTGAATATCATAAAATTATCTACAACTATATCATCAGTAATTACATGAGTTTGTACTATATAAAATTATGACTCGAAACTTTTACATTGAAATTATACCTCTACAAGATTAAGTAATTTTTTTATGAGATATATTATGCAATAAAATAAGTGACTGTATCCTATAAATGACATATTATTATTAAAATAATTTATAGGTACCTTTTACAAATATTGAATTTAGGAAACTATATTATTCTTCGCTGATGTGTCATAAACTATTTTTTAGTAGTTTGTAAAAAAAGTTTCCCTTTTAAGAATTTGTCTATGTAGATTACAACTAAGATAGATTGGTCGGAGAAACAATTTATAAGTTTATCAATTTATGCACTTATTTACAGAAGCTTATAAATAATTTTCTTATCTTTTTTATAATATAACTTGTTTTTATATTTGCTTTATTCATCAAATTTATTCGTGTATAATTTATATTAAACATATGAGTACGAAACAAATGAAATAATCTCGATGTTCGATTCTAATTGAATCTAATACTAAACGATTATAATTCAAAATTAACGGATTATTTTTTTTACCGATTATCCTAACATCTGCCGTTGACTTGAAGCAGACATAGCATGTAAACATAAAAACACAAGTAAATTAAACGTAGAAAATTAGTTTGAAATAAAATGATACGGGCGGGTGGTTTTTCGACTAATATTGAGAAATCATTATTATTTGATGAGGCTTTAAAAAAAAAAAAATAGATTTTGTATTATTTTATTCTTGCCGTTTGGTGTGTGCGCTCAATGACACGGAACCGGTTCTATGACGTTTCGGCCGTAGATCAAACACGACGGTCGGTACAGGAGACGAAGACTAATGTAAATCGAATATTACAAATCGTGTAATTTGAATTTGATTGGTATCCACCGCTGCTGCTGTGGGCTATGATGGCAACGGTGGTGGTGTTCGGCAGTTAATAGTTATTATTTTCCGTGTACGAATGGCACGGACCGCACAATTTGCCGACCAGAGGCAAATGGAATGTAGAAAATAGTAATAATATTATCTGGAACAGAAAGAGGAACATTATATATATTTTTTCCTCGCGTTTTACTTTTATTTTTTTGATTGATCGCTAGCACAATGTCTGTTTGCCATAGCTGGCAGCGTGTGGTTTTTGTGTGTATATGCCGTGTGACAAACGTTTTCCGAATGTTTGTGACAGGACGTATAGCGATGATGACGGTGAAAAACAAAAAATAATAATAAAGAGGGGAAAAATAAAATGTCGTATGATTTAAACGTCGTTCAGCTAAAGGAGTTCACGCTGACCGCCGACGTTGCAACTAATGATACAGAGAGTTTCGTACGTTTATTCCATACGGATGAGCCAAGTGAAAAAACTATTAAGTAGACTTACACTGCGCTAAGAACTTCTATAGACCGAAACTATAAGGGATAGAAATAAGGTGAAAAACAAGTCCTAGAGGAGTGTTCTATAAATACTGAACGCAGGAAATAATTAGAATTATCGAGGGTTAGATTTTTATCTATCGTGTAATGTCAGATGGATCATTTTTTATAAAAAGGGACTGCTTGCTCGAGTCTCCCTTTAACTTGTTATCTACCACTCAAACATATACGGAAGTAATTTTCACCATTCCTTACGTGAACATACAATTATACTATCAAGCAATTACCAATGATAACTAACAGTAATGAGATGATCAAATAACGAATAAAAATAGACACATTTTTAACTAATCAATTCGTTAAGGGTCATGTAATTATCCTAAATGTATGTTTTAATTCTATTTAATAATTAATTCCTAATAATGAACGGAGTCCAAATGAAATATAAATTAAACTTTTCGATTTTTTCATATTAAAATATAACAAAATATTGGATTTTGATTTTTTAACGACCCAAAAATGTTTACTAGTTTAACTTTTTAGAATATAAAAAAAACAATTAATTACGAAATTCTAATAGTAGGAGTTTTAAAATATAATGAATAGTTGAAGGTCAAAGACACTGTAATGATGAAATATTACTTAAGTTTTGACTTTTTTATTTTTGATTGATCAACTATAAAACACATTTAGTTTGTCTCTGAATAGAATAAATAAAAACGATAAAAATTCATTGTTCTTCAATTAAAACTTGAAAACATTATTATTCATTTTTATATAATGTGAAGATGTGATTTTTAATACTTAGTTATAAACTGTACTGCACCTATATAATATAATATAAAACTCATTATTCATATTAATAAAAACATCTTTACAATTTAAAACTAATAATCGCCTGTTGTACAGCGGATTTTTCTATAAGCGTTCAATATATTTTTAAATAACTACAATTATGGTTAAATGATACATGTTTATTAAATTTGTATGAATACAGAAAAATATTACCGTTGGCTACCACAAAGCACATTCACCTTTCATTATTTAACAACTATAACTTGTATTTCTCACTGTTCTAATTGTAAGACGAATTTACGGGGAGAAATTTTATATAAAATCATAAATCTCCCAAACATTGTTCATCACCCAATCTGGTATGTTAATCATATTCAAATGGAAATGGTTGTATTTATTGTTTAAAAAAGACGACCAAGAAGTCGATTACTTTTAGTTAATTCACTTTAAAACAAACATTCGTGACAAATCGAATGAACGCATGAGAGGTTATGATGTTTACATTTACAGCTCCATTAAAAAATCGTAATAACGTTTTTTTTTATATCATTTATAAGTCAGGATTAAATTATAAATCTTAAAAATTCTTCAAAAAGATCATAATTAATAATCGTGATTTTTTTTTTTTAAATTAAGAAAAATTTCAAAAAATTGTATATTTAAGAATTTTTGGATTTTTAAAAATACGAAATTTAATTCCAAGAAATGTATTTAGTCATAAGTCAAAATAAATTTGATTTCTTTATGTCATTTAACTAATGTTAAACTAATAACCTTTACAATACACAAGATAAGGGGCAACGCTTTTTCGAGCGAAAGATCAGCTCAAAAATTGAAGTAGCCACCCCCCTCCAGTAATAAACTTAATTCCCTTTCCACAGTATTTGAAAATAGAGAAACTTCCTCTTTGATGAAAGTTGCAATGGATTATAATGAGCCGTTGGAGTAATAAAAAACTTTAATAATAAAAATACATTGATTTATCATTGACCACTAAATTTCTCTTAAAATAATAATGTTAAAAATATACTTTTCCTTAATAAATTATATTTATTTTACGATTTTTAAGTTGTTAAATATTTTTGGATTCATCCAATTTCTTTTTCAAGAGATATGGAATGGTAACTTAATTTTTTAATGGATATATACATATTTAACTATCTTTATTTAACACGTTAGACAATATTCTAGTTGATGATCAGCCTATAACAACTTTCTGGACGAAAGGATTAGCGCGACAGAGAAACGTTTAATAATTAAAACAACATAACCCGCACTTCCAGTCAATATATTAAAATGTTAATTGCTTCCAAAATACTGGTTCAAAAAATGTTATCGATCTGTCATTTCTTTAGTTGGATCAATTATATTATTTATATGAGCCGGTTAAATATGTATATATATATATATATATATTATCATTTAAATAAATTAAGTTGGTGTTCTTACAAAGGATGAGGAATGGGCCTACAAGATATTTGATCACTCATAAATTGTAAAATAAATAATATCAAATAAAATCAACAAAATATTTTTAAATTATTGTTATTTTTCAAAAAGTTCATTAGTCAACGATAAATGGAACATTTTGTATAATAAAAGCCTTTATATATAATAAACGTCTTGGTTGTTTTAGAAGATTTTAATATCCATCAAACACGTATGCAAAGCTCATTACTATTAATATACTATTAATTAAAGTTTAAATGACTCTTCGAATTAATCTCGAATTGATCTATTGTTATATTTTGCATGGCAAGTAGAATGCGATAAAAGGGTAGCTTATCCTTTCGTGAAACTCGCTTGAAACGGTAACTTTCAAAGTGAACGACATGTGTGTTTTCTCATGTAAGTACGGCGAATTGGTATCTGAGTCACCACCCGCCAGAAGCAGGTCGCGGTAACGCCATAGAATTCGATTAAGATAATGGTCCCCAACAAGGATTGATGAATGCGAATTTGAATACGAACCATTGATATTGACCGTGTCGTTACTATGCATGTATACATTTGTGTGTACGTAAACATTGCATTGTGTGTAGGAAGTTTCGTGTAGGGGAAGAAGAGAGTGAGAGTGGAACCGAAGAGAAAGCCCAGGAGCCTCGCGTATCGTTTAAGAGCGATTTGTTCCCCACGCCTCGGGAACAATGGTCCTCAGGATCAGGGCTTCTAGAGGTCCAAGGGATCGTTGTCAAGGCTCCTGTTTGATAAATGATAAACCGACATTTTCGACCCTGTCCATTTTCGAAACATTGACAAATTATGTAAACGTCTTATTCGCATTAGCTATCCATCGGCCTGCTCTAGAAAAACGTTCGTGGGTGTCCACAATATTTCTATATATCCAGGACGCAGAGGACGAACATTTCGGAAACAATACTTCATTCTTTTCATGAACAAAAACAAAGTAGCCCTATTGTCCTCTGAATTATTTTTGTTTTCATTTCTATAGTTAGCAGTTAAATGACTCCGATCGTTGATTTCGCAACAATTGGACAGCGTGGCGACGAGTTCTCCGGAACTGAAAGGGTCAGAAACATAGTTGAGAAGGGTGAGAACAACTGTGTACGAAAATTATCATTTTTATGATATAAGGTGGTATTGTGCAACAATACACGTTATTGTACAGCGTGTTAATATTACGAATGAATTATTATTGATAAAAAATAATGTCCAGATTATCCGTGAAAAAGTGTAAACATTTCAACACGTTATACAAATTATAAATTTAAATAAATATGGCACTACCGTTTTTGTATCGTTCCACTCATATCTTTTCTTTAATTGATATCCGAAAATTAATTTTTTTTCTGACACAAAAGTCCAGTTTTTTGAACGATCATAGACATTCAAATATTTAAAAAATAAATATATTTGTCAACAACACATGATGTAATACAGTTCTTACGGTAATTAAATTTTTGTCCTTGTTGCAAGTCCTGACGAATTTTGGATATAATTTATTACAATTAACATGTCAGACATCAATAGCTATGCTAATTAGTTTAACGATTAACTGACGGTCTAGTGCGTTATAAACTGTAAATGACTTAAGTACCTTATAAGCTCATTTATGGCTGCATGTAATTATACAATACGACACCGATTTTGATCACCTTAACCGTTTTATCGAATTAATTTATGCCTGAGAATTTGGAAATGGCAAAAATCATTAGCGATTGAAATTTTCAATAATTATAATATTGTAATGATGAAAAGAACATAAGGGTTCGTTACCGATGCATAAATTAGGTCGTGGGAAAGCGGTCGCCGAATTAATTCATTCGACGGCAAAAGGGGCACACACATACCCAATAAGAGCGCGTAAGTAGTTATGATGCCCGCGCGTTACTATGTACCGAAGATAACGTAAATTTGTCCCCAAAGAACAATGCCCTATCGGATTTAAGATTTTTTTTGNTAGTTATGATGCCCGCGCGTTACTATGTACCGAAGATAACGTAAATTTGTCCCCAAAGAACAATGCCCTATCGGATTTAAGATATTTTTTGTTTTGTTTTGTTTGACTCTCGTCTTATCCCGACGTGTATAGGTAGACATACCGAGCTTGTTTGGCGATAATTTAAAACACAATGCACACCGGTAAAGACTTAAGTGTGTATCGGGGTGGAGCTTGTATATATTTGTCCGTACCTACCGATGATATTGTGTATATATATATATATAATTTATACACATAAATATCTATACACACACAACAAAACGAGGCTGAATATTTAATTAAAAGGGTTCGTTAGTTTTAGTTTAAGGGCAGTCACGGATAGAAGGAATTTGAATCCCTTAAGTTCAGCCTTTCCATAAGAATAATACTACTTCGTTTGCATATATACCGAGGGAAGAGTGACGACGGTCGGTGGATGGTCGGGGTTGATTAGTATTACCCCTTTTTAATCAATGGACACGATCTGCATGCTTAATTATAACCGGTCTCTCCTGCACGCCGCGAATTTGATGCCGGCAGCTAATCAATTCCGGGACGCGGAAACTCTCATGTACATCTATAATACGTTATGATTATTATTGTTATTATTATACATGTGCACATACCGGTTCGGGGGGGAAAAAATTACAACAAGAATAAAACAAAAGAATACGAAAAATCGGTTTTCGCTCGTCCGGGTCCACACGTAAACGGAGTACGTGTGCAACAATAACACACATACACACGGCTGTGCATAATTAGCATATGCAAATGTCCCGGAGAAGTTCTTTTGTTTTCTTAGCACCGTCGCCGCCTTGTCTTCCCGGGGCTTTTCACACGGGTTGGAAACATGCGATGCAAACGGTCGTGGATTACGACCACGGAACGACATTCAATTGTCCCTGTTCAATTTCCGGAAAACCCTTACTTAACCGAGTAACCCAAAGAGGACTTGGCAGTTGACTAATTATAAATATAACATAATAACGATCCAATACACCGTCGGTTCACACACAGTCTTTTGACACATTTCAAATTTGTTTATTATATTTTTATGTTGTATTTGCGGATGCGCTACACGAGTTTTAACACTGATTATCGCCAAACTAATAGTAGACACTAATCAAGCAAATTTGACGAGTAATTGCTCAATAACTCAATGGAATTGGAAAACTAAAAAAAAAAACTGATTATTTGAAAGGGAAAGTTTGCCTATAGTGAATGCTTCAATTTTACCTTTTTGTAATAATCATTGTAATTAATAAGTTTAACGGAATCCGTTACGCAGAAGACGTATTTCTAGTAGAAATTTTTCTTATGCTCGGGACAATTTTTCGATCGACAATTAGTGTTTCATTAGAATAGTCTGCGGTCGACAAAAACAATAGGATAATTACGCCGGGACTGTAATATCGATGCTTAATATCCGATGGTCGTCCGATAAGACACTGACATGCGGAAATATATCTTGAACATGTCGTTATGATGAAAATTCGTATACTGACGTTAAGAGTTTAATCGACCTTACATCCTCTGAAGGGGCGGATCAGCCGTTGAGTGTAATTTTTTTCATTATTCTGTCTCTCTCCCGTTCGCAGTCGTTGCCTTCTCCTGTAGGCAATCGAGTAATATCTATACGCGCTGTATGATTATATTTATACACATTTTTATAAATGTGTATAAAGAAGTTGAACGGTGATTTTTTTTATTCAGTTCTGTTTTTTTTTTTCGACGCGGTCGATTATTATTACCGCGCATTCGACTAATATTTCTTCCTTTTTTCATTCTTCGTCTCCTATTCCGTTGCCGTTACCTATCAATCTTGACCGGTCCTCGCATCGCCTCCTAATGTGATCTTAATTCGATTCTAATGACATACACAAACCCGGCGGGGTCTTCCCCCGATCAATCGAACACAGCCGCCACCTCTAGCAGGCGTATCCTATGTACCTAATGGTACATGTATATTGTGTGTATAGATGCGTTTACTCACGTATACTAATGTCTTGCTGCGGCGTGTTTCTTGTACGCAAACATAAAATATACCCTCGCACAGCCCCATGCAATGCACCAGGGTACATGGAAATATTACACACCGATATCAGCTTTACATCGCCTCGCATATCTCTCGTATTATCATTATGTGTCTAAACACAAGTATTAAAACATTTACAACAATTTTTTCACTCTTGTTTCAAATATACACACACCAATTCTGATGCGTAATTGACGCGTGTTTCAGATATATTGAATTTCCGAACAGACCATGACTGTTTCTTTTTGAAGACAAAAAAAAAAAAATCCGACCCTCTTTGGAGACAGACACGTTTTTGTGGCGACATAAGTCTTCGTTCGTTCGTGTATTGACATTTGGAAATTATTAGTTACACACTCTCATCGTCATCTGGTAGTATCCGGCGTCGATGGCGCTTCTTTTCACCGTCATCGTGGGGACCAAATCAAAGACCACATGAGTGCGTCCAATTAAAATTACTTCTACGTGTACACTTAGTTAACGTTATGCATAAAAAATAACCGTTTTCTTTAGATGCCTTATTGACTAATAAAATAATATTTGCAAGTTATTCGATTTTATATAGATATACACGTAACAGGGTATATAGAGGAGGTCCAGAAACTAAAACAATAAAACGTATAAAGATGCATAAGATTTAACCGAATCAATTAAGTCTTATAACCATTCATATCATAGATCATCAAACAGAAAATTTACCAATTCGAGAAGCAAACATATAACTTATAAAAAATATTTGCAATAAATAAAAGTTGGAACAAAATTTTTCCTCAAAGAAATGGGAAAAAGTAGATTATCCGGGTAACAAACAATTAAAACGCAAACAAAGAGCACTTAAAGTATTTTATAAATAAATTAATCATATCTAAACATAATGAGATGATTTTTTTTTTAATTCATTGTTTGAAAGTATTATTTATATGCAAATGATGTATACTATTAATGTGTCCTAGATGAATAATTATATCAAAATAGAAATACATTTTCCGAAAAATATCTAAAAAATAATAAAAAGTCGACTAATTACTTAATTAACTATGTTAAAGTTAAATTGTTTTTATAGTTTATTGAGAAATTTTATCATTATAATTTCGTTAGCTGAAGAAAATTCAGAGTAAATTAACTTATCCATATGCTTCCCTGTGCTTCTAATCGAGATTAAACAATCAATTTTCTATGAGTCGATTTGCTAGTTATTTCGAACCTATGATTTAAAAAATAATAATTATGTTTGCAATTGTTTACCCGTATAGCTATAATGTGTTCTTGATGATTTTCGGAAATTGAATCAAAAGGGATAACGACCGTTAAAAAAATAGTACACAAAATTGAAGGTTTGCGTAAATAGTTGATCGATTATCTTAAGGCATAAAGGGAGGATTCAAGACAGACAGACATCCTATAAATTGTCTAATGATGTTTTTTGTCTATTACGTTCAGTCGCCAATGTAATTGCTCGTTATATTATTCATTTTAGTTACACAATATTAGCTCACTCGGGCGTCATTACTTTAAACCAATATATCAATGCCATAATGGAGTTATCGATTTTTGTTAAAAATCAGATTTCAAGGACAGGGTTCAAAAATTAATTTTGCCACTAAGTAAAAATGAAAAAAAAAAAATAATAATAATGTACTGGGATTATTTAAGAAGTCTTTTTGTGCAAACCGCATAAAGTTAATGTAATAGCTAATTTTTTATCTAGTTCATTGATGCTAATTTAATTATTATGAAAGCATTTTTCTACAATCCTTTACCACGTGTCTTTATACTGCTACAGTTTTTATTAATAGATAAGACGAATCGGATATAATTTGAATGTCTGTCTTAGTAAATTATAATTTTAAATAATTAATTAATAAAATATATGGATATAATATTAAATCACCATTGCTTAATTTTTTTTTTCGTACAAGTACAGAATATTAAAAAAATTCAACATTGATTAGTATAATTATAATTATTAATACTCGACATTATTTAAATGATAAAATAAATGTCATTAAAAACCTGAACCAATTACAATATTTTAATAATAAAAAGTAATATAAGTTCTTAACCGGTTAGCTCAACATCAACATTTATTTAAAAATTTAATGCTTATAATGGTCAGTCTTATTTATTATACTACTCATTTCACTAAAAATATTTGATGTGTCTAGCAAAATAATTTCATTGAAACATAATATTTAATTATTTTTCTTACTAAACTAGAGCCACTGTATTAATCTTATACGTTGTATAAACAGTTAATTATATAAAAAATAATTTGATGTTAAAGTTAAATAAGTATGCTATTACACAAATTACAAAAACAAAAATAATTTGTAAAAATACATACATCATAACAATCCGACGATTATGACTGCCATATAAATTAATAAATAAAATGCAAACAATATTCTATAAATAAAAAAAGTTAAAATTTATTTTTGGAAAATAAAACTAAAATCGTTAATATATTTAAAAAAAATTACAATAATAAATTTTACATTAGATTCGTTAAAGTATCTTAAAATATAAATTGTGGATTTCCTTGAACACCCCTTAGTTGGTGTTAAGTATAAATCATTTGTTTTCTACGTGACAAGTATAATGTTGATGACTAAATCTATCGTCAGATATGCAATAAAATTAAACATATTGCACGGTACATGTGCATATAGAAAACGCATACAAACACTAGTAATGTCAATGGTGTTTAAATTATTTTTCGAATTTATAGGTTGAAAGTCATAAATTTCCTCTCTTGTCGACGGTCGCATTTCTTCTGTGTGTTTTGTCGTCAATGAATAAATCACTCAATAGCGTGTGGTCCGAAGTGTAACGTCCTTATGTGTACATTTTTGTTTTATTTGTAATGTATCCGACGTTTGAACAAATTATATGGGATATTATTAATATACCTATCTCAAAACACTATACGCTAAATCTATACTAAGAATAATGTCATGGAATCTTTGTACATTTGTTAGGAAAAAACACAATTTATAACTTACAATATTAATTTATACTCGTTCGAGTTGGATTTTGTTTAACGCCATTTGTATTGTTAATATTTTGATCACATGTGTTACATTTAAAGTTTAAAAAGCAAATTTATAAAAACATTTCATATGATATCTAATATGTTCAGTATGATCATACACAAAACTAATATCAATACTAGCATGCTAGGGTAATATTTTTTTTAAGTTTTTTCACTTTTTAATAGTAATTACCTGAATATCGGTCTTCAATGAACAAGTCAATTTTGAGATTTTTAAATAATTAAATTTAGATTCTTTTTTAAATTACATTTAAAAAATTTACAATTCAAAATTTTAAAAGATATTGTAGATAATGACAATGGTATTTTATATTTTCGGTCATATATTAAATTTAATAATAGATCATATTTATTTAACTGTTTGTCATGTAAACTTGTTCACTTTGGGGACCTGAAAAAACTGTTATTTTTTTCTTGACGAAAATTTATGAAAAAAATTGGGGAGAAACTGCTTAATATTTATCTTTTACCAACTTTAAAGATTTTTTGAATAAAAAGACATATAATATTCTTGAAATTTTATCAAGCTAAGCCCCTCGCTCCAAATTCCGCCAATGGGGCTGTTAAAAATAGCAAAAATTTTAAATACTTTTATTAAATTTCAACGAACTCTTTCTGTACTCCAATATCAATTTTACCGTGAGAAATAAAAATCAGTTTTGAATGTGGTGGTCGAAAATTAATTAATAACTATTGTTGAATTCAACAATACAGGATGATAAAAACAATATAAAATACGTCTGACGTTAATTAACTATTTTACACGCATATGTGTAAGTTAATGTTTGTGTAAATATTGAACGAGTGCATCGTCAATTATTGTTATTAGTTTTGAATCTACGTGGGAATAATATGACCTAATTTTGAATTTTACTCATTTTTGTTAAGAGATATACATCATATCAAATTAGTCATTAAAGTGAATTTCTCACAGATTTTACACAATTGTTTATAATAGAAACACATTCGTATATTTTTAAAACTATTCCACTCTAAGTAGAATAAATTTACTAGCATCAAATAAAAATAATAATTTATTGAATAACTAATTAATTAAAAATTTAATTAGTTCCTAATTACTACTGTTTTATAAAGGATAATTAAATAACAGAAAAATATGATTAAAAAATATTTTTACAGTAATGTAATTACAGTATTTGTGATGTAATAAATTATTTATTTAACATTTATTGATATGCATTTGATCAATTTTTAAAACATTAAATGTCAAAAAGGAAAAATATGGTTTGACAATTAAGTTGAAATTTTATTACAATAGAGTCAACCGGCTTATAAAACTTTATCTAATATAATTTCAATTTGACACGAGTTTTTATTAAAGAAACTATTTGCGACCCCTCGAAAACTTAATGAAAACCGATAAGGATAGTCGGTAGTGTCATGAAGTTATAGAATGATTCATGTAATATCATCACTAGATACCATATATTTATGACATTGAAGTGTTCGGCAAAAGAAACTTACTCCAGATATGATGAAATAAACATGACCCAAAGATATAATGCATTTATTTATAAAATAAAATGTGTTATATGGTTATACGGAGGGGAGGAATACATCAAAAGTGGCGTTGGGAAAATAGTGTCGGAGAAAAAGAAAACAAAAACTGTCGATTCAGAAATGTAATGACGATAATAAGTCATGAGTTCAGCCTTTGGCAATACTGGCGCCTCCAGTTCTTTTTATTCTTTATTATTATTACTGTTTGGAAATTTTTATACGAATAATGACCGATAATAAAGAAAGGGGCGTTCACACGAACCCACGCCGCCGTAATGGGTTTTTAATTATTGCTGGATTAATACTCATGTATAAATATATTTATAACATATTGTATCTAACACACGATTAAGCTATAAAATAAGCGATGGGATACGTGATCAGTGGTCAGTGAATGACACTCATTCATCTCGTACCATATTTTAAAATATTTTTGGAGTTAACTATTCGAGTGCAAATATTATTGTAATAATAAAAAAAAGAAAAATTGAACTCTCGTTCAAAACTATCAATAATTATATATCTATTACATACATATTTAAATAATATTCATCCTTTCCAGGCACAACCTATGCTTAATATAGTATTCTATATTATAATTTTTTTTTTTTTTTTTGTAACGTTATATGCCTTAAATAAAATATTATAATTATTGAACAAATTAATAATTCACGGAGTTTAGTCATTTTTTAAATAAACCTAATGTTTAATATATTAGTTTTTTCTCTGATAGCATTAAAATGAGTTCGTTTAATATTTTACAGTGTAATTTTATTTATCTTAGAATAATAATTTTATATATTAAGAATAATATTTTTGGTATATTTAATTTTTATATTTCTCAATTATTAATTATCAAGTATTTCTTTAATTCATTCCTAACACCTTATAAGGGCTTTATTCGACTTTATTTTCGTAAATAACAACTTATATATTTAACTAGCGTACAAAAAAAAAAATAGCTAACTAAGAATAATGACTGGTCGACTACAACTTTTGAACTAGTATTTTGGTAGTTTTTGACATTTTTAAATATATAACAGAGGAAGAATACAACAAACTAATAAGTAAAGATAACCTCACCTTCACTGTTTATTTTAAAAAAGTTCATAATTCCCGATATAATGGGTCAATAATTGTCATCGACCAGTGATTTTCTTAATTAGATCATTTTTGATTTTATAAGCTAGTTAAATATGTATTTTATCCTCTAAAACAATATTTACTGTTTTAATAATGTATAAGGATTTAAAAAAATACCTAGTGATTGATAAATCGAGAAATATTTCAAATTAAAAGACATTAAAAATAATTTTCTTAACATAATTATTTTTTTAAGATGCAATGTGACCTTTATTACAAGATAATAGTTTTTTGAAAATAATTTTAACTAAAATTAATTTTTAATATAATCATAAAAAGTATATATATATATTTTTTACATAAGTTAATTTTGCTTTCTTAGAATAAAGATGTAAAACATTCCATCTGAAATATAAAAGAATTTTCATTTTACTGTGTCTATAGTGATTTCTCTTAAAAAGAAAATGTTGATAGAGTTTTTCAAAGGGTTTAATATACCTTTTATGGTATGTCAACCATTTAATATCGCTCGGAGGAATTCAAAACACAACGACTTCGTACAAAGATACTCTATTTCACATTCTTTACAGACCATAAAAGTTAAAGAAAAACATTTATTTTAAACAAATGACATGTTGTGAGCTTTTGAAGTGATCAAAGTAATGATATTAAAAACAATACTCATGGTTCAATGTAAAATGTTCCCCACAAACAATAATGAATGTGTATAATGAAAACGATAACTAAAGGTATTTATATTATGAACTACCGTCAAATGACTAACGTACACATACATATGACTTGCAACTTTATAACAAACACGATAACAGTCATATTTCAGATCGTTAGACAATAGAAATAAAACAAAAAATGAATAAAAAAAAAAACTATTAAAGGTCAGAATCAATTGGATATTAAGTGCGTTGAATAGAGTAAACTGCCTTTAAAAATTCAGTGAGTTTTTTTTTTGTTCACCCCTTCTTCATCACCACCGACTCTTGGCCACCGATTTACAACAGATTGACCGCGGATCATTTTTACGCTCGAACGCCCCCACTACTAGCATCATAACAAAAGGGCGGAAAATCCAAACGTCGAAAAAACGGGAAAAGAAAGCTGTCGATTTTGTAAACAAGTTGGCAGCCCCCTCAGGTCTTTTTTTCTGTGTCGCTGTATATATATATATATATATACATTTTGTTGCTACTTAACACGCACAAGGGTCTTTACAGAGGTCGGAAGTATTTTAAACACAGAAGGACCGTTTAAAAATAAAAAAGAAACTTTGAAAAGAAAGGGATTAAGGGTCGTTCGACACTTCAAAATGACCGTAAAAGATACGGTGAACCCTTTCAAAGAAAAACGAGTAAAAAAATAACGCCCTTGTTTACATTATCGGTTGTAATACTTTTTTTTCTAAACTAATGCTAAGTAAAATTTGTTTTTAAATAATTCTTTATTTGTCAATAAATATTTGTAGTTCTAATAAAAGTATTTTTTTTTATTAATTTTTCTTTTCTTATCAATCAATTACAAACAACTCATCTTACTTTTATTTTTAATAAGAAGAATTTTAACACTTATTTATTAAAAATTTTTAGATTTTTTTATAAATGTTTAGGACCATTAAAAAAGCTAGACAGATGGTATGATAGTATTCGTGTTATTTGAACAATTTATAGAGTTCTATATCCGAGTATATAATACATTAATATATATATATATATATATAATTCATTATTATTTTTTAAATAGAATTATAAATCCTAAAACCATGTCATAATTTTAGACAATTTTCTTAATACATTGTATTAAATTGCTGAATCTCAGTTTTGGAAGTTGGACAAACTTTTATTTTTTAAGTTCAATTACCTTAATTTGTTTCTTTCTGTACACAATACAAAAATGGATCTAATAATGTGTAATATATTTCTTTGAATTCTCCTTTGCCAAGTGAAGTGTAAGTATGATTTATTAAAAAAAATTAAATAATCGAAACAACATCCCCTATTCTATGGCTTGGAAAACGACAAAAGAAGCAATACCACTAACAACTTACGTTTACCCTCCTCTGTATCAATTACTTTTCGGTGCCGGTTTTTTCGCCACTTACTCTTTCCCAGCACACCCACCAACCATCAGCCGTTATCCGAACACAATTTAAAGTCCGCCGGGCGTTTTCGCCGTCATTGTTCGGTTTTTGTGACGGCACAAGACTTTAATAGACATTAAACCCAGAGGCTATTTTAATTTTCTCCAAATTCATCTCCTCCGCACAACATTACATCCCCTTGTACACTTTGCTACAACTTCGATTCGTTTTGTACAGCCTATCGCGTACACGTTTTCTTCTAAAGCTCCTTTCGATCACTATCGTCTGTCTTTTTTGGCAACGCCATTTGACACTTTTGCGGGGAAAATATCAATTTGGCTGAAGTTTTATCCAGCGCAGTAAAAATTTCTTAAAACTCACGTCTTATTTTGTTAAATTTAAGGACTTTTTTTTTTTTTTAATTAAGTAATAGTTATAATATTTTTAAATGGTTAGTCTTAACACTGTACAGCGACCATTTCAGAAACGTGTCATCACACCTAAATGTATTGTGTAACTCAGTAATTTTATCAAAACACTTAGAAAATGTTATTCCTTTTGGATTTATTTATTTTTCAATTTCGAAATTATTCATCGTAAAAACCATTTTGATCATTTGCAGCAACAATTGTACACAAAACGTACACGTTCGAATGGAGGCGGTTTCTTAGGTACTACTTTATTTTGTAGTCGTGAGTACCAATTATAATTATCGTTGTTATTATTAATGAGAATTCGGTTTTATTGTTATTTCGCTCATACGTTATTTTTTGCACGTATTTCCTGCCATAAGATTTTAATATTGTTTGCGTGCGCCTACACACCACAGAATCCGTTTAAGCTGTCATTTATTTGTACCAACGAACGAGTTGAGAAAAGAGCGGTTTGCTTTGCCTTCATTTAGATTTCCAACAGCCGTTTCTACATTCAAAGGGGAGAGATCGACAAAAACACATAAAACCCGCAGAGAAAATATAATACACTGCTTGTGTATAAAATAATATGCAAATTATAATTCGCGAGCACGTCTCAGATAGAACTCGCGACGGTATTATTCGAAATCGTTGCGGCAAAATAAATTATGCAACGATATTTATTATTACACACAGTAATTGGGTCTGTCAGAAGAGAATACATGTATGCCAGTGAAAAAATACTATGAAATTTACTGTCAATATATCATTTTGATCTGTGAAAATCTCACGAAAAACATGTTTTTCAACCGTTTTGTGTTTTTTTTTTTGAAACGTTTTAATTGATTTTATCGGTATTCGGAGGTCGGTATCATATAATTCATATCGTTTGTCAATAAAGGTATAAAAAATCTATTCAAATATAATAACCGCGTACAGGACGTGTAACAACACATTCCAAAAACAAATTCCTTAATAACAAATAACATCTATTTTGGCGATGCGTTAATTAAATGATATCATTACTGACAAATAATGTGCTCTCGTGTCGTGCAGTCCTGTTGACCTTGGCTAATAATAATTGCATTTGATTATTCGATGAGCTCCGGATATCGGATATCCGACATATTTTCAACTCAATTATCCAAAACCGGTAACAGTGTGTAGTTGCACTTGAACGGCTTGTACGCGCACGCACATTAGTCCACCGGATATTTTTCGGGTGTCGCATTATTCAAACGCGTTTGATGAGTGTAAAAAACATTGAGTCTCGTGTCCGATTGGTAAAAAGTTTAAAAAATTATCAATTATTATGTCATGGTCAACACTAGTCAAGTCCGGATACTCATAAATAATGACAAAAGCGAGTCATCTGACAATCGGAGGTGCCATACACATTTACTCTGTTGCTTCTTTACATCACACTATTTTTCATATTAGTACTCTATGATATACTCCCTCGCACACCCACGTGAAGGCGTTCAATCGAAATCAACATGAGTACGAAGTTTTCTCGAGTTCACTAGGAAGATTACTTCGACACGAGTTTAATACGATTTCCGGACAATATATGCTACCGAATATCGATTAACAGTTGTTATTATCGCACTATGAATACAAAACATGGATAATATTACATAAGAACACTCATCGTCACCGTGAGAAGATTTACTCTAATATGTTTATACTAAATGCAAAACTCGGAATGCAAAACCGATTTGTATCTTTACGATTAAAAACATATGGCGTATCAAAGTTATTATAAGAAATTCGGTAGCGATTGAAGGTATACTTAAACGGCAAAATCATGCGCAATAAATAATTATAAACTTAAGTATAAACGTTGTCTACTTAAGGTTTAACTTTATTAGACAAAGTAAATATGGAAAAATTGATAGAAAAATGATTACTGCGTAGTTTTTTATCTAATTGATAATTTTACGATGAAGTAAAAGCATTACTAGAAAATTATTATAGAAAAAAAGTTTTATTTTTGGATTAGAATTTATTTACTTCTCAACAATCTCAAAAAAAAAATCATGTACATATATATATATATATATAGTATTCAGTAAATAAGGAAACGGATTTCTATCGTTCATATTGTTTGTTACAATTTACCTGTTTCCGTACTTTTTGAACACTTTATATTTAACGTTTTTAATTTAACAAAATATAAATTAATTTTTTGTATCTCATATTTATAACTAATCATATATAATATCCAATATTAATGATATATAGTAGTGTCAGTCGCCATAATAATATTTTTATTATGTTTCTGTTTTCAATGAACTATATCGTCACTATTTGATATGTTACTTATTTTTATGTTATTGCTATCCATATAGACTATAAAAGTCAACATTATCATTTGGAGGTCTAATGATTTTTTGCACATGTTCTATTATAAATGATACGTTTGATTATGCATTGGATGATGTCATAACAGTATTGTCGAATGTCGAAATTTTTCATCACGTGACAATAATCTCGAGAAAAAAAAACTCGACAATAAAAAAAAAATAAATGTGTAATGATGTAAAGAAGACTGCCTGTAACTCTGTGTTTTGGTAAGTGAAGTCACACGCAATAAAACTACCAAATAGTCACAATGTTGACATCAATGCGTGTTCGAATGCCTAACTAGACGGCGTATGACTATTATATATTTTTTTCACAACACTATTGACACAAGGCGATAAAAAGGGGACGAAATTGCGTAAACCAATAATATTTATGAGCCGAATCCACAATACCCTGAAAAATAGCATACCAAAGAAATACGCAGTAGATCCGAAAAGGGTTACAGGGCTAACAAGCGATTTACGACTGCGATACAACAAGAGTGATATAATAGGTTTTTTTTAATGGAATATAGTTTTTTTTTATAATGTACTATTTATAATTTTTGAGTTGGCGTTTAAATAACTCGCGTAATAAAAATTCTGTTTTAAAAACTTTTTTGTTATTATAGCCACATTTGAGAAGTAAAAATATTTTCCATAGTAATAAATTACAAATTAATAGCTTATCGTAAACGGTTTTATATCATAGTTAAAAATAAACTTTTTAAAGACCAACATATTAGTGTTGTGTTCAAAATGATACCTACAATGAAAGTAAAAATTCGATTTCTTGACGTTAGAAAACTCTCTTTTCATTCATGTGTTTTTTTTTTATTAGTGTACGTCAAGTTTTCACTAGATCAAAATGCAATAAAGAGAGTTATGAAAAATTAAATTTATTTTAGCAATTGATATACTGATTATATATTAATTGCATTTAGTACTTATATTGGTAATTTTGTGTATTAAACTATTATAATAAAAATTTAGTTACACGATTACCCTATACCTTGCCAAAATTAACATTTAAACTACCTGTTTTTCCCGAGATTTTCGTCTGTAAATCAGTAGTTTGAAAATGGAACTGATCTTCTAGGTTCGTATTTTTTCTAAAATTTATACTTTTATTTTTATTCTAATAAATCTATAATAAATTTAAATTATTTTGATTTTATTTCAATTTTAATAAATACAATTCACCTAATAATTTTGTATAATTGTGATTGTATTATTTATTAAAATAATTGTTATTAAAAATTAATATTGATCCCTGAGCATTAAACATATTTTTAAATATTTTTAATATTAATTATTGTTATTGCTCTTTAATATTATTGTAACAGTTTCTTTAAGTATTACAGTAGTATTCACTATTATATAATTCTATTATAATAATAGTATTAATAGTAATATGAAATTGCAATTAAATGACATTTACTTGCTAAACTTTAATATTAGTTTTTATTTAATTGTATCATTTATGTTTGACTAGAATAATTTAATGTAATATGTCAACTATGGAAAATAATTGAAAATTTAAATGTTTCTTTAAGTCTATTTACAGTTCTTTTGTATTTGAATTAAAAATACGAATAGAAGTACATTAATTAAAGCAAGTATTGTTCTTTTTTTAGTAAAAAATAATAAATTATTACACTCAAATAAACAACTCCTTGACTCTAAGACCAAAATTCGAATAGTAATTTCATCAGCTATCAAGAAAGTCTTAATTAAAAATAAAAAGTAAAAATGAGTCAGTATTTTTTCTTACCGAATAAAATTAATTATACAATTCATCAGTCTGTTAATTGACGACCCAATTAATTCGCGGGACTCGATTACGGTTGACACTTTTTTATACCAAGGGAGATGAATATTTTTTTCATGGCCGCTAAGAATCATTATTCCTCTCTTCACTCTAAGCGACGTCACGGTATCGTTTCAATTACAAGAGGACTTTCGATTTTAATTTGAATAATAAAATATATCCGAGGGGTTGTAAAAGTCGACAAAAAATGGCCATAGTCTCGAATCGTCGGATGTCACTTTCGTTCCATATCATTACTGTCAATGAAAATTTTCTTCTTAATATCAAATAAGAAAAAGTCTGATATTAATAAAAAAATAATAATAATAAGTATCCGAAGGGAAATAACATTAATATGATTATAACGGTATTTTCTAGAATTTTTGTTAGTAAGAAATGAGTATCTTTTTTTTTAATTTTTACAAAAAAGATTAAAATTATTGTAAAGAGAATAAAATTAATACCATCAAATGAGCCAACTTGGGGCTATAGTATATTCACAGCAAAGTTAAATATATATTATCATTTAATTGTATCAATCCACATCACTAGTAAACTGTTTACGAGTGCTATTAAAAAGTATTAGATACTTTTTCACAAAAATCGAGTGATGAAATGTGTAAAACATTTAACTGTCTCAAGTTCAACCATCGCCCCAAGTTTGGTGGATACTTAATGCATGTAACGTTTAAATCTTATTTACATAATAGTTATTTACGAAATAAATTTTAATTATAACTCAGTATTTTAATAAAATAGGGATACAAATTGGTCTATTTATATAAATTGGTACTTATCACTTTGTCAGTTTTCGAATGAGGTATAAAATATATTTTGCCGAAAAGAAGTTATAAACATAAACTTTTTATTCATCTGAGTTATCTCTTACCCATTTCCCACGTAATGCCTAGATGAGTATTGGTCTAGTACTTAGTCAGCAGATTTATAGTTATGTTTTTTAGGGATAACATTTATTTTTGCTACCTTAATTTATAAAAAAAAAAAATTTCATGAGTCACTAAAAAATCGAATCTGGTGACTGCCTACTCTGCCACCCAAATAATTCTCATACATTTTAAGACCATTAATTTTGAAAAAATAACATTTTTTTAATATTTTAATTACAAAAAACAAAACTTTGAAATTTTCCTGTTTTAAAATGGTATTATATTAGGGGCTAAATATTTTACATTGTTTTAAGCTACTAGAACCTCCTCTATGATAACATTTCAAAAGACCATCTTAAGAAAAAACAAAGATACGGATATTAGAAAAATTGGGTGAATTGTTTTTTATAAAGATACACTAGCATTACTAGAACTTGGTCTGCGCACTGCTGTGCACAAGTCAAGTTTTTTAAATAGATTTATTCAATTATAACTGGTTCCAACTCTTTTTGTACATGAGCTGCTTGAATAAAACCTGTTATGGTTTTTTAAAAATATAATTGCATTTAATTTTAATTACTTTAAATTATTTACTATTATTTAAATAATAAATCACAAAATTTGATGTTATTTATGATGGTAATTATCTAATATATTTTAAGTGAATTAATCGCAATAAGTTTACACTTGACAAAATATAATTTGTGTTCGCAAAAAAAATTTTTTTTTTATCGTACACTGTTAAATGTAGTCGAAGGTATTTTTTAGCTCATTTAAACATTTATTATTAGTATAATACTTACTTTATTAATCAGAATCAGATAAAAATGTTGCTATTTTTTTTATATTTGTAAAGAATACGCGTTTTACACTATTTCTTTGCACGTGTTTTATTATTAAATATTATTCAAATGATATAAAATTGAAAATTTAAATAAACAAACACTAATACTAAATAATTACAATATCAGAAACGCCATGTTCTTATTCTTTTGATTTGGCAAGTTACGATATTGTTTTTTGGGGAGACATTTTTTGAATGTTAAACAGCAACAGTCCTACGCGTACAACCCCTCCGGCTCACCCATTCTACACTAATAACTCAATTACACACCTCAGCCAAGGAGGGTTCGATTTCCCGAAAATTCCGTCTTCAATCAAAAACTAAATGAGCCGAAATCGGCGTGAATAAAGGGCACTACTCGCTGTTATTCGTCGTGGTTTTTTTTTCATTAGTACTTTTTTGCATTTTTTCAAAATTGGTACAGTGGAGGAGACGTCTTATTTAAAAGTCATTTCAATCAGAAGAAAAACGTGCGAGTACGGTGCAAGGACTGCGAGAGGAGAAAAAACTAAACGGACTGGTAAATGGAAATAAGTTTAATTGACCGAAAAATGAAACTTTTCGGGGGCCTTTTGTTTCAATTAGCTTGCCGAAGAAATAAATTAAATACACTGGCGTACATCAAAGTGATTTATTTGGAATAACTGTACAGCTATTCTCCGCGGTTTTTTAAACTATTTTTTATATCACTCTTTTTCTGCACTTTCGCATCACTCATCACTGACTGTATCATTTAAAACCATAAGCATCACAAATAAAACAAAACTATAACAATGCGATTCAATATTTTTAAGATGGCAGACAGATTAAACACACTGTTACACCACCTACACGCCGGACACTGGTTTTCCCATCAATTTCAGTTTTATATTAAAACTTGCTAATACGGAATTCCATTAAATAGTATTGCTAATTTAACTATACACAATCTCGAAATGGTTATTTTCAATTTGAACACAGACTTCTCGTACTCTGACGCAGCCTAGCGACTTGGCAGCTGCTGACTGTTTTACATAATACTATTCAAATCGAACTGAAACCCGGCCAGTGGATTTGCAATAGTAATTCAATTGTCAGTGTTTCGGCGACTAGATTCGTAGCATAACCGAACCGTGACACGTGGTCCGGGTGTAAACTGTATTGAAATTAACAGTCACTGTGTTGTTAGTAACACCAGTGGCTTATCGTGTTTTTGGGTTTGGGCCAATTCGCCAAATTATCACCTTTGTTAATTAACCAATGGGATTTAAGCTACGTTAGGGTATCTAACTTTTAAGCGACAAAATGTGATATATCTGAAAGTTATTTTGAATACATGAACTCCCGTATTAATTTTATTACATTGAAATTTAAGTATTTCAATTAGTCACTTGCTTTTGAGAATAAATATATTTATCATTTGAAAAATTCATTTTTTATTCAAATAAAATTATCCGACCCTCGCGTGTAAAGTATATTATTATATTAATTATACTCGCCGAATCAACGAAAATTGTTTCAAACATTATTTATCTTTGATGTGAGCCTTTTTTTTTTTTATTTTTACTGATATTCAACCTACGCGCGTGTATAAATCTAAGAAAACAAGTCACGTTAGTCGAGGGTAGTTCAAACGTGTTAGCGCATACTTTTCGTCAAAGGCATATTATAGCATTCCACTTTTGATGGCTGTGTATGCCGATAAAGCATCGGGGTAGGTAAAAAAATTACTTGTGCACGACAAATAACTAACTATAACTCCTTTTGGAGTCAAAGTTATCGAGCGAATTGTTCTCTTGGGTTGTTCAAACTTCCTTTGTATCAACTCCGCTTGTGCACAACTAAAATAACCATACGCTCTCCTGAATTTGGTTTTTACTTTTTTTCAGGGATCAAATATGCTGAAATTGATATTTACTACACGAAGATGTTTTAGGAATTAAATTCGTTAGCGTGGCAGAAACGCAAGTTCGATTTGGAGTTAAAAGAACGCGGTTCGCCACATTCTCAAGTTAAATAAGGCCGAGTAAGGAATTCGGCGGTCTTTTGGAATTAAGAACGACTACCATACCTCTGAATTTGACACAAAACGTACACACACATATACAAAATAATATAATACATTACACAGAGCCGGCGGTGGGCCCGCGATCGCCCGACTGTGTGATTTAAATACAATTTCGAAAATTACTTCTGACAAAACAATTACTGATGCCGAGGCTTTGGGGTTAAACAACTTTCGGGCGAAAATTGTTGAATTGTGAAATGGGATTAAGAGAATAAGAGCGCTAGAATAGGTCGTTTGCTTTTTAAACTTACACGAAAGGATACTGTGGGCACATATATCTACACACACTCATACACGTTCAACTTTCTAGTGGGTTAGTTTAAGTTAAGTAAGGTCGGATGCACACTCGATACAAAACCAGATATTGCTTTATACATACGAATAAGAACAACAAACGGGTATAGGGAAAGTAACGACGGTAGAGAATTCGTTCTATTGGAAATGAGACATTGCCGCTACTGCTTCCTCCGTCGCTGCCTTTGGAGTTTTCAGAAAATTCGAATTAACAGAATTATATAAATGAATACACGAACGAGCGCACACATCTGCCACCAATGGAAAAGTTCAATGGTATAATACGTGAACACAAATTGTACATACTGTACAGCATACATGCCCAAACTTTGTTTTCAAAGTAACGAGTACTCACGTTTATACTGTAATTGAGTAAATCATTGTGTGATGGACAGTCGGACAATGATGACGAACTCTAAGCTGGACACTTCAGCTAGATATTAATTAGTTTTAATTTTGTTATCAACGGTAACGTTTCAGTTACAACTCTAGTGATACTACACACAAGTAAATACATATACGTACACTTCGACTAAACTTTGTGAAAATACAAATGATATCCACTAGTGCTTTTGTTATTTATAATAATAATAGTATTATAAGAATAATCGTTTGTTTTTTCAATTAGTTTTCTATATTACACGCAATACCTGCCGGTTTATTCGATTTTTGGTGGAAAGAGTTGCCCTACTCACAACACACCGACACGAAGACGTTAATAAGATTACGGAACTGTATAGAGGACTTGGAGTAGAACTTTTTCGGCTGCAGAATTTAAATAATTCTTCTCTTTTTCCGTTCGAATAAACCGACCACCCCTTCGGCCGCCCAGAACTCTGCCCTTAAAAAAACTATCTTGCCGTCGAAGAGTTTTGCCGTGATCATTCCGACCGTGTATAATCGGCGTTAGCTGGTGTGCGAGGACATCGGGGAAGGGGGTGGCCAAGAGAAGTGAAACGGGCAAGTGCAGTGTAGCTATAGTAGGTTTAAATAACGATTTTCACCCGTCGAATTCCCTCGTCGCTGTATTTTAATATTAATTATTATTAAAAGTCGTCGTCCTTGTTTCGAAGGCGCCAAACTTATCCCAATCCACCAAAGCTCTTTTCATCCCTTAATTATTAATTATTTCAGAATCGACTGGTCCTGTTATAATGTTGTATGATTTTGCATATATATATAAATTTATTAACACACAATGTTATACCCCCGACAGCGCGCGCCAGAGAGTTGTATAGCTTTTTCGAATTGTTTCAATCGTGACGTTTGAAAATTATTATTTCAATATTCTTCGCTTGAATCGTATATATATATATAAGTATTTTCCAGATTACTGAAGTATTTATTGGTATACCAGAATTAATTTCAAAAGAAGTTATTCGACAAATGTATTTCGTTCTCGAGACTTTACTCGAATAATTTGATTATAAAGACATTGCACGTCACAACATAGAAAAATCACGTTTCAATACATTATTTAAAAATAAATTAATAACACAAAACTTCAAATAAAATTTGTATAAATACATTTTATGTGACTCATATTCGATTTGAAACATCGGAGGAATTTAATGACAACAAAACGTCTGAATGGGTTCCGCTCCGTAAGAGCTCACTTTGAAGTTTTTAATGTATGCGATGAATTCAGCCATAAATTAATGCACAGATGATTTTATTTCTGCCCTTACAAAAGACACCATCGAGCAAGATAAACGTTAGCAAAGTATTTACTACATAATTTTAAATACTAAAGAGTAGAATTTATTTTAAATCCGTTAACATTAAAAGTCATCCCCACTATGGTTGTAAGACGGCTCATAGTTCTAATAGAGAGTTTTAGTACTGTTTTATTAGTTAAGTAATTTTAACCATTGCAGTATTCATTCTAGAATTTATTTAAAGCTTTCATACTTAATCATTTGACTGGATGATTTAGTTAATATTCGTATTAATTAATTAGTTAGTATCACAAGAGAACAGTATACAGTCCAGTTATTACTTTTAAAACTTTCTAACAAACATTTCACTCATAGATAGGTTCATAAGTTTAAAATAAGTCTCTTTGCGGTTGTCGTTTCGGTGGTCGAATCGTTTCGTGTAATCGTTTCGTCCTATTCGTTTAACAATAACGTAATGAAGGGTTGACAAATCACAAGTCATGGTCAGAATCTGAAACTATATATATATATACAGTTATGCAATATGGATCCTAGATAGGATTGGAAGGTGCATCCTCCAAATACTAAACTAATAAAATGACAATATTATTTGCGACTGTGAATTTCAGTGCCTTCGTCAGTGAACCTTTAGCACATATTCATACAAGTGACATGCACTACAATACAACACAATGCACATGTATTCAAGTGCACACTCCTGAGCGCGTTTGCGGTCATAAGAGCGAATTGTTATAATTTGCCATTACACAACAATTCAGTGTAATATTTGACAGTCTGGAAACGTTCGGTAGGCATGTCAGACACGTTGATAATTTACTGTAGGGATTCGATTGTGTCGTGCGTGCGTGTTTGTCAACATGATTTTGCGGTAATAACCCACACAGGAGTTGTGTTGATAGTAATAGCTGGATATGACACAGCTAGTCGCGTTCGCATCTGCATTGGAATTAAAAAGAGCACAGGAAAACTATGGGGTGTTTTTTTTATTTTATTTTATTGGGCCATTAGGGTGCTCAACTGGAGTGTAACACTTCTTTGTTTTTTGCTGTAATCTGTCGAGTGTAATTGGAACGATTGGTTTGGTAGCACGTATTTTCATTAAGCTATATGTATATGCAGTGCACCTTATGGCAAATACAACCTAACGGCAGAGTAAAGGGCGAAAAAAATTAATGGAAATATTATTTTCATACGCCTGCACCCGTATAGTTATAAGAACCGGACAAAATTTACATATTCTATACTCTTTTCGCGAACGCCGCCGCGTTTGTATGCAAATCATTAGTAAGTAAAACGCTTCCGATGTAAATGCATAGCGTCCTATTGCCAGTCGGCGCAGTTGATAGTCGGGTGTGTTATGGGAGAAGGGTGAAAGATTTGTGCTCTTCCTCTCTTCTTTCCTGTATAGACGTTTAATTGTTACCTTTAGAAAAACTCGCAAAGCGCGCGTCTTATAAACTTCCGAGCAACGACCGGATCTGCCGGTTAAGTGTTTAATTGGCGAAAACCCCCGTCGGGCTTGTATAAATATTTTAATAATGCCGCGGAATATTTTTCGTAAGAGGATTAAGTATGTGAATTTCACCAGGGTCTGCGCCGGATATTCTCATGGACTCTTTGGTGGAAAAACAAGAAATCCGGTTAAATTATTTACACATCACGCAGAAATCTTCCGCCTATATACCGCCTAGGTTTTTCATTCTTATGGTAGTATTTTTTTTTTTTTTTTTTGGTAGATTTCACCCTAAGATGATCTACCACCTTATTATGTAGTCCCTTTGTCGGAAACGGCTACTGTTAATGTGCATTCGACCACTGCTCTTTTTGACTTAAACGCTAACTGTTAACCCTGAAGTTAATTATTCTGTGACACTCGAATGTATAATTATTTCAAAATTATTTAAATTATAGCAGCAGCTGCCTTGTATCTTAAAAAGACCAATGTATTTTTCCAATAGACAAATTATGCTTTTAGACAAGAAAAAGTGTAGAAGATATCAACGTTGGACAAAGAAATTTGAATAGAAATACAATGCATTACCCCAAAGATGTGAATTTTTACAAACACATTTTTTTTTTTATGTAAACCATAGATCGTAATTTATTATTATATAATAGCAAATATGAAAAATATAAAAAAATAATGAGCCAACGGTATGTTGAGTAATATTTGAATAAAAATTCAATTCATAATACAACACACAGAGACTCGAATCAAGTTAATAAAACATTAACGCGTTATAAATTGTGATTGATAAGAAGTCTTTCCTTTTATTCAAAATTACCCAATCTAATCTATTCAATTTAATCCGTGTAATTTTTTGTTCCCAATGGTTTTTTTTCGCAACACAGATCAGTTACAGCATGTGGGGTATATTATTTCTAAAAATATCACCCCGAAAATGACATAAACGTGCATGTTTAAAACAGGGGTTGTTTCGTTTATTTGAGGCCGTCGATTGAAATATTTTGTAAAATAGCATGTAAAGGGAGATCTAACGAACGTGTGTCATATATAGATTTTCATACAATTCAAATCCGAACAGCACAGAAATATATCAGTAGAGTGAAATTTTACTATTGAAATTAAAATACTTAAAAAAAATCAAAAAATTATTAAAACACATTTTTAATTTTCGAAAAGTAATCTCCTACATTGGAGATTACTTTTCGAAAATTGTATTCTGCAAAATAATTTCCCTAAATGGGAAGAAGTTGTAAGTTACAAATGAAATAATAATATCATTCTGCTTTTTCTACATATTGACAAACAATAATTACTGTTCAGTCAAAAATGAAAAATGAGCAACAAGTAATGAAACATTGCTTCTCTGGTGCGTTGCGTTTGCTCATTGTCAGCGATCGACTAAGAGTATTGAATGAAAAAGATATTGTATGTATTTTTTTTTAATACGAAAATGATTTGTCGTTCAGCTCGGACGATTTCGATGATTGATTAGAGCCGCCCGCCCCGCCTCGCTCTTGTTGTCCCCTTAACCCGTAAATGACCGACTCTTAATAGCCGACAGAGTCGTTATAATTCCACAGCAATGCCGCTGCTGTTTTTTCAATGGAATTCATCGGGAATCGATGATTAATGCTCGTTCAGTACGTATGTGTGTATTTTGTGTATATACATACGCTACAGAATTTCCAAGGTCGTGACCGATAGGCCAGTGGCTCACCGAAATGATCATAACATACTATACGCATGCATGACTTAAAAAATAAAAAACAAATCCTTTAATCCCTCCAGCTAAAATTGAACGATAGCATATGTATCAGCAATATTATAACTCAACGTTGCTACTCACACGTGTTTCATCGATAAATCACTGTATTTCGATCCCACGAAGTGCTTATAATATACATTTATATCTCTATATTATATATTATAAAGTGTCGTTTATGTGACAAGTAAAACCATAACATACCGCTCTTATACGAATGGAAGAGGGTTAAATAGTTACCATCGTCAACAGATGTAATAGCTCTCCTGGTGATGATTTTCTGTAGGATTTTCTTACAGCATTTTATTTAAAGCTAGTAAACAAAGCAATGATACAAAAAGTTCAAATTAAAAAGAAAAATTCGTTTTTAAAATTTAAATAAAATCGAAGTTAAAACGATTTAGATCTATGAAATTGAAATAAAACCCTTTTGTTGTATAATATTGATCTATTATCATCTATAATGTTGTATAATAACGAATATTTTAAACGAATTTATAAAGTTGTTGAAACCAAAAGAATTAAGAAAACACTTTTAAAAACTTAACCGAACTTAAAATTTGACCTTATACTAAAATTTGACTACAAAAAAAATTAAAAAACTCAAATCAACTGATATACTTTTTTTCGGTTAATTTCAGTTTTTAAACTTTTTTTGTAGTCAAATTTTAGTTCAATTAAGGTTTCAAAAGTGATTATAGTATTTTTCGTTTCTGTAATTTTTTCAGCGTGTAATAATAAAAAATCTATAATCTACTCGTCCATTAGATGAACTAATACAAGAAAAATTGACAAAAACCGAAATCCTATCCTGATAGTAATATTGATGTGCAGAATCGAAATGTAAATGTTATTTTTATTTCAACTTTCAAACTTTGATTTAATTAATATTTATTTACACAAAACAATAAACACAATTTGAATTATTTGTTCTTATAATAACTTACATTGGAAATAAATATTGCACAAACATAATGTCTGTAAGTAAACACCAAACACAAGAATGTAAACACAGAATTACACGTTAGACGTTTGTCTAAGTGATCAGAAGATCATTTTGTATGCACTTTAGCTTGCAAAGACTTAAGCTAATATATATTTTAAACGGCTGAAGTTGTTATATCATCATTGAATATTTTCGGGGAAAAATAAACATCTTCAATACAATTTGATAAAAGTCAATTTTATATCAAACGTACATTTAACTAATTAAATAAAAATAATAATCCAACGAGTTGTCTTAATATCAAATTATAAAACCCAAATAATCAAGTGTCCACAAGTATAAAAAAAAAGTTTGTTAAGTTGTTATTTAAACACATAACTAATTTATACAAGTAAACATTTCTGAACCATTACAAATGACTAAGATTACTTAAAAAGTAAAAAAATGTATAGTTGTCATATTATACGTGGCTATTTGGGAGATCATTAATGAAGTTCTCTCATATGGTATTATAAAGAAGTAAAATCGTTCCGAACCATTGAACCATAACATACATTAAATTATGGACAGGGTCTTTTTAATTATTCACGGTGTCTCATAACGTCTGTATTTATATTATTTGAAATGTCGGGAAAAAAAGATCAGTTAATGAGTAACATATTTCGAACCGTATCGGTAAACGATTTTTTCGACTCGACATACGTGTCTTCCGTCAATGAAGGCACCCTCAATAGACCTGCACGTTTTCCCCTCGTCTAAAGCTAAAATCTAAAAAAAAAAACTACACACACAACTAAGACAGTAACTTCAACCCGGGGACCTGTTGCTTTATGCCTTCTTAATGCGTTGTACGCACTCGGAAAATGAATTGAACAGTAAAGAATATTTTATTGGAAAATTCTAAGGGTAAACAACCGTCGTAGCACGTATTAAAAAATAAAATTCATATTACAATATAAAAGTCGTTATTGAATAGCGGTACATTTTTATTTTCTAAGAAGTTACAATATTGTTACTGAATACACATTACAAGAAAAATTGATCAAAGGGAGTATAAAGTGCACATGTTTATATAGAAATTTAAAATTAAATACGTAGGAATGAAAATACGGTTTCGTTAAATTATTTATACTTGACTTAATTTTCCATTGAAATTATTATTTTGTATAATTTAAAATCTATTTTTCAATTTACTTTATAAATTAATGTTGCACTATAAAATTATAATATATTAAAATATATTACTCGAGAATTATTTTTTTGTTTCTGAACAATTCAAAAATTGTATAAATTTGACACAAATACACAAGTATTTTAAATTATAAATTTTAATTTGTTTCAAATTTTCAAACACCCATTATTACTATGTAATTACATAACTAATTTAAGTTAAACTTAAATTAAGTGTTACTTGTATCTGGTAAACGTGTTATATTTCCTACAGTCACTGATAAAATATTTTTAATTTTTTCAATTAATTTTTGTTTTTAGTTAACATAAACGATTGTCAATCAAAAACTCTTACTCGAGAACTATAAATTAGCAACTACAACCTTATTTTATATTTATTCCGTGTGTCCGAATTATTATTAATTGCCTCCCTTCCTCTAAGATCGTGTTGTGTACACACGAAACACACGTGAGTGTGTGTTCATTGTTGTAAAGGTGTGAATATACACCTCAGCAGTAGCAGCTTCCTTGAACGATATTTAAACAAACTCCAGTGCCGCCGCCTTGAAGCGAAAAGTACATCAATCATACAATGTACTTACTCCGACGGTATACCGCGTATGAATGATACGGACTAAAATCGAAGGGTCCGAAACTTTTGAGAGCTTCAAGACCACTAACTTCGACTTTCTAACCCTTTTTCCGAACAATGTTCGTTAAAAACATACTTTGGTCGTTTTGGATTATCAATCATACCCTTTTTTCTAAAAGAAAAAAGTACATATTTATAATTGATATACTTACACAGCCGTGGAAAATAAACTTATAATTAACTATAACTTTATTGTTCACTACATGTATTTTTCGTACCAACTGATCATTTGTGGTAGATGCAATTATACGAACCCAACAAACAATCCACTTGGAAAGTACCTACTAAATAGTCCATCTGCACTTGTTAGGAACGGTAAATAGAACTTTTTTCAGGATAATGCGTTGGTCTCGCAACAGAATTTATTGTTCTGTCTATCGGAGACTTCACGTCCTGCTGACACCTGTCATAGGGTTATACCAATCAATCGATGGTCACGATATTACTACACGTTATAATATTATTATACTAAAACGTTGCGCGTGATGAAGATCTCAAAAAAGGGCTATTCAAGTGGTCGGTATTTTTTATATTATTATTATTATCATCGTCGTCGTTTATTTCTCCTGGCTCCCATGGATTTATTCCATTGTCACTGTTGTATATGCATGTGTCCGCGGAACTATTACGGCAGCAGCCGGTAGTGGTTGGATATGTTGTAGTGGGCGCGAGATCAATAAGCAAACGGCCGGAGACGAGAAGTCACTTGGACACACAATCGCGGGTATACGCGTATACAATGGACAGGTGTAATACGTGTCGGTTAGGCGAACAATAACCATCACTGAATATATACATACATAATATATATATATTGAACAATAATATATTGAACACAGGAAGCACAGAAAAGAGATAGTGGATGGTTTTATTATTATTTCTGTTATTACTTTTATTTCTGTTGAAGAAAACCGATTGACTTCTCAACAGTCGTATTTAGTCACTTCACACAGTAGTCCACCGTGATTGATATATACAAAATGGTACTTGTCTAAAATGCAGAAGCAGTGAATCACGATCACGCAGATGTGATGGGATTAAAAAAGAAGTGAAAAAAATGTAGAAATTATAATTATCGAAATCCCCTACTGTGGTTATTTCTGGGTGTGTTTGTTTTTTTGTAACAAATCTTTACGCACAGTTCAATGTGTTCAATATGTTGAACACATCGGAACCAACGAAAATTAGTGTACTTAATTTAGCTAGTTACGATAAAAAAGATTCAGTCAAGCTCACACATGTATATTATTAATGTGTTGTACACTGCAAACTGTTTTTTAACGATCGGGGCCAAGGCCAAGACCAGCAGAGAGGGCCCCATCAATTATTATTGTATTAAAATTTAGAGTAGATTCGATTTTGATTCTAATCAAATCACTAATTCTTACGAGTACGTCGAGACGGCCGTATGTGATTGATCCTATTTAATTAGCATAACGTTCCCTGTAGATTTTTAATTCCATCAAACGTATTGGTCGTTTCTGGCCAAGTAACTTTGTATTAAATGTTTTCATTTAAATGACAAAACATACATTCACAACTTTAATATAGGTTAAGTAGATAATCTATAATCATAATTTCCTTACGTCATCATGTCCCTATATGATCTATGAACTACTTATCCATCGTATCAATCTCTTGATTGACATGTAACAACTCACTGCCATGTTTTTTGATCAGTAACCGTTTTGATTTACTAGTTAAACTGACTGCATAAGCATGAAATTCAATATAAATTCAATAGCAATGATATTAATCTCGGAAGAAATAACAATAATTTAGACGGCAGTGGGCTTAACGACATCAGTACACACCTTTTGTGCTAGTCTATACACCGGACATTCTTAAACCGATTAAATCCAAGCTCTTTATCGCCATTATTCATTTCCGATACACGAAAATACATTCGGCACCCCTTAAAATTCATAATCGTCTTAATTTCATTCATCCGAGTATACAAGTAAAATTCAAGGTCTTACAGTAAAAGACCATTCAGTATCGAGTTTAACAAATTCAATTTTTCAACGCAAATTTGTGTTGTTTAAGGAAATACCTTATAAAAACTGGCGCGATCTCGCTAACAGAAAGGAATGACTTTAGGATGAAAAAACACACAATTTATAGATCCTCTATATAATGCGTTATTTACTTTACATTAATATGCTATCATTTTGATTTTTTTTCACGTCGTTACTACGGTTAAGACACAAAAACTGTTATTTTCACGTGTCGGTTAATCTAATACCAAAGGGAAATCATTACACCCAACGTAAACAGCAATGTTTTTCTTATCGACTCCCACCGGGACGGAGTCTGATTAGTGAATGTTCGGAAAAAATGTAACACGAGATGAAAAACAAAGAATAAGTATAGGAAAATATAATAAAAGAGTTTTTGAATAACGCAATTTTCCGCTCTCGACATTTTTTTTTTTTTGTCTATACACAGACGACGGCGATTATCCGACTAAACAAATGCGGAGCGATCGAACCCTACAGACTCCGGCGCAATTTCCATGGAACGTCTCTTGGGTGACACTTAAACGTCAAAAGACAAATATAAGCAAGAAACGGTAGCGCGGAGTCGGTGGAATTTCTAAAAGACAAAAAATATTACAGATAGTAACTTCTCTCCGGCCGACTTTTCTACCCATCCCCATTGGTTTTATTGCTGGCGCTCACGTTTGTCTACATGCTTACACTTCTATACAGTCTATTGCATGTAGGCTTTCACCGAATAGACCCTTGGGGTAACAAAATAGTTGGCGGACGGGTTGAAGTTTGAAGAAAAAAAATCACCCAGGACGACAATTGTCGTGCAATGTTTTTTCGTTTAGTTTTGATAGATTTTATCGCTTTTATATTGACTTCTATACTATCTATTTTGTCGACAAAACGGTTTTTCTCCCTCGTGTGCTTCTCGTTTTTTATTGGGTTATTATGTACCCCTTCTTCCTCATAATTTCTGCATACTATCGTTTTTCCGAGGCGTCATTTCTATTTCTTTACATCCGTTTCCTACGTTTTATATTCATAGAAACCCATCGCATATACGTGGCGATCGAAATCAAATAATTGAGCTGAAAATTTATGTGATACTTTTACAATTGATTCTTATCTTCAATTTGAGCAATTTTTTCACGGATAACAATAATGTGTAAAATAGCTTTAACAATATTTTATTTGAATAATTTTTATAAACAATTATTAATCGAATTTATAAATTACTTATAAAATTATAGACAGTTATAATAGCTGTCTAAGATTTTTTTTGTTAAGCAATTGAGTATTTTAATTGTTAGGCGTTTCAGTTATTCATCTTATTTATACCAACAGTATATGCGTATATAAATATATTAATAGTCGGACTACTGTTTAATTGTATATTCAATGAATAGAATCTATACCGAACAAAGGTATGAAAACGTAGTGAGAGTATAAGAAGACTGATGACCACTATAGACGCACGATTATTGAAATACTTAACGATGGGTTCCGGATTTCCTTTAGATTTTGGTCGAGTGGAAGATGAAGCATATAGGACAAACGTGCGTAGGGCTTTGAGATCTATTGGTACCGCCGAATGATGTATACTAGGCATTATTTTGACTAATGATCATTGAGCGGTGTAAAAAGAAACCGAAAACCATCGAACTCGCCGGTAGCCAATGCATTCCAACAAAGTTTATTTGCCGCCTATGCAATGGTTATTGACTGCCAAATGGACACTAGTATACAAATAATGATCGTTATTAGTACAGCTTCTTTTTCATCGTGTATTAAATATCCAAGCCAATGCTCTCAACGTGTAGTCATGTTGAAATAAATTACTAACCTATAGATGTTTTATACAGCAAAACACAAAATCTGTTCGATAATGTTAATTCAATCGTTTTTATTTAACATTGTTATTTATCAAATATACACATCCTTCATCCTAACTATTCAATCGATTGGCTATTTATTAGACTTATTAAACCAACTTTTATCTTTAAATATTTTCTAAATTTTATGAGTGTTATTTAAGACAATATAAGGGCATATTGTAAGTTATTCACAAATGTTAAGATATAAATCTACTTTGAATATTTAGTTATGATATACTTCACAATGATTGTGAATAACATTTGAGTATAAAATATTGTCTATTAAATAATAATTGATACTAAACTAAAACTACAAAAAAATTACTTTTTTTTGTATTGATCTTATTAATAAAAAGTATTTGTTTATTTGTAATAAAATTAAATTAAGAATTAGTATGTACAATTTTTATTTCTGAATAGTATGTAACAAGCATAAAAAATAAATATCGATATTTAAAACTGCGTGTCGTGGATTTTAAATATTAACACATAATAAATTACTCTTTAAAAAATTCGAAAAAGTGTCAAATAAATTACAGTAATTTATTTATAAATTTTAAAATAAATTTCTTTAAAAATGAAAATTAAAAAAAAATGTTAGTTCTATTTTACTCGTTACATATTACAACAATATACAGAGTGTTTAGTAAATAAGGAAACAAGTCAGTTGTCACAAACAGTGAGAACAATAAAAAACCGTTTCCTTACTTATTGAACACTCCATATAGATGATTTTATACAAATGATCCGCACTGGCTGCTGTTCTTCTAACACACATTCTAATGCGGAGAAGCCAGTATTTTATTGATGAGATGATACAAAAACTTTATGACGTATATCTTACACTTATATTGTAAGAATCTTTAATAACCTATGGGATTAAAATATTTACCAATGTTACATGCAAGTTATAGTTTTAACTACAGATTATTTTTTATATAATACCACTCAGACTGTCTATCTATCATTTCGGAAAAACCGAATGCGATCATCGTTGCTAAATATTTCTTCAACAGAATTAGTGTAGCTATCTCACGCTCAGATAAATAGATTTATCTCATCATCGTGGCTTACGACGACTCCAGATTTGCACCTGGAGGGGACGATGCATACTACAGAAATGATCCTGTGAAGTATGATCTTAATTGAAGAAATGTTACATAGTTGTATTTATAATTTTATTGAGAGCCTTAGCTATTAAACTAATATTTGACAAAATATTTTTTTCTATAAAAATTCATTTATTTTTGGATTTTTAATTTTAAAAGCAGTCTAATACATGATACATGTTGTAAATTCTTAATGAATAAATATTGATATTGCATTTATAGCACTTTATTTTCATTTTAAAATATTTTTTCTGAAGGACAATAAAAGTCCAAACGCATCAGCGCCATCTGTAGGACAGTATTTAATTCTATAATGATATGTATAGACCAGGGAACGAAAAACGTATAGAAGTAGACTAAATAGGGTCACACATAAGAAATAAATTAACCAGCCAACAATATAGGGTCCGTTTATCATAATCCGCTTAATTAATTACTCACAAAATAAATTCCATGTCAAAAAAATTTAGCTTTATATACTTTTTGATTTATCAGTTATTTATTATTTATTATTTATTATATTTATTATTTACTTCTTAGCATCGCCCTACATAATTTACATGTGTGTTAATTTTTTTTCTTTAATAGCATAATACATACACAAATATCTTATAAAATAGGAAATTATCTAATTATAAAAACAACAGGACAACTTTTTGGACCAATAATTCAGAAGTTATTAACATGTGTTACCTAGAAAAGAGCAAATAGTCTCGGCACAGAAATAGTTGTACTCTAAATTTTAAAATCGTTATAATTTCCGAATTATTGGTTCCAATCGATATTGATTGATAATTAATATCGACCATTTTATTTTCTTAATTCATTTTCATTGTGTAAGCTAAGTAGTTAAATTTTTAAGTAAGTTGCTATTTAAAAAAATTAAGCTGATACCCCTATAAGGTAGATGCTAAAAAGTAATAACTGATAAATCAAAAAATACAGAATGATTAGTTTATTGCAAATCACTAATTTTTTCCTAATATAATAATAATTTTGCAAAAAAAATTTTTTATTTTTTTGGTATTGTTTATTTCTTAATTTTTAAGTGATTAAATGCTGTTTTTCCCTCGCCCCGAACAAAAATGTCATCTTCATTTATTTCAACGTCAATATACTTATTTAACTTGTTCATATCATAGAAAACGATCTAACTAATAAAATGACTGGTAAATAACAAACTTTGAACCAGTGTTTTAGAAGTTATTAAAATTTTTAAATGTATACTAGAGAATAGGTGTAGATTATGTTACTTTTATTATTACACATCACTCAGCTGCGTCAATCCTCTCGTCCAGTTATAAAAATATTCCTATTGTATATTATATCCCAATATATAAATCTTATAAGGTCAACCCTTGCTGTATTGGAAAATGATAAACACCTTAATTTTGAGTAGACAACAAAAAATATTATGTTTGATAGTTAAAAATTGTTNTCCCAATATATAAATCTTATAAGGTCAACCCTTGCTGTATTGGAAAATGATAAACACCTTAATTTTGAGTAGACAACAAAAAAATATTATGTTTGATAGTTAAAAATTGTTGACATTTTTACACTAAAATTTTCGTCGAATATTTGACGAATTAAGACCAATTTTGGTAAATATGTGTTCAAAATACGTTTACATTGCTACATCAAATACTATCTATATACGGATCGTTTCTTAATTCATCGGTCGGTCGGTAGCAATAGGAAAGGCACGAAAGAAGGATGCTGTCTAATTGCGGTTCATCTATCATGTTCGTCGACTCGAATGAATCGATCGTATACAATAATAATAACATACTGTATAAATGACTATACACACACTCACGCACGTTCAATAATAATATTAATAAACCTCCATTCATTTCGGTAGCAGACACTATCGTTCGGTGGCGGTCAACGGCGCACAATCCATTATTCATTCGTCTGGTGCGTTTGCCGCCGCTGGTAACACGGACCACCGAACTGTTGTGTCTTCTTGCTTAACCAATTAAATCACTTCCGCCTTATATCGATAGTAATTTATTTGATGATTACTGAAAGCCGTCGAGTCGATAATCGTTATTTTCTAAAGACAAAAACTAATATTTATTTTGTAAACAAAGGTATTCGATTTTACATTCGTAAAAAGCCTGTCTGTTTCATTAAATCAATGAAAACTCGAGTTAAATATGCGTGAAATTTTCTGTTGTTTTTCCCGAGTTCAATTCTTCTAGAGACATATTTATTAAAAACCACATAAGCAGTATAAAAACTGAATAATTGTTGTTCTACTTGATTTATTTGAGAAGTGTATAATTTTTCGTGTATAATCTTTTGTTTCTATCGANCCGAACTGTTGTGTCTTCTTGCTTAACCAATTAAATCACTTCCGCCTTATATCGATAGTAATTTATTTGATGATTACTGAAAGTCGTCGAGTGTTCACAGTCGATAATCTTTATTTTCTAAAGACAAAAACTAATATTTATTTTGTAAACAAAGGTATTCGATTTTTACGAATGTAAAAAGCCTGTCTGTTTCATTAAATCGATGAAACCTTGAGTTAAATATGCGTGAAATTTTCTGTTGTTTTTCCCGAGTTCAATTCTTCTAGAAACATTTTTATTAAAAACCACATAAACAGTATAAAAACTGAATAATTGTTGTTCTACTTGATATTTTTGAGTAGTGTGTTATTTTTCGTGTATAATCTTTTGTTTCTATCGATAAGCTATTCAACAGCACGTCTACAGGTTTTAACGATGACTTTAACGAGTTTAATTAAGAAAAATTAAGCAACAAAAAATCTAAAATTGTCATTTTTTCGAGGGTGATTGATATGATAACGGAAAGAAGGGTTGACGATGATTCCCGGCATGTCGTAATTTAACCTCTTTCGACGGCGATACTGCAAAAGAGATAGGAGTTTAATTATTATCGCTACAAAAGGGAATATCAAAAGTGTTTTAATAACTGCCAAAGTTTTGCCTCATTCGTGGTAGGGGCGTGGTGCGGTGTCTTTTGGCCCGATATATACATACTATAAACATAATATACAATATATTTATAAATATGCACGAATGTTATTAAATACGTATGAGGGTTTGTGTGTATATATATATATATTGTATATAGGTACGGGATATGTGGCCGTATACAGTCGAGATGAGAGGAGTGCTACTTATACATAAAAGATAATATGATATTGGCTTTCCGTCTGAAATGGATTGGTGGTGGAGTGGATTCGCATATAAGGGGTGGCGCTGGGCTAGATGGAGGGAAGGTGGGGTCGGCGGAGAAGCAAATGTTTGATGACGCCATCGGGCAATGCCGCGGGTTCTTCTTATGAATATTCATCGTTGTCACGAGCGTCGCGCATCTTTTTCAGCCGCTCCGCCATAACTACCGGCAGAATTCGACTGTTGATTTATTAATCGCAAGCCGCCGATACAAAAAGGAAAACGGATCCCACTCGTATATAAGTGTGTATAATGTATATGGGTATACGAGTGGGGAAAACGATAATAATATAAAAAAAAAGTAATGGCGAACGCCGTCGTGTGTAAAAGATTGTCATTGCGACTGGTTATTTATTTTTTTCTCGTTAAAGGTATGCAGATATAATATGCAATAAAGATCTGAAGGGCGTCTTTCAATTTTTGAACTTAAAAGAAATTACAACAATACAAAAAGATTGAGCAATATTAATAGAACGAAATCATTGAATTCAATTTACAGGGAATTATAAGTTCTTTTTATTTCCTGTTAATATTTCCAACGAAATCAATTCATTGATAGTTTATTAAATCAATAAATGACATAACCTCCTTATAACAATGGATAAAAACGCTTCTCTTTTTTAGGTCACTCATTTATACAAACAATTATTTAGGATTACGAATGTGATGTATTAATTTTCGAATTTAAAGTTATTTTTCCTTTTTTTTAATTCAACGGAAATTCGTTAGATAATTACTAGGTTAAATATTTTATCTTTCAGTCGAATTTTTATGGCTATTATTTATACAAAATTTTTAATTTTCTGTTTTGAAATTTTGTGTTTTTCATTGGCGATCAACCGAATTATATGAAGTCGGTCCTATTACAACAATTCATACTTCAATTTTGAGAACAGACAAACATATTCGTTTATTATTTATGGTTCACTTGGACGGACTATGGACACAATTTACAACAATGACATTTTTAGTGCAGATAAGAGACGAACCCGGAGCCCAATTTATATACCGTTTTGTTATAGTTCAGATAATGTCCGATACTTTACTGAACAGTAAAACCAAGATACTTACATTTCACCAATGAATTTTAAATCACATTGATGGTGAAATATTCATTATACGTGTTCTGGAGTAAATAGCTGAAGAGTAGGCGCATAAAATGTTTAAATCAGATATCCACAATTAAACGCTTGCAACAATAAAAATAATAATGATTGGAAAAATAATAAAAATTGGACGAACCAATGAATCCGGTTAATGTACCAACAACACTAACTGAAATTCCTACACCTCTGTAAGATATAAAAACGAAATAAAGTATATATCTGACAAGGGACCCGTTTTTGTTCATATTAATTTTACCTTTTATTTTATTTTATGCTCGATATATTCAACATTCAAACTTGATTTACTAATTTTATTGGGGTATCAAAAATAATCATTATAGAAAATAATTACTTCATGTGAAAACATTTTGTTTGATACTCGCAGACTATTTTATTTACATCATACTTATAAATAGTTTCTTTTAAATAAAATAATAAAACACATTTATTTACATAGAGTAAGTCAAAATGTTCTAAGAAATGAAATACTTTTAATATATATATTTAGTTTTTTTTTGTTAATTTTTTACATTAACAATATACCACGAGGATGAAACTTAGTCTTTATGCCCTTTTGAATGTGAAACTGCATATAATTCTAGTCAATTTTTTATAATGACAGATATATATTTTTAAATGAATATACCAATATTTATTAGTATTTTACAGTATATATGTACTGTAATTATAATTATCCGGCTATTTTTTTTTAAATCTCAACGTAAAAGTCCTAGTGATTTTGTTCGATGCACAATGTTGTATTACACTAAACTCATAAAATGTTCAACAATGTAAGACTGCTAAAGATAAGGGCGTAGAATGTTGCCAAGAGATTGAACGTTTCCCGTTTTATTTTGTGTGTTTAAACAACAATGTATTCCAGTTTAACATGATATTGTTATTTTTACAAGAAATTTTTGCGGTGACGACTACGCTTCCAAATAACTTTTATTTTTTTTTTTGTTATAACTGGTCGATTGTTTACGAAGGTCATCCTTTGTTTATTTTCCTAAAATGGGTTGTAAATTTATCAATATCGGGGTTTCTACTTGACTTTTATACGTGTGTTCCCAGAGGAGGGCTGTACAGATCTGGTACGCGCAGTGCATAGTGGTACCCGTAGCAGCACTACAACTATATTCGGTCCTCGGCGGACGGTTTTAATAAGAGAATTCGTGGAGATAAAAGAGGTAGGCCGTAAACGCGTGTGTTGTTGTTCGAGCCGAGTTTATGACAACCGCGCCGGAATTCGTCCGTCACAAACATATAAACGATATTATAGGTGCTCTCATTACAGTGTTATTAGGCAGTTCTATGATGGGCCAAAGTATAAAAATAAGAGAACGTTGTGGTTAGGGAAGCGAATAAAAGGAAAAACAACAGTATGTTCGCACGGGGTGAAATAGATAGTAAATCTTTTACACGATCGTAAATATCCCCAATATAAAAAGCCCCGTGTACGGGCATAGAATATAATATAATAATAAAATAAATAAAATAACGCAGCTCATCGGGTCGTAAAGTGGTCGTCCGGATTGATCATGATTTTCAAATCGTAAAAAAAAACCGACAAAATATTTTGGGGGGTCCGGGACATAAAAAGCCTTGTATGTTTCACGTCCTGTTGGTTTCTCTTAAGCAAAGCACTCTGGTGTCGAAATAAACTTTATGCCTTTTTCCAAAGGTATCATCGAGCCAAACGGTTACTTTTACCTTTACGACTACGTATTTTGCAATGTTACTAGATGAGTGAAAAGGAGCTATGTACCAACAATATCATTCACGTTCATCAAACACTAATAAATAATTCATTACATTAAGGAATTTTAGTTAATAAAATATTTATACATGTATAAATCTCATTGAAATTTTAAAGGCACTGTATATTATACACACAGTGTTTTTAGATTATTAATCACGCTGCAATAAATAACTGTGATATTAAAAAATAGACCTGTTAGATTGAATAATATAAATGGTAAATGAGAAATTTTTTTTTAGCGCAATACAGTTATCATAACGAGCTCAATAATGATCAACCAACAATGATGAATTTAGAATAGGATCTATTCGAAACATTATATTTTACGATCATCGTTATTCGAATAAGATTTTCTCCGATTTTCAATTGTTTTTACGACCCAATAAATTAACTGTTCTAGCAAAAGCTACAATAGATCTCATCGAGGAATGCGGGCTCTTCACTTAAAGGTCTATTGTATTAAATCGACCCCAAAGTACATAAAACTAAAGCCAATTAAATAAAATGCACAAAATAATAATCTAATATCAATTATACTGTTTAAAAGAATGAAATATTTCAATTTATTTAATTTTCATTATTAATTTAAGTTAAAGTAGTATAAATAAATTTAGTTATTTATTTTATTTAAGGAGTATGTTTATGAGATATCTTCTGACTAGTTCTATATTATAATTCATCATTATAGTAAGACATAAAATGATATATGAATTAATGTTCTGCTATAAGTAATTAATTTTTATATTAAATATTTCATAATCATATATATAACTATAAAATAATGATATTAGTATAAATTCTTAAAAACATACAGCTCACGGCATACAGTTGCGGGAAATACCGCGACGTGTCATTTTAAGATGTATATTGTAAAACTTTTAGTTGACCAAGTGACTTTTTATTTAAGTTATGAGGACACTGCCTTTCAATCCAGATAACGATCTGACCCCGAGATTTTCGTCCAATTGATTCTACGCACATTAAACAACCCAATTTACTGTTGCAGGCTTCCGGATCCTTTTTAATTTATCCGAGGGACTGAAAGTCACTTGGTTTTTCCTTTTTCAGATCAATAAATAATTCTCATTTCAGATAAGACCAAACAACCTCCTCACCTCTACCATTCCCTGTATTATGTGTCTTGTAAACATACATATATTGTACGTGCAGATCTCCAGTATATTCCTCGTGGGACATTTTGTGGTTGGTTTTTAATTAATACACGGGCCCCTTTTATCTTTTACTTATTAAAACCATAAAACCGGGAGCAGTTCGAAAAATCCGTTTCTGCCCATTTGTCTTTACAGCCCGGCGATCACCTCCCCTTTGAAATTCTACCATTACTGGTGTTTTTCATTCCATCAATGTGTGACACATTTTTTAAACGATAATTTTTGAAAGTAAAAAATAATAGGGTGTTCCATTTACGAAAAAATATATCCGTGTGTTCTACAAAAAAAAAAAATAATAAAACAAAAAATAATTAGCCCTAGAAATAGGCTATAATTATTAAAACTATACATAAATAAAAATTTAATTTTCGAATAATTGGACCACCATATTCATTGACAAAAATATTTTTTCAAAATTTAGTGTTTGTTGATTATCTTATTATTTTAATTGAAAAAAAATAATTTTTTCTTAACTTAATAATTTTAAACTAAATTACAGCAGTCTTTTATTGGCTACTGAAATCAAATTTAAGGTAATAACGTTTGTTAACTTAGTAGGGTTATGCGAGGTTAGTTAACGAATGGGAAAGGATGTCGAATTCTGTATTTCTCAAAATAAATCACACATCCTTACTAGCATAAAAATCTCTTGAGGTATCACTAGAACTAAAACACACATGCGTGTGTTAGTGTTTATAATATTAATTGTACAATATAAAATGAATACTGTAAATATAAAATTTGCAGCAACAGTGGTTTATAGAAGTAGAAATAAAAAAATTAAATTACCTATCAAAATATTATTTAGACCATTCTTCATTTAATAGTAAAAAATAATAATGTTTTACTGTTTAACTCTCAAAATTTATCCCTAAAATCTACCCTTTTTCTTAAAATAGACTTAATATATACTATGGTTTATAAAAGTATGTACAAATTTTAATTATATATTTTATAAAAAGAATCATTGTTTAACTAAAAAATGTTATTCTTAAAAAATCAAAATCTATGTATTAATAATAACTATGTTTTGAAACATTGTAAGATATTTTCAAAATTATACAAAATTAAACTATGTTAGGGTCAAATGGGGTAAATGGAAATGAAATTTACATGTTTTACAACTTTTATTAGATTCATGTAGTAATAATTTTTTTTAATTTTGGTTTAGATAAAAACTATTTAACTATATACAATGTGTGTCTAACATTTCAATCAAACGTTAAAATAGTTGATTATTTTAAGAGAAAAAAATAATATAAAATTTCATAAAAAATTTACATTTGCCCCATACTTCTGGGGTAAATGAAAATAACTATTTCCAACAGCAAGTGTTATATTGAACAAACATAATGGGCAAATGAAATTGTTCTGTTACAGCTATCATTATATTATTTCATGTATTCGATACCTACAAATTTCCATTTGTCCCAAATAGTATATTGTGTATGGGGTAAATGAAAATTAAAGTATAGCTGATAATGTTATAAGCCTGGGGCAAATGAAAATTTGTTTGAATTACATAAATTACAATTAAATTAGTCAAATAATTAGGTAATCTTTATTATTTTAACATAATTTAGTACAGTTTAATGCTTACTTACTATTTCATAAACTTTCAAAATATATTAACAGTCTTTTATTTTCATATAATAGTGGTAATAATAATTTAACATAAAAAATAACAATGTAAAGTAAAAATTATAAACAAAATAACAAACTAACAGCATTTTTAGTTTTAAAATATATCACATAAATTAATGTATGAATAAGTAGGTAACGTAGTGCCTAAACTGATTATTTTTCATCGACATTTATGTATCCAGGAAATGTGTATATCGTTTTTCTGTTCTTCTTATGTTCAGTTGGTATTGGTAATATTGCAAGAATCATCTCTACTGTAATATCTGACAAGTCATTTTCAACAATATAAAAATCAGTTCCAATTTCATTATTTTTTTTTAATCCTCGGACTAAAATATCCCCATCATCTTCATCTACACGTTTAACTAAACATACATACTTAAAATGTTGTTTCTTACGGTTCCCTTTAATAAAATCTATTAAAAGAAATACTCCAGGTTTTATTTGAGACCAAATTGGTGTATTGTATAAAACTTCTTCAATACTTAAATCTAATGAATTGTCATTACAATCATCTTCTGATGAATGATAAACTACATCATCAATATTATCAATTGATTGTTCCAACACAATATTTTGTACATCTTTAATAGCTTTCTTATGTCTCCCAAGTTTACTAGGATATTTGATTAGCTTTTTCTTTGAGGTTGCTTCCTCCAATTATTTTAACACATTTTTATTTGTTAAAACTTCACCATACTTTGTTACTCTAAGACGAGGAACTTGGTCTTTTGTAACACAAATTGTATTGTTAGTTTTATATTGTATTAATTGAATTGAAAAAATAGATATTATATCTTTTGGGTTTACTGAGATATTATTACTTGATGTTGGAAAAATTTAGTCCATAAAAGTGTTTGACGTTGAAGGTTCTAATGAAATTTTATTTTCTACAACTGTTAATATGTTTTTTTTTATATAATTACGCACTCTGAAGTTGAAAAAAAAATTATAAAGATCGTAATATTTCAAATTATATTTGTTATTAATATTTCCATTTACCCCAAAACCAAATTTCCATTTACCCCAATTGATTTTTATTTTGTATTTTTCAAAAAATATATAATTCCATAGAAAAAGTAATATTAAACTAGTTTTAGGGCCGTATAGTAAATAAGTAAATATGAAATGACAATTTAGTTCAAACTGTACTGTTCTACTTATATTTTTGATGAAGATGTCCTTCTTAAAAGCCGTTGAGCAGAAAATATAATCTAAAATAATCATAAACACTTTTTCGAGTGATAACAATTTATACATATTCTCAAATTTTCCATATTTTTATCATTGCACACTATTATACCTTATGTGTACTGTGGTTATAATGATACTGAATTCTCTAATCACTAATAATTTATTTTAAATAATATTTTTTTCCTTTTGCCCCAATTTCCATTTACCCCACTTGACCCTATATTGGATTTGTCATAAAAACATCTTAGAAAATCATACCATTTTTATTCATGTCATTTAATTAATTAGCTATCCAATTAATTTTTGAATAACGTTTCAACAAAATGCTGTTTTTTGATACTCAATTTATACAAATGGAGTTGGATAACATATTCATATGTATATTTAATTGGATATTAGGTCGTTAATTTCTGAATTTTCTTTTAGTTTAGAAGTTTTAGTTTCTACTTGTGTATCAAAAATCATGCATTTTATTCTTTATTTTTAAATACAAATAATTAAAAATATGTTTTTAATATTGTTTAAGAATGCATAAATGATAAAAAAATTACAGCGACATTTTATTTGTATTAAAAGTTATAAAAATTGCCAGTTAGATCTGTTTCACTCTGTATAGAGAGGTCAATGTATAAGTTTAAAAATAAAAATTTTAGGTAAAATATGGACTAAATGTAAAAAAAAACAAACACTTTTTCTGTCCAACAAAAGTAATTGCAACGGATAGTTTAATTATGTACGACATGAGTACATTAAATTATGGACTATGTAAAAATAAAAAACATTTTGAAAAATTGATTTTTTAATGAACACATACAAGAACATTGATTAAGCGAAAAATCCAGTGAAATGTAAAAAAAAAATATTTTCTTAGGTTTTGGTAATACCTAAGCAACGACGGAACAGTTAGCGGTGACGTGGAAAAATTGGCCCACTCTTGTAAAATTGATGATGACATTCAATCATTGCATTTTTGAAATAATAGTGTAGTTGTTTTGCCTCAGAACGTCTGCGGTAAATTGAAAGGCCGACTGTGTCGATTCTAATATTGTGTTTGAAGTCTTGTAGGCAAATGACCGCGACTAACGAAGTTCGTATGTGCCACGTCGTCTCGTTTTTATTAATAGGTTCATTAGGGCGACACGCGGCTGAATCGTCCGGCTTCTGCAGTTATATAGCTGATACGGTTAGATAAAAATTTCCACACGGGGTGAACAGGAAGTCAAATCCCGGACACATCTGGAGAAAGCCGTAAGCGTCCCTTTGTACCTTGTGTTTTTCTTACTCTTTGAATGAGTGTACGCTTTTTTATCTCTACCGTCCGTCTGCAGGAATTTAAAAATAAAATAAAATCCTCAGCCGCTCATTTGAAAACGACAAATACATATGTATAATTATGATAACATCATCTTAAATATTATATTAATCGACTACGTCGTATAATCAGATTGTCTGGTTCAAGCTGAATAAACAATAAAGACGATATAGTACATAAATTTGTGCATAAAACGATATGATGAATTTTTGTAGACTAATACCTCGGGGCACGTATCAGATATTAAAATATATCTTGACAAATTAAAAGTAATTTACAACAATTTATATGAAGATACATAAATAGACATGTGATTTATTTTATTCCAGAGTCTGGAATGTTATTCAATTAAATCTAAGTATAATACATATAGTTTCAGCTGATATACATATTGAATCAATTATTATTATAATATATCATTATTGTACTATAAATAAATAGTTATATTATTATGATGATTTGGAGATATGAGGAGTGGAGCCTATGAATGTTTTAACTTTACATTATTTTGAACCCCATGGAGTTTTATTCTAGTTGTGCCACTGAAAATTGTAGAAACAGAAAAACGAAATTCATAATCATTCCATGACCCAAATTTTGTTGAGCTGTGTTGTTTTTGAACAATTTGTCATTGTTTGGATAGTATATTTTAAAATATTTCAATAAAAAGTTTGCAACATTTCTATAATTGTTTATATTCAAGAAATTAATTTTGCCCTAAGTTTCAACTTACCTCGCTCTCCCCTACTACGAAATTTGTAAAGCCAATGGAAGTTAACTTAGTATGTAAATGATATATTTTTAAAAAAAGTTCTCAAAATATCACAATAAATATAATAATGTAATAAATATGAAGATTTGAACGTTCAACTGTTTTTTTTTTTTAATTACTTTATATAATTTATTATAGAAAGAAATTTTTTTTTTTATTAATAGAACCTTTTAATTGTATTTATAAGAGTGGGGCAAAAGTGTATTATAAAGTTAAATAAAAAAAATCTATTTAGGATAATTCATTGTATTATTTGTTTTTATTCTTGACTTTACAATATAAAATACACACATTTTTGTGTTATAATGTATTCTTTGCTATAATTGGAAATAACATTCTTATGCGTATTTCAACTTATAAAAATAAAAACCTCATAACAGTTAAGTGCACTTAACGTTTTGCGTGAAAATAACAAGATAAAACTTCTATTATAAAAATACAAAGTATGAAGTATTTGACATTTGCAATCATTATAGTAATTCTAAAAATTTACTCAGCAGAGGTTTATCTAAAAGAGATCATATTATATTTTAAATCATTGAAAGAAACTGCTTTATGGAATTTTATCAAGAATGAAACTTTTCAAGACAAAACGTTTGAAAATTTAGTAAATAACTCAATTGAAACAAATGAAAATTTATCATTAAATTTTGATTACATATCATGGTCCATCCATAAGCGATCAGTTAAGTACGCTCTCTTAATCACCATTTATGGTTACGAGGCACTCAAATGTAAGTTTGAGTCTGCCGATATAATAGCAATTATAATAATGACCCTTATGAAACTAAATGAAAGACACGAGGTTCTAAGGCTTGGCTGGCATAAGGGTTTCGGTGAAGATATTAAAGAATTATTAAATAACGACCAAAATTTACAAATGAAAGAAAAAATCTGTAATATTATAAAAGAATATTTATCCTTTCTATTGGATCCTTTGGTTGTAGAAAGCTATGATTTCAAAAATTGTATATTTAAACATGATAAAATAACCGAAACAATGAAACTCCCACAAGATGTTATGAATATTTTATTTGAAACGTTTCCAAAATATCACGGTAATGATAAACCATATAATTTCCACATAATACCTGCAGATTGTAAAGAAATTATGAATTGTTTAAATAAAATCAGTAGTCTATTGAAAATTGAATACCAATGAAAGAATAAACATTTTTTTAAAGTAATTTATAATCAAATTTTAAGTAGATTTCTTCATTTAAAATTTTAATATAATAATGCAATTATTATATTAATACTCTTACTTTTCTCTAATGTTCACATATCAAACTCATATTATGTAAAAATTTGCTACAACCAATGTGGTCTTACGGTATTCTATTTTTGGGATCGGCAAAGCTATCAAATTCAAAAATCATACAAGCATTTCAATCGATATGTCTTCACATTATTACTAGTACTCTTTGGTTCGTAACTAATAATCAATTTTACAGTGAACTAAATATTAAAACAGTAAGTGAATCTGCAACACTATTCTTCTTCAGATACCATTGTAAACTATTAAATCATCCTAATAAAATATTTATTTATTTATTATTAAATTACGAAAATGACTAATCGATACTTTATGATTAAAAAAATAAAAACATTCCATTTATATTTTTGCTTATGTTATTTAACTTAATGTTTAAAATCGCGAAATTTCTGTAAAAAAAATCGTCATTTTATTTTATTTTGCTATAACACTTACAAAAACACACTGATTCTAATAAAATTAGGATATACTCAATTTACGTCTCTTAAAATTATCTCTTTAAGTTAACTTTTATATTATTGAAAGTTTACTTTTAAAAATCGTATTTTTTGGAGAACTTTCCTCATTTACTGGGTACGAGCGAATTTTTTTCATTTTTTGAGGGTCGTGTTTTCAACTAGAAACGATTTGTAATCTTTGACGTATCCATTAAAAAAAATCAGTCCAGTGAGACCTGAGAGAAATTTAGTAACAGACACAAATATATATATATTTATATTTATAAAAACACATCATGATAAAATTATCATGCCCTCTTCAGCTTCGTATCGAATCTAAAGCAATTAAGAAATTGACAATGCAATTTTTTATTAAATATAAATATAAATGGATAGGTTTTCGAACTTTGTTTGTACAAATGGAGTATCAAATGCTTGCAAATAATAGATATATTTAAAAATTTAGTCGGTAGTTAATTAATTAAATGATATTTATAAATATGATATGAAATGGTCATATAATAGAAAATAGGAACTATTGAAAAAGAGCCAATAAACAAGTTAACCAAATGTAACCAAAGCCCTATATCAAATAATTTATGAGAGGAAAACTTTTGGAATGGGTGGATTGTGCGTGGAGATCCTATGATATAATAAAGAGTGTAATGACAGGCACTATCAATGAGATAAGACCTAGAAGAAGAGGCAGAAGTGGATAAACATAGTTAAATCAGACCTCGAAAAATGTGCACCAAAATTAAAAAAGAGTGTAAATAAAGAGAGATGATATCAAATAGTAGAAGCAGCGAAAAAAAATACAACATAACATAGTAATGTCCCAAACATAGCTATTATTAAGTACATAATATAAATTTTTCAATATAAAATCTGGATAACTTAATAGATTTATATATTTTTAAATATAGCAAACTAAAAAAAATATATATACAAAATATATATATATTCACAATAATCTATTACTAGTAGATATATATAATGACTATTATTTTAAGAACTTTATGTAATGCATAAATTTTATACAACATATTAGTATGTTTGTTAATAGATTTTTGGAGAATAATATTATTTTTGAAAAAAAAATCATAAATGAAAGAGAAGAACTCAACATTACTATTAAAAACATCTATTTTGAAAGAAAACTTGTTCATAAATAAAAACAACAAAATAAATAATAATATAAGATCATATAAAAGCAAATAATAGCTATTTTATAATAATTATTAATTATTTATTATTAGGGGAAAATAAGGACGGAAAATTTCTGAATATCATTAATCATAGAATACTACAAGATTAACTATAAGGAATATAGCTCTGAATATTTCAATTGTAGCACCTAATTAAAAATCAAAGGTTACATAGAAATGATTACTATGATTTTTATTGAATTTATTTACTTCAATATTACACAAAAAAATAGTTAGTTTAACGAAATTTTGAGCTTTTCTTATAAAATTACTATTAATAGTAATTATATAATTTCCTGGTCACATATTAATCTAAACAATACGATATTTTAAATCCTCATAAAATTGTCTATTTAACAATATCAATCTCAAACTTGGAATTTGGGCTAAAAAAAGTTTAAACACTTCATTAATTACTTTATATATAAATAAAGTGCATGTATTTCTAGATCATTTTCAAAAATTCTATTTTGGGGTGTTTAAAATTTTGGCTAATTTTAAACAAAATTGGTCAAGAAGTTAGAGCTGAGAAAAATTAGTGACGGACAAAAAAAAACCACATACTAAAATAATTTTAATATGAATAAGAAATTCTTTCTCACAATGGGAGACTACAGTGATGCGGTCCTAAGTTTAAATTTAAATTCAATATTAAATTCATGTAAAATTAATAAAAATCGGTGGCCTCATTATTATGGCAAAACCTTGTAAGTTATATTAAAATAAAAAAACCCAGCACAGGGGGGTCGCGGCACAGTGGTAACGTAGCATAGATGGATCAAGTATAATGATATCTGACAGTGATTAAAATCACTATAAAAAAAACGCTTCGATGCAAATCTTTAGATAGTGTTTAATTTTAAAAAATTGGCGGATTATTCCAAAAGCTACATGATCTGCTAGTTCATTATTAATATCCTAATTAAGATAAAGTATGTCGAATGAAAAAGGGATTATTAAAAAATATTATTTCTCATAAAAAAATAAAGTTGATCCATACACTTTTCAATATGTCATACCATTATAAAATTAAAAATGTAAAAAATAAAATCGAGAATTTTCAAACAATAATAATAGCATTCGGTAGCCATTTTCACCGTGAAGATAAAATAAAGTCCAAAATTTTTTTTTTCACAATAAAGTATATTACATTAGCTTTAATTTAAGATATATATAAAAGTGGCAGACCTTCTGGAACACTTTCAAAAGTTAAGTTGAAAAAGTGAATTTTTTGTGAAAAAGTTGTCATTTTAAATCGCCTCCTGTGGGCAAGTAAAGGGTCACATATAAAAAAAAAATATACCAAATGAAAGGTAATGATATCATGCATCTATACAAAAAAAATTATATTGATTTGGTTATTTTTAAAAAAGTTATAGCAATTTTAAGTAAAAAAAATTGAAAAAATTGAAAAAATTAGGGATTTTTAAATTTGTAATTTTTTTGGAGGTTTCCCCCATTTACGGGGAACGAGGGAAAATTTTTCAATTTTTAAGGGTAAATTCTTTGACTAGATACGATTTGTGATCTTTTGACGTATCATTGAAAGAAATCGGTTCGGTGAGAGCTGAGAAAAATTGGTAACAGACACAAAAAAAAAAAACACATCTTAATAAAACCAATACCTTCTCAGCTTCGTATCGAAGCTAAAAAAATTTAAACACAAAATAGCATGTATTTTGAGCTGTAATTTTACATATCTTTAAAAGACACAGTATTTCCGGAACATTTTTTTTAAAGATTAAGTGAAGAAGTTCATTTTTGTACATAAGTTTTAATTTTAAATCCCCGTGGGCAAATAAAAACCTAAGGTATTTATAAGAAAAAAAAAATTTATTTTGATACGTTCATTTTTAAAAAGTTATGACTGTTTTAACAAAAAAAGGTAAAAAATGTCAAAATTTACCGATTTCAAAAATAATAATTTTTTTAGGATTTCCTCCATTGTAGGGGTACGAGGAAATTTTTTTCAGTTTTGAAGTACAATGACTTCAACTACATACAATTTGTGATATTTTGACGTATTGTTGAAAAAAATCGGTCCAGTGAGAGCTGAGAAAAAGTATCAACGGATATAAAATAAAAACACATCACAGCAAAATTAAAATTATAAAAATGTATAGTAAGACCATTCCCTACGAAATCTTCCAAAACACTCTAATTTAACTTCAAATGGTTATTTATAACAATGAATAATCATATTTTTTAAACTTTTTATTGTATCATTTAGCTTTATTAATTAACAATCTAATGATATTCGAAAGTCTATATTAATTTGAAAGTTACACTTTTCTTTAGTTAATTGCATTGTTTATTAATTAAGTATAACATGTTATACTTATAGCATACAAAATACTATGAAGGTATACCTTTATAGTCAGTCACCATGCAGTGTCTCACTGTCCCCACTTTATTTAATAAGTATTATTAAAAACTAGCAACGGGTAAATATTAAATAAATTTAACAATTGTTAATCAACTTTTGTGCTGATTTTATACTTGTACTTGTGTGATTATTATTAAATATAACAAAACCATGATTAGTTGATGAGACCTCAATAAGGTGAAGTAAATACGTTTCATTAAAAATATATATTGTTTTCTTATTCTTTATTGTTATATATATAATTTGCGTTTAAAAGACTAAAACATAACTGTTAATAAAATTATCAACAAGTTTATTACGGAAAAAATATTTATTTCAGATTTGTATTTACCTTAAATGCGAACAGTTTAAATTTTTGAAAAATAATTTGAAAAAATTCGAAATTGTGTTAATAATTTATTTTAAACTATTAGATTCAATAATATTTTACTAGATGCCAAGGGAAAAAAAATCTAAGGAAAATAACTATGTGTTAAAGATACATTTTTATTTTGACTAGATGAAAAAGAAAAATATTTCAATATTATATTCAAAATTGATTTTACAAAATTGACAAAAGAATATGAAGCCAATTCATTTGATTAGTGACACGGCAGTTTGGAAATAATAAATTAAATAATAATAAACTGGCCAACATAAAATTGTTATAAAAAAAATATTTCGTTACTATTAATACCAGCCTAAATTATTTACTTTTACGAAAATTCGAAACATATTGATATATCAGGTGTTTTTTCTTTTCTTAGACCGTTCAACTTTTAATCGAAAAATCATTTTATAAATCTTAGATTATTTTGTTAAATAGTACTTTGAATTTTTTATCTTACCAAAAATACTCAGCTAATTATTAGATATACTTGAAAATACATTTAAATAAAAATAACATACTCGTGTATTTCATTTTATAAAATAATGTTTAATTCAAAAGCTATAATTTGACGACGCGTGTAAGCTGTATATTTTATTGGATTGTTCTTTAAAGTCACGTATTTATGATAAAATCGGTTATAAATATAATAAAGAAATATTTTTACTTTATTTTTTATTTTATAAAATGTGACTAAGCTTATACTTTAATGATTTATATTTAATATTCATGATTTTATTTTAAATTCCCAATGCTTCTTGAATTTTTTCTTGCAGTTCTATTTAAAAATCTTTAGAATTACAAAATGACGTTCTGTAATTGTCGGTGTTATATAATCGTGATTTCTTGTTAGTCTTCTTTTCATACAATTTATATTAGATATTCAGCCCTTGAAATTTATAAGTTTGTTTTGGAGAAATATGGGTTTCGATTGTAGTATAACGAGTATTATTTTGAAAATCCCGTGTTATCTTCGTTATTATTATATACTACAATATATTGCACACGTTTGAAAGAGTTCTATCTCGTTTTGTACACATAGTGATTTCTTTAGGACTATATTGAGAGCCCGTACGCTGATATTATAATGCTATCCTATGGAAGTGTAGATTCCTCTCTTCTATATTTCAATGAACAAATGAACCGTATTAGTTTTAACAAACTCGTTTCACCCTATCCAAAGCTCGTTAACTCCACACGATTTCTATATTTCTTCCATTTCACATTTTATGACCAAACCACTCGATACCCATGCCGACAGCACAATAGAATAAACACAATTTTTGTTATAGATATTGTCGCTTTTGTTATTACCATAACCAATTCGTTTTATTATATTACTGTAGTAGCGATATATGCTAAAAAAATACAAAAATTAACTACTTTAAATAAATAGCTTTATCGATTTACACACGATTTTTTCTAGTCAGTATATCACTTAAAAGCTATACAGTCTACCTACGCGTGTTATTCACAACAGTTGTAAGTCATAAGAAAAGATTATTACAACCTGTAACCTTTCGATCATTAAACTTAGTAAGTTTCTCGGGTGCATATCATTTTGTATTAAGTTGTCAGTCTAATGGTTGCAATATATTATTTTACACAATATTGTTGGGGAGCTTAATTTTAAATTCGTATTTTCTGATCCAACTATTCTCATCAGGTATATTTACACATTTGTCGTGTAATCATTTTTTTCGATTAGGATAGGTTTAACTAGTTTCTATTAAACGAATGAGATTATAGCAATAGTTCTGTTAATTGGTTGAATTGGGTCGCAAATCACGTTGGCAAGTTACATAATGACTCAGAAACATACTATAATTGTTTCGACTAATATACCCTAAAGAATTGTAATTAAAGTTCCAATTTTAATACTAGTGGAAGCCAAAACAGCCTAACTTACGCACATGCTTCAAAAGGAACAATTGTCAATATTATAGCTTTCTATAATAAATATATACAGGTATAACATTGGGCGTGTATATTCTACGTTACAATAAAAGACCTAAATAAGGTATCCCAACGTTTAACTTTGAGTACGCTCACGCAAAAGTTATTCTGATTTCTGAAATTATTTGTAAAATCAAAATAATGATATTTTAGTCGAGGCTGCGACACGTCAACTAGCCATTATGGAAAATGCAAAATAACAGTGATCGCACAAACTATGTGTACTCGTAAAATGTATGCCGTTTTGCAGTGAGGCTGAGTAACGTTGTTATATTTAAATAACAATCATCAGGCCATTGTGTATAATTACAAACGAATATTACATTTGCGGCGAACAACGATGTTATTATAAATTGTTGGTACACATACATTTCGTTTTCACGTTAATTTTGAGAGTATTAAATTTTGTACGACAACATTATTACCATTGCACAATACTTTACATAAAGACAGATACTCAAAAGAAAAAAAAAATAACCGAAATAAATGAAATATTTCCAAAACACGACGACAACACATAATTATTTATTGTTCTCTTCAGAATTAATTAAGTATAAAATGGAAACGGTTGTTGTTTATGAAAGCGTTAATGATTCTCTGCATTTCGCACGCACACACGAGTACCAGATAAGCAATAATACACTATGCACAATAGTTTGTTTAATAATATAATCGCAAGGGCTTAAATTATAATATTATATACGTTCACGGAACTGGTGCAGTCAATTACAGTTCCCCCTTATCTGTACTTATTAGTCAGTATGTTATATAAATCACATTTTAGAACAATACATGATTAATAACTGTATGTAATCTTCGTGTTTTGTGTACATTATTTTTAAATATTACAATAATATTACCAAAGAATACTTTTCGCAATCATTTATTTCTTTGTTTTTCGTGTAACAAATATGGAATTATTATTTGCTGATTGTGATATAATAGACATTTTTTGCGTATCGATTTTAAACGCCATAAAGATCAGAGCTTTGGAAGAATGTTTTCCAAGATAAAATTTAGACAATTCATAAATTCAGTTCAAAAACTGTCGTTTCAGTTCAACCCTTTCCAGATAACTCCAATATCAATTAAAATTATCAATTGGTAGGATAATCAAAGCACACATAATCATATTAAATCACCTTTACACAAATATCTGTGAGTTGGAGGTATTGAGTCAACTCTGAAAGTAAAATTCTTTAAGATTTTCTTCTATCTTTAAAGTTTGACAACGTATTTTTACTTAAAACTAGGTTCATTTGAATGATATAAACTTAGAAAGACAAAGCTACTCCTCATTATGGTCTATTTATGCAAAGCTATTTGATTGAACGATTTAATAAAATAGTTAATATTATATTGGAATTAATTAGTGTTTTATTTTTAAACAATTATTAGAGATCGTTAAACAATTTTTTTTTTTTTTGTATAAAAATTTCAATAAACGAATTATTTAACAATAAATTTTATTAGTTATTAATATATAAATTGAAATAAATTATTATACTTGTATAAATAAGTTATAATTTTTAATTAATAAAAATAGAAAACATTATTACATTTTTTTTTTTTAATAGTTAAACTTAATCGCATTTATCACATTGCCGCTATCATTTTCTATTTTAAAGAATCAGCTGATAACAAAGAATTTAACCAATTATAACAGGATAAATGTCATTTTATTAAAGTTTTTTTATTGTCTAATAAATTATACTTGAGGTTATTTTAGAACATAAACTGACAGTCCTTTTTAACATTTTTGCACGTTTTTCGTTTCGTGCACTATACAATAATATATTATATGATAATGAGATATCGAAAAATGTACAGAAATGTTAAAAAAGACTGTTGGTTTTATATATGTTTATGTATGTGTATTCAAATGTTGTTGTAGCTAACAAAATAAGATTTTATAAAAGTTTACGAATACCATACACTTTTTCGAGAAAGAACTAGTGTGCGTGTTAAAACATTCCAATAAATTTAATTTTATCATTTAATGCATCTTGTATGTCCGAAAATTAACTAGATGTATTATAATATAATTCAAAAATATGTAGTAGTATGTTTATACAACGAATAATATTTATGATTATAAATATAATTATAATTATATATAATAAAATACGAAAAATAATTAAATTACTAGAAATCAGCTAGAAATATTTCTTTTAAATAAATTATATCAATGGTGCATAACAATATTTAAAAAAGTTCTGTTACATAACTAAACATTTCTCGGTATAAAAGTTTAATATTCCCAACTATTTATTTGATATTATTATGCAGTTCCAAAGATTCTTGTCGGGGTAGCAAAAATTTAAATAGGCTTTTCCTAAATGCCTAGATTTTATAAATAAAAACATTAAAGGTTATGTTTAATTGAACCTTGTTACTCACCAACAATACAAAACTTTTACTTCTCATGCTTAATTTCTTTTTCCAATAAGTAAATGACCAATTAATATTATACAACGAGTATTATAATATAATTATAAAATCAAAGAATTTAATAAAATTATTACTACTTCATTTTTTTATAAGTCAGTTCTAAATTTAAAAAAAAGTAATATAACTGAAAGCAGTAGTATTATTATAAGTCTTTAACTTAGAGTTCATAGGAAACTTGTTCTTTATTTATTTTAATATTATATTAATTTATTTAAAGTGTTTGATATCAAACGTGTCAAGAAAAATATTTTTATGTGATCTTAAATACTTTTAACTTTAGTAACATGTACACTATATGCTCTTAAAATGAAAGAATAACTACAAAGTATTATGAATGTGTTAATTTTACATGGGTTGTCGTATTGCTTGAAATGTTTTCAAATGTATCCACATTTTCAGTTATGAACTGACGTTTTGGACTCGTTACAGAGTCCACTTTAGAGCGATAGTTAAAGGCTCGTGGTTGTAACTATACTAACGGTTTAGTATGTTTACGGTTTGTTTTTATATCAGTTGATAACTGATAACGTCATGTTGTTTATCTGTAGTTGTTTTTGTCATGTTATTGATAACAACTGTTATTTTGTTGTTTACATCCGATTTTTGTTTTTATCTTGTTATTTATAACAACTGTCATTTTGTTGTTTACATCCGGTTTTTGTTTTTGTTGTGCTTTTTACGTGTTTTTTAAAAAGAAGATGTCAAGAAAGGAAACTAATACTAACGTACAAATTAACGAATGCATTTCAAAAATTGAAATAAATTCAAAATAAGAATTGTTTTCAAATCGAACACAATTATAGGATCACAACTCCGAAACTTGAAAGACAAAATATCAGAAATGCAAACATTTGGAGTCTATGGAATACCGTGTTCATATAGAAAATCATACATTGAACAAATAGGAAAAACTATTGCAACAAGAATAAAAGAGCACAAAAAAGGCGTAGCTTATCAAAAAACAGAAAAATTCACAGTAGCTGAACATTCCAAAAACTGTGAACACAAAATCCGTTTTGAAAAAGTCAAAAAAATTTCATTTTAGCAAACGGATGTACAAAAAAGCAATAAATATCGAATAATGTCCAGAAAATTACAATAAAGAAGATAGACTATTAGCAAGACTTGGTTACCTATCATACTCTAGGCAAAAACAAATAAGGCAAAAACAAACAATAACCTTATGTGTGAAAAAACTACAATTAAACATAATAGAAAATTTCCGGTGTAAAATAGAATGCTAAATTCCTAAGTATTCCTTAAACAACAACAAAAACAAAAATCGGATGTAAACAACAAAATAACAGTTGTTATCAATAACATGACAAAAACAACTACAGATAAACAACATGACGTTATCAGTTATCAACTGATATAAAAACAAACCGTAAACATACTAAACCGTTAGTATAGTTACAACCACGAGCCTTTAACTATCGCTCTAAAGTGGACTCTGTAACGAGTCCAAAACGTCAGT